>NC_059269.1:6068628-6091128 GCF_017591435.1 Portunus trituberculatus | reverse complement strand
GTCCAGCTTAAAGATAATCCCACGACAGCCTTTTAAATCCTCTTCTACCTTCCTTACTTCCTGCTTCACCTCCTACTATTCCTTCTCGTCGTCTTCCTCTTCCTCTTCATCGTCCTTCCTCTTGTCTTCGTCCTCGTCTTCTTCGCTCTCCTTTCTAGTGTTTTATTTACGTTTTACCGTTTTGTTCTATTTTTGACGGCTTTCATTCCTTTTTCAGTGCAGTTGTTGGTTCTTATGTTCTTCCTGTCTCCCTCCTCCTCCTCCTCCTCCTCCTCCTCCTTCTTCTCCTCCTCCCCTTCCTCCTTTTCCATTTTTTTCTTTTTTCATTACATTTTTTCCTCGTGTTTTGCTTTTCCTTGCCTCTTTTCTCGTGCAATTCTTATATTTTCGCTTCCTCCCCCCTCCTCCTCCTCCTCCTTCTCCTCCTCCTCCTCCTCCTCCTCTTCCTCCTCTTCTTCCGCCTTCTCTTCGTTGTCGTCCTCCTCCATTCATTTTGTCTTTCTTCTCCTTCTTTGCAATGTTGTTGTCGTCGCTGTCGTTGTCTTTTTTTTCTTCCTTTTCCATATTTTTCATTATAGTTTTGTTCGTAGTCCTATTCCTCTTCCTCTCCCTCTTCTCTCTCCTCTTTCTCTCTCTCCCTCATTCCCTACTCCTACACCTCCTCGTCTTCATCGTACTGCTCAACCAAGTCATCATTTTCACCTTCTTCTCCTCCTCCTCCTCCTCCTCCTCCTCCATCATCATCATCATCATCATCATCATCATCATCATTGTCATCAAGATCAACCGGTCCTCATCTTTATCCTCATCTTGCTCCTCCTCCTCCTCCTCTTCCTCCAGCTCATCGTCTTCCTGTTGCTCCTCGTCCTCTTAATCCTCCTCCTGGGCGTCTTCATCCGTGTTTTCCTCCTGGTCTACTTTTGCTTTCTTTTCTAAGTAATTCTCGTGTTTCCTGAGGTTCGCGATCCTTATCTACCCTCGTCTTTCTCTTAAGCTTTTACTTGTCACTTTTATCTCTCCTTGTAAATTCCTCCTTTTCGTTCCCTCTTCGTATTTCCATTTATTTTCTTCACTCACATTTGTTTCCTTCGGCTTCTATTTTCGCAGCTATGAAAGTACTTAAAACAGTTTTTATAGTGTTTCTATATTTAGAATAATGCCCGAGAGGTAAGCTGGTTTTACAGTATTTCTAGACGGATTGATATAAGTAGATATATTCTTGAATTCAAAATATTTTCATTGGGTAGAATAAAAATAAGACAAGTAAAAAATATATTTGTCAGTTCTAAAAACACTCACACGCGCGTCCACACACACACACACACACACACACACACACACACACACACACACACACACACACACACACACACACACACACACACACACATACACACACACAGTGAATAAATAAATAAAGTAAATCTTGACTTTCCACGTTTTTCAGATATATGCATTTAGTACCAAGTAATCATTAAAAATATTATAATGAAATATATGAATTTATAAATAAAAAATCTACAACGTAAACATGGCATCATAAGAACTCCTTATAACATAAACACACACACACACACACACACACACACACACACACACACACACACACACACACACACACACACACACACACACAAAAGGGTAATCAGGGGGAGCCGAGGTTTTGGTGATCGGATAGACTGTATAGCTGGCCTGGTGATCAATAAGGTGGTCGAGCTGTACCGTAGTGATTGGACGCGGACACAAACCAATAAGAAACACTCAGCCGCCTTTCCCAACACACACTGCTGCCTTGCTCTGCCTTTACGTGCGCGAGACTGAGTGAAACATTGCGCTTTCAACATTCAGTTACCACACGTTTTGGAATTTACTGCCACAAAACCACAAACCCCACAAAACGTCTGATTCTGTAGCCGTGAGTACGTGTGAGTTTCAAAGGTTCAGTTCGTGTGGTTTTAATTGTGGTTTTCATAGGTTTCTTTCATTATGGAAATGACAAAGAGAAGGGAGGAAGGAATGGAATCACTTTTTATTCAGTGTTGGTTTGAAATAAAAAATAATAATTATCGCTTTCCAGTAATCGGTATGTGGGCAGTTAGGGAAATACACCGACTTTCTATATGTATTTACTATTGAAGTTTTTTTTTCTCTATTTGTACTAATTCTTGGTCGTTTTTCTTCATACGCAAAAATCAATAATGAATGGATTTCTTTTCCTTTATAATTTTGTATTTTGTATCCTATTTCATATTTCTTTAATATTACATTTTCTACAATAACCGATTCAAGTGACTATGTAAACCTTCTTCGCACATGAAAATAAATTAATTTCCTGGTTTTAGTAATTATGTGTTCTCAGTTATTTCGTATTTTGCACTTCGTTGGAATAGCATTTTTTCCCTACAAGGCAGCTATCTAGCGAAAACTGAAAGGCGTGTGTATGTGCGTTGTGCAGCATTAAGTCCAAGAGGCAGCATGGAACCCTCACAACAATGCGACACTGAGGGTCTAAGATTTTATTTCCGTCCATCGTTTCAACCAACACATCGGCCACCCGACGCTGCTCCCGCTCGCTATTTCCTCTCCCCTCTTCTACGCCATTCCATTAGCAGCCTTCCCCTCACCCTCATGTGAACATCCACCTACTCCATTCCCTTATTCTCCTTTGCTTTAATTTTTCCCTACACTTCTTACTCCCTTCACGCTCACATGTTTTGTCCTTTTCTCTCTCTTCTCCCCTCTTCGTTCCCTGCCCAGCTCCGACATAACCAACCTACATACTCCATTCCCTCTATGCTCCTTCCCTTTCATTTTTTATCTTCGCTCAAATTTCCCACGCTTCACACCCCCTACCAGTTTTTTTCTTCTCTTTTACATTTTCCTCCATTCCTCTCTTTTTCCTTCTCCGTTCCTATCGTCCACTTGCATTGCCTCGTCTATACTCACAACATTTCCTCCTATTCCTTTTCCTTCATCCCTCCAGCGCTTTCCAACACCCCTCTCAATTCTCACACGAGCTTCTCTTTTCGCTCTTTTTAACGTTCTTTTTGTCCTCATTTCCTGTACTTACATATATAATCTAATAAACACGCCACTAACACGGTTATATATTTAAATAGTACTAATTCTCTGCGTCTCATTTGCATATGTAGATGGAAGAAAGACGGCAAAACAGCAGCTGTGGAGACAAACACGAGGGCATTCACGCGCTCATATTCCATAACAAACTGAAGCTTCATGAGAAAATGAATTTAACACTCACTCTTTCACCAGGAATCCAAAACACAGCACTACATTCCACTCCGAGGCTTACAAACACTTCACCGTCACTGTTGTACGTGCACGCTGCAAAACAGACAGAAAAAGGGTTAAAAATCATAGGTTAGCGGCAACAACAGCAGCATCATTCTCTCACTCATCATCATACATACATACACACATACAGGTACACGTGCGCTTGCCCTCACCCGCTCTCTCTCTCTCTCTCTCTCTCTCTCTCTCTCTCTCTCTCTCTTCTTCATTTCATCTCCTTCTTCCTCTTCTTCTTCTTCTTCTTCTTCTTCTTCTTCTTCTTCTTCTTCTTCTGTTTCTGTTTCACTTTTTCTTCATTTCTTCTTTTTCTTTTCTTCGTTTCTTCTTCTTCTTTTCTTTTCTTCATTTCTTTTTCTTCTTCCTCCAGTTTTCTTCTTCTTTTTCCTTTTCTATTTTCTTCTTCTTCTTCTTCTTCTACTTCTTCTTCTTTTACTTCTTCTTCTTCTTCTTCTTCTTCTTCTTCTTCTTCTTCTTCTTCTTCTTCTTCTTCTTCTTCTTCAGTTGTTTTCTTATTTTCTCTCTCTCCTACTCCTCCTCCTCCTCCTCCTTCCCTCCCCTTTCTCTCAATTTCACTCTTTTCTCACCTTTACTATTCCAAATATCTTACTTAGAAAAATAAATAATGTAGAAAAAAAGACAAAAAATCTGATAAGGGCCAGCAAACAAGTAACATCCTCCTCCTCCTCCTCCTCCTCTGCAATGTTTCCTCGTTTCCATTGTGTTCCCTTGTGCTCGTCTCTTCTTTTGTCACTCTCCCGTCCTGCCGCCGCTGCAAACGAACTCCCACGTGTAAAACATTCTGACACCTGATCGTTACCATTCGGCCTCAGCGTCCCTCTAGGTGCAAGATCCTTTTTATTCCTGACATTCACACGCTATATTTCCAAACCTTCCTTTTCTCGCTTTCGCAACAAGCTGGCTCAGAGGGACGGATGTTGGTAGAGAGGGAGGAGCTGAGGTAAAGAGGGGAGGATAGGATGAGAGAGCAAGGTTCAGTCTGTCACTAGCTGTGTTTATGTGACCTCTGGTATTAAGTGGCTCCTGTAGGTAAAACGACGCTTTTTTTGGAAACTGTGGTGTTCCTAATCTTGGTACCGCAGAGAGGCAGAGAGAGAGAGAGAGAGAGAGAGAGAGAGAGAGAGAGAGAGAGAGAGAGAGAGAGAGAGAGAGAGAGAGAGAGAGAGAGAGAGAGAGAGAGAGAGAGAGAGAATGTGAGTTACTTCACTCTTTCCCTTCAAAACACAGCATAGCAGAATAACACATTTCCAAGAGCCCTTCATCACTTAATTACTCACTAAATACCGACAAAACTTTCTAAATACACGAACCTAACAATGAAAAGCCCACCCCGCATCTTCCACTGCTTCCCTTCCTCCTAATTAGTCCAATCCTTAGTTTTACTCCTCCTCCTCCTCCTACTATTACTACTACTACTACTACTACTACTACTACTAACCTCACCTCACATCACGCTCGTTATCTTTACTCTGAACCAGCGGCACGTTGCTTCTTGCTCTTTCATGACACAGCGTACCTTCTCTCTCTATATAACTCGTCAGTTTCTCTCTTGTGGCTCCCGGTTCTCATCTCTCTCTCATTCTCCTCTTCCCGTTTCCTTATCAACAGTCAATTTCATATTTGTGACCTGCTAAGCCGTTCCCGCGTCCACGGCGATGCACCAACGCGGGGTAAACAACCTTGCAGCACCGTCGCTCATCGAAGATTGCCTATAGGATCTTCGGTAAAACCTCCCAAAGTTTTGTTTTAAGATTAGGTTATCGCGAGGCGCTGCCAGGAGGATGAAGGCGGTGCTAGAGGAGGAGGAGGAGGAGGAGGAGGAGGAGGAGGAGGAGGAGGAGGAGAATTAGGTTTTGTCGTTAATTGAAGTGAAGAATGGAGTGGAGGGAATCAAAGTATCAAGGTCCGGTTTGTGGGACGCGAGTGGACTGCTGCAGCAAACACTACTTACTATACTAAATGATAGAAAAAGGGTCACACAGCGGAGTAATTTTATGAGGTCTTAAAACATGTGGTGAAGGAGAGCAGGGTACACACACACACACACACACACACACACACACACACACACACACACACACACACACACACACACACACACACAAGAAGTGGACCAAAAAATAAGAAAAATTAGGAACGAATCGCGGTAATCTACAACACGACAGGAATTTAGTTTATTTTCTTTTATTCATATTTGTATTAGGTGAAGTGGTGCTGTAAGTATTATAATTCATGGTAAGGAATACGATGACGGTAATAACAACAAAACTAATTAAAATCACAAATACTAACACTGGACTAAAGAAGATGATAAAATTGACACTATAATATACATGACAATGCTCTCTCTCTCTCTCTCTCTCTCTCTCTCTCTCTCTCTCTCTCTCTCTCTCTCTCTCTCTCTCTCTCTCTCTCTCTCTCTCCTATTCTTTCATTTAGTTTGATGCACTTGACTGGAAAATAAATGTATTCTGATCCAGAGTTTTGCTTCCGTTCCCTTCTTGGTTAAGTAGAGTGGCGGACGTCTGGCTGTGAGGAGCTTTTATTCAGATGTTAATTGCGCAAGAGAGAGAGAGAGAGAGAGAGAGAGAGAGAGAGAGAGAGAGAGAGAGAGAGAGAGAGAGAGAGAGAGAGAGAGAGAGAGAGAGAGAGAGAGAGTTACGTAAGTCTTTCCTGAAGCTAAAGTATTACGTTAAAGCAAAGTATATACACAAACAGTCTCCTTTTTTTTTTCGCTCTGCAGACTCCAAGCACATGTAAGTGACGGCTCCTTTGTGTGTGTGTGTGTGTGTGTGTGTGTGTGTGTGTGTGTGTGTGTGTGTGTGTGTGTGTGTGTGTGTGTGTGTGTGTGTGTGTGTGTGTGTGTGTGTGTGTAATATCTTCCCTGCATTTGAAAGCTCCTTGAATATTATTATCTGTTTTTGTTGTTGTTGTTGTAGTAGTAGTAGTAGTAGTTATTGTTGTAGTTGTAATAGATGTTATTATCATTATCACTATTGTTATTTTCACCATCATCGTCACCATCATTACAATTATCATCTCTACTGTCGCAAAAAAAAAAAAAACATGAAAACCGTCGCGAGAGAGAAATAAATTGTTAGAGACGAAGAATTTCCTCAATGAACTAGCGTAAATATAGAGGAAAGAAAAGAACAAGAGGTAAAAGGAAACAAAATCGTTAATGAATACTAAGAAATACCTTGAAAATCGTAACTTCATCAGTCTCCATTTAAGAAGAATCTTAGTATTTCTTATCCGTTAAAATGGGATTAAAAGAAGATAATTCAGTTGCCTCAAACTTTCACAAATCCTCTCAAGATTTTAAAAGCATTCAATTATCTTCTTCTTGAGTCGAATTTCCTCCTTTTCTTCTAAAACAAAACAGCATCTAATTTGATCAGTCTTTCCTTCAGAGTTTTGTGACGGAGGGAAAAGATAGCTATGGTGGCGCTGAATGGCCGCTGTTGTTCTTGTGATTTTGTTGTAGATATTCATTAAGATTTACGGATAGATATACTAAATGCGTATGTATATTTTAAGGAAATTTTCACATGTAGGTCATCTTGTTTTTTTGCAGCTTCTCTTATTATCTTGCTTTCTTCTTATTCCATGTCGGTATTAGCAGCATCTTACCTCTTTCATTGCTATGTTCGTCCTTTGCTACCGCTTAGGTGACTATTGAACTGGTTGGATGGACATGAATAAGAAATGAAGTCAAAGAATAAGAGTTTCATCGTTACCGACCTATTGTAACCTAACCCAACTTAACCTAACCTCACCTAACTTAATTAACCTTAACCCAAGCCAACCTGACCTAACCTAACCTAACCTAATCTAATTTCCCACCCCATATATGTACGTATATTTGTGGCAGCAGTAAATATAAATCTCTTAAAAGTTGTATAAGATTATGGGGAAGATTCAATGCAAAGTTAATCCCTATATGAATTCTAGTTGTAAAGTACAGAAACATAAGCCAAGGAGAATTTTTGACAGTGGCTAGAAACACTACAACACCAGGTCTGATTAAAATTTGCCATCAAATAACAAAAACCCCTTTCAAAATGTCTATATGTAGCCCGTTACTTATAAAAGGAAAATTGTGTCTCAGTAAACGATGCAACTTTCTACTTCCTTCTATTTTAAACTTCTTAACAAGAGAAAGGGACATCTCGAGAATAGCGATGTCCATTTTCACATTTCTCTACACTGGTTAACTTTTTCTGCGGGTGAAGATAGAAAGCATGATAGCAGGTATTTGCTTTTTCTTTCATTGACTGTCTTCATATAATCTTAAAAGGCATCGCAGAAGACAAACAGCGCAATGGAGATCTTCAAACCTTTCAGTGGTTATGATGATTTATTTGCAACGTTACAACATAAAGAGACGTTCAGATGAAGAATTCTAGCAAGCATTGACACTCAAAAGAATAACACAAACATTAAACAAACCGTACCACAGAAATTAAATCCACACGTTGCAATATCCTTCGTGCCGTGAGGGAGGTCGTCCACGCAGCATCTCCCGCACCATATGATACAACACTGAGGGGATATATTGTTTTATTCTTGACGGGTAAGTATTGATAAAATATATAAAGTTCTCTTTTATTTGCTTTACGTGGCGGCCGTTGCGATCCCGAGACCATTCTAAAGTTTTACGTTATTGCAACACGAAAGTCTTTGGCACCACGCACACTTTTAACTTCCTTTCCCAGTATTGGAGTTGTGTTTCATGTGTCTGGCCTCTGGCTGCAGTAATAATTTGGCACTTATTTACGTCCAATGGTATTATTTGCCATTATTCTGAACATGCCAATATTTTACACAAGTCTTGCTGGAAGCTTTAGTTTGACTTGTTCGGATATAAACGAGTTGCCAATATCTGCGTCTTCGGCAAATTTAACGTCCAATTTATTTAGGCCAACGTAAATTTTGGTCGTACATTGAGTGTAAACAATAATGCATGCAAATTAAGCACACACATTTATTTATTCGTACATACATAGCAGCGTGACGGCTTTGTACATCTTGTTTCCTACCTTTGTTCTGTGAAGGAATTGATTGAGTGAATCAGTTTTTTTATCCCTTTCTCTGGCTTCTATAAACGGTCAGCCTACGTGGAATGTTCAATAAAGTCATACGTTCTCAACTTGCAGTACAATCTTTACTTTACATAGATGTGTGTGTGTGTGTGTGTGTGTGTGTGTGTGTGTGTGTGTGTGTGTGTGTGTGTGCGTGTGCCTACGATTCCTCACGGCCATTCCCCCAACATCGGCAGCGTTCACACTTTTCTCCCTCCTTTACTCAGTTCTGTCACTCACCCTTCGTCACCCTTCAGTTCGCCCTGTACAGAATCCATCACAGCTCGATACTCACTAACACAGTTACGGCCCCTCCTGCACCACCACCTCCTCCTGCCTTTTTTCCTTTCTTCCTCTCTACCTTTCTTCCTCCCTACCTTTCTCTCCTCATTCTTTGCACACTATACCACTCCTCCAGTTCATATTTCTCTTTCCCTCCCTTCTCTCGCCCATCTTTTCTTTATTTCTTTCTCCCTTTCGTTCCCCTCTTTTCTTTATCCTTTATCTTCTTCCTAATCTTCACAAACTCTTCCATCGTTTGCCCCTCTAATCTCTCATTTACATTTCTGCTTCTCCCCTTCCTCACCGCCGCGCTGCATTTACTTCAATGAGTGGGAATTTATACTTTTTCGCTTAAATTTTTCTCTTTTCACACCAGCGTTTTTTTCTTTTTCTTTATCGCATCACGTTTTATTTTTCAATATATCTTCCCACCTGACCTCACATCTGTCACTCGTCATCCATTCCCTTTACTACTGTTTCCACTCACTCGTTACTCTTCTCGCCGGTACATGGATTAAACTGTTGTTGTTGTTACTGTTGTTGTTGTTGTTGTTGTTGTTGTTGTTGTTGTTGTTGTTGTTGTTGTTGCTGGTGGTTGTGTTATTATTGTTGTCGTTGTCGTTGTGTACTCATTCTTCGTTCTCAAGATTATCTTTCTACAATTTCCTGTTTCTCGTACGTGGTTGAATTAAGATATATACATTTTGTTGTCTCTGTCATTTGTTGATCCTATAACCTCTCTCTCTCTCTCTCTCTCTCTCTCTCTCTCTCTCTCTCTCTCTCTCTCTCTCTCTCTCTCTGCCCTAAAATCTTTGACGTGTTTTGTGAAATGTTTTAAAAACGTATATACATTTTTACTTCCATTTTTTCTTTTTCTACACCACGCTTTCAATTCATTTTCTTTTCATTCTCCAAAATCATTCCATGTCGTTTCTATCATTTCCCTACCACTACAAATATTTCCCTTACACCATTTTAAATTAAGGTTGAGTAGATTAAAAATTACTTACTTATCATTACTTTACATTAGAAAAGAGTATCAGTTACAAATAAAACGCCTCTTGTACTTCCTATAAGCAGTAACTCACAGAAGTACGCTAAGTCACAACGCTATTCCCTTAGGACGAGAGAGAGATCGTTGTGAGCAGACCTTCCTTCCCTCTGAATTATATGTGGCATCTTTACCTACCTCGTATCTACTCATACTCTATACAGGACACCACAGCGTTCATCCAGACAATCTTCTCTGTGAATTATGAGTCGCACCTTCACCACATCCTCTACTATGCACATGACATGACACTTTGCCGTCCACAACCTTCTCTAATTTTTCACTGTGTAGAATCTTGGCCTTCAGTGCGTGTCCGTTTCTTTTTTTACCATTTAAATTCCACACTCTCCGCGGAAATGCTAAATCCTTAACATTTTTTCTTTTTCATTTTTCCTTCTTTTTTTTTTTAGCTTGTTTCGAGATATCTTTGTTTTTCTTTTATAGTTTTTATTCATATTTTCTGCTTTCTTTTCTTATGTTGTGTTTCTCCTCAATACTCTCTCTCTCTCTCTCTCTCTCTCTCTCTCTCTCTCTCTCTCTCTCTCTCTCTCTCTCTCTCTACGCTTTGTCTCCAGCACTTTTTCCCCCTCGTGTCCTGAAAAGAAGCAAAAATATCGTGCCTTCTTTTCTTCCTCCATGCCTATCACGTTCCCTTAATTATCTTTTGCTTCATTGCGTAAAAAAATTCTTGTCGCGTTCTCTCTTATTTTTTCTGTCTTTCTTCCTGCTGCCAGCTTTTCTCCAGCGTCTGTCTTTCCTAGTATTGTCTTACTTTACTTATTTATATCCTTGTTCTTACTTCAACGGATCTATCACAACTACTCCATTTACATTTCTACTCACAGTATACTGCTTTCCTCTTCACCTACAGACAATCGCACATACAGACAAACAGCAGCGGCCACCCTCAAAGCTTCAGACGCCACCTGCAAACACACTCCAGTATTTCAGATGCACGCAATAATGCTTCCTCAGCCACCTGCACGCAATTTCACGGCTCCAACCAGGTACTTACGTTAGCTCACGCACACAACACAGGGAGATGTCAGGAGAGAGAGAGAGAGAGAGAGAGAGAGAGAGAGAGAGAGAGAGAGAGAGAGAGAGAGAGAGAGAGAGAGAGAGAGAGAGAGTGAGAGAGTGAGAAACAAGTGTGTAGTGATGCTGGCTTTATTAGTGACTTTCCGCGTCTCAGTAAACCCAAGTAGCGGGAACTTTCTCACCACGTAATGTTGGAGAAGATTAGAACAGATATAGGACGCGTTTTAATAGAAGTGAAAAAAAAGGAATGGGTCGGCAAGGAAGGAAAAAAATATAAGATACTAGTGAAGAGTCAGGGACGGCAAAAGAGAGCATCACTAAGCGAGTCGAGTAAATACTATCAAGGTCTCGACTTAATTAAAAGGGAGAGACGGAGGGAGAGTCGGAGAAAGAGAAAGAGTGAAACAGGAAGAGTGAGTGTTACAGAGAGAGAGAGAGAGAGAGAGAGAGAGAGAGAGAGAGAGAGAGACAGAGGACACGGGAATTAATGTTTACGGAAGGACTGACTGCTTGTTGTTGCTCTGAGGACACGAGAATGTTTCCCAGTGGAGGAACAACACCAGCTGTTGTCCACATTTGCATTTGATATTCGTCGTCTCACCTCAGTTTTCTTCCCAGCACAGCGAGGACACGTGAGTTGGTCGTTGTGAGAAATGCCTGGTGTCTTAGTGTCGTTTTGTTTGGTTCCGTGGTCTCTCTCTCTCTCCTCTCTCTCTCTCTCTCTCTCTCTCTCTCTCTCTCTCTCTCTCTCTCTGCATCTATTCCTTCTCTCCTCTTCCCCGCCTCCCTCCTCTCCCTCACAATGGAATCACTACAATGAAAAAACAATGGTCCGGAGATTCTTTTCGCGCAACATTGTACGTGACGCGACTGACGAACAATATACCTTGATACAGCAAAGGGAGGCAAAACGAAACACGGGGAAAAGTAAAAGCCTTCATATCAAATTTAGTATAAAAGTCAAATTGAATAATACATAATAGTTGTACTGTGATAGAGGCATAAAAGTCCTCGTGTGCAGATTCTGAAAACCTCCTTACAGTTACTGCACCTTGAGATTGTGAGACTGGAATACAGCTTGATATCCAGTGAAGGAGGATTAAGTTATAGTGGCTTTTCTGTTAGTTACGGCACGTGGCGAAAGAAAAAATGCTCACTTCGTTGTGTATTCTCTCTTCCTTAGGTGAAAACACGTGGTCTGTTTCTGCTGCTTTTTGTTCAAGTCATATTAATAACTTTGTGTGATTTTGTTTATTCAATTTTCATACATTTCAAAGGAATGTTATCATATTTATTCATATTCTTTTTTTAATGGAAGCAAGAATTGTTTCATTAGATTGCTTTTAATTACGTTAGTCCCCAACCTTCGTTAATCTCTCGGCAAGTAATGGCATTATGATTTTTACTGGTACACTGTGAGAACTCTTCACTTGCTCTTTTCAGCTATCAGTGGTGTCTTTCGAAATCATAATACGCTTGTATCAGATCCACAAAATCAAAATCTTAGAGGACCCAAGGTTACATGTAACCTAAAATGTAATCGTACTTCTTAAAAAAACATCCTGCTCTTCTTTTTCTTTACATAAATAACAATTTTGTCACCAGCAATTCCTTGCAAGTTGACAATATGTATGCTTCTGTTGGGAAGAAACCTGGTACACATTTTTCATTCATTAATTCAACTAAGAGAATAGATACCATTTTCTTAATATGCGCATCCTTTTTGCTTCCTATTAACGAGACTGTCGTTACATTTATTCTTAATACTAAATGAATTGAAGATAAATTTCAATGTATGGACAACTCAGACGAGTTGGAGGAGGAGGTGGAAAGAAACACAGGTTTAAGGAGTTGAGTTTATTCCCGACTAGTTTCGCTTGTGGCTACTTCAGGGGAACTGAAGAAGCCACAAGCGAAACTAGTCGGGAATAAACTCAACTCCTTAAACCTGTGTTTCTTTCCACCTCCTCCTCCGTAAATTTCAATGTTTGGATATCAAAATACGTGTGTTTCTCCATGTTTTTACGATTCTCAATTGAGTCTCCGGTGTTGTTAAAAATGTTTTTGTGAGTTTCTTCATAAACATGCCAGGAAATTAGTAACTTTAAAGAAACAAAATTTATCGAAATATTTCTCTTCCGTTTGAACGTGTACACTCCTCTGCTAACTGCACTGGACGGCGACCTTCCCTCTGGAGAAACAGAGTATGTATTTCCTTATCTGGCGGGATTATAAAAGGTGGAGTAGAGTCAGGATATTTAAAGAAAAATAGTCAGCGTCAACACATTCTCTTGTCATCTATTGTTTTCCTCTGCAATATTGTAATGCTGTCATCACAATCTATCTACTATTATTCATTCCTTATAGTTTCCTTTAAAACACAAGAATTAATGAAACACACACACACACACACACACACACACACACACACACACACACACACACACACACACATAAGGCCAATTACTCAGACAATTTTACTCTTTGCATCATGATATTCTCTCTCTCTCTCTCTCTCTCTCTCTCTCTCTCTCTCTCAAGCTGGCAATAGCAACAGCCACCTGAAGTTCACTGGCGGACAAAGTCTTCCCGCAACTTTCTTCATGAGTCACGGCACTGTGCCAATCTCATCCAAGTTCTCCCTTCAAGCTTTTCAATCTCATCTCGACTCCGGCCTTCCCTCTATTACATCTTCTATCTTCCCGGGGTCACTTACTCAGCTCCTTGCGTCATCGTGCGTCCTCTGCTCTTGCGGTCATATATCTTATCTATCTCTATTGCTATTCTCTTATTTATTTATGTTCTTTTTCCTGGTTTCATGATTATTCGCTTTGTGGACGTGGTGTATTAGTTTCCATTACGATTCTGCTTCATGAATCTAAAGGACTGCCAGCACGCGTCTCCACAATACTTATTCCTTAGATATGCTAATGTTGATGTATCTTTATATCTTACTTCCATTTCTGCATCCCTTTTGATTTGTTGGTAAAGGTGTACATGTTTCCGTTTAGCCATGTGCACTAAAATGACGTAATTTTCATTTGAAATTATAAGATTTTGATAATTTTCTGCCTCCTCTATCAGAGAAAAAAAAAATTTGAATCTGTTCAATATCCAATAGTGTTGCTTGTACAGGAAGATATTCAAATGTTGATTACGATACATAATTTACAATTACAAATATTACTTCTTTCTGACGTCAGCAGTCTTTCGAAATTATGGTAAACTCATATCAGACACCGGCGAAATATTAAATAACGACGATTTTACAAGAACCACAAGCACGAAAGACACGATAATTTAATCTTATGTACTGCGAGAACGATTAACTTTAGAGAAAAAGGATAAAGCCACTACTAGTTCATATCATTATGGTACGATTGGATGTTTCTGCGAGTTTTCTGTGGCATGCAATTCAAGTTACGCCTTATCTAATATTGTTTAACGAACCATACTTATTCATAGCAGTTCGATCAGAGTGGTGCGTCCCCTTTATTTGAATCAGGGTACGTGTGTGTGTGTGTGTGTGTGTGTGTGTGTGTGTGTGTGTGTGTGTGTGTGTGTGTGTGTGTAAGTACGATTTTTATCTAGACACGAGAGAAAGTACTAAAAACAAGAACATCATCATGGATTTAGACAAATTAATCTTAAGATAAACCCAGCTAAGAATAATTTGATACAATATAAAAGAGTTGGCGAAACAGGAGATAGAGAATACAAGAAGAGGAGATACTGAGGTTGCTGTACGCGTTTAATGACACCACGTAGCAAAGAGGACAGGAGACAAAGCAGAGGAGATTAAACTGAGCGAAAGGAAATCAGAGCGGGAGATGAGGTTGAGCTGGATTCATTGCAAGAAGAGGGACGGCCGGAAAGGAAGCAAAGTTAGCAAGCGAGCGTCCCTCCGACACTTCGTCACGTTAATTACCTCTTCTAATTGTTGGAACTGTACGTAGTTCTGAGGAGGTCAGGCTCGAGGAAGCACACGCGCCTTAGTCAATTTCGCGGAGCCAGTAAAGCAAGACTCAGGGGGGAGAATTGTCTCGTGCGTCTTCTAAGGAGGACGGACAAACATAATGAGGATACTTGGGTTGGTCCTTAAGTCAGAGGTAAGGACTGACGCAAGCCACCTAAGGCTATTGATGTAAAAGTCTTTGAATTGGTGAGTGGTCTTGTAATGGAGCTTTTGTATTTTGTATTTGAAGTCTCGTATTCAAGATGTAGTTTTATGAGTATATATACGATTCCTCCATGAAAATATCACCGAAAGTAACTCCATCCAACGTAATGTAACTTCAGAAAACCTAACCTAGTGTTTTGGTTCACTGCCACCAATGAATAGCATTCGTACTTATCAGAAACTTAATTCGACAACGTTAATGGGTCTTTGTCGGTATAATAAATTTCCATGAATGTTTGATTAATTCTGGTGACATATTAGAAGTCTTCATGATCTATAAAGAAAAGCACACAAGAAAATCCAAATGATCATCTGTGGCCTTTAAAAACAACCCCTTTAACATATAACATAATATAGAAAAATCTGAGCAAGGTGTTAGTACTCGTACTCTCCGCTTCTTAACTTACTCCATCCTTCCTGGCAAAGAAATTCTCCTCACCATTCTATCCCAGCAGTGTTCCCTAAACATAATGCCCGCCGCTGGTGTTTGGCTAATTGGCTTCCTGCAGTCTAATACGGATTTGTTGGGCGTGTAGCGCGCACCACCAGCCACACCTTAGTTAGCTATGAGTAAACCCGTCCGTGGTTTCATTTAACGTTCCCAAGACGGTGTGGCAGCGTGGCGCGGGTACCTGTGTGATGAAATACTGGGCTTGTACTGTGCGAACCTCAGAGGCCGTCTGCAGTAATGAGATTTCGGGGTCAGAAGTTAATCCCTTTATTCACAGATTCTTTTTTTCCTCCTTTTTAAATGCAATTTTTTAGACTATGATCTTTTTTTCTTGCTAGTCTCTTAAATATCTCCATATCTTCAGAAAATACAACATTAACTTTCTCTCTCTCTCTCTCTCTCTCTCTCTCTCTCTCTCTCTCTCTCTCTCTCTCTCTCTCTCTCTCTCTCTCTCTCTCTTCCACATCTGATAAAAATTCTATTAAGCGTACGTTACTGAAATTTTAATATTCATCACAAATATAATTGTAATTGTAATTGTACAGAAGTATTGAAAAAAATGTACACTACGTATGATTGTAAATTTCCCAAAACTTCAATCAAATGTTTTGGACATCTGTCAGTTGCTCCTCTGGCACAGTCTGACAAAGCAAATATCGAAATTACTACCTGTATTTCATTTGATGTTTTTCTTTTGAGTTTTCCCATTTTTTACTTTGTTATTCTAATTGCCTACATACACTTTACTTCCAGCTGTCCCTGTTAGATGTCGCCATAGCAGTCACCTACTTCCACTAAAACTCCATTCTCCGTCTCATTCTGGACATAAGCTCTATCTAAATTCAATCTTTCCACTCAGCCACACCTATAATCAAGAGTGGGTGGTTTGCTATAGCAGTGGTCTATTCGCAGCTTGTGTTAGGCCTAGAAACTGTAGTGTTTACTTTTCTCCCACTCTTCCTAAGCTTGCGCAGCAGAACTTTTGTAATGATCTAAGTTGAGGGCATCCTTGAGGCGCTTTGTGAAGAGTTCCTTGCTTACTGGGCCTTTGTGCACGTGTAGTTCATTTCTTGACCTGATATAAAACCCATGCAAAGAATTATAATAGAAAATTATAAAAATGATGATGATTTACGATTTCTACTACTACTACTACTACTACTACTACTACTACTACTACTACTACTACTACTACTACTACTACTACTTGAAATCCTCCTCCTCCTCCTCCTCCTCCTCCTCCTCCTCCTCCTACTACTACTACTACTACTACTACTACTACTATTACTACTACTACTACTACTACTATTTACTACTACTACTACTACTAATATTTCTACTACTACTACTACTACTACTACTACTACTACTACTACTACTACTACTACTACTACTACTACTACTACTACTAATAATAATAATAATAATAATAATAATAATAACAACAGCAACATGACGAAGAAAAAGAATAAACGAAGAAGAAAAAAGAGAAACAAAAAGTTATGATAGATTAAATCACGAGAGTTACAAATATTAAAACACCTAAAAAATATAGATACAACATGAAAGAATATAGATAATCTGAGACTGAGACAAAAAGAAAGATAGATCCGGGAAGCAGGAGGAGGAGGAGGAGGAGGAGGAGGAGGAGGAGGAGGAGGAGGAGGAGGAGGAGGAGGAGGAGGAGGAGGAGGAGGAAGTACGCTATTCTGACTCTCAACTATACATTTCTTCATCAAACATTTTACTGAGAAAAGTTCAAAAACAAGTTAGTTCTCTGTCTTTTCTTTAGATAATAGATGAAAATTTCTCCATAATGTAAAATAGATGTGCTCCGTTAGTCTTTCATGTCGTGATGTTTTTATTTACAAGCCATCCCTGTCCATCATACCTGCCCCTTATACCTGTCTGTCACGCTTGAGAGTCTTGTGTATCCATTCCGCCTGTCTATCACACCTGTTTATCATGTTTATATCTATAGTCTATACCTGTCCACTGCACCTGTCCCTTTTACTTCATATCTCTATTACATTTGTCTGCATTTCTCAGTCACACCTACGTTCAGCTTCCTCTGCACGTGATCATTTGCTCTTACAAAAATGAAAAGCATCCCTTTAGCATTGTTGACTTATTTTTATATCAATATGTAGTTTTATATGTCCAATTCTCTTCCACTTTCCATTTCTAGTCTGGCATTTCTTTCCACTTCAGTCTCCGATACAATATTTCCTTTCCTTCCTCTGATGTTCCTCTCCACTAATACCAATCTTTTCTTCCCTTCACTCTCTTCCTGTTCCCCTTATTTCTTCCTTACGTCACTCCTTCTTTCCCTCTCTCTCCCTTTCCTTCCCACGCATCTTACCCAACAAACTCCTTCACTTATATTCCTTTCCTACGTGCAGTCTTTTCCATCTTCCCTTCTCTCTCTCCTTCCTTCCCACGCTCCTCATTCACTCATTCACTCACTCACTCTCACTCTCTCTCTCCTGCCAGGGTAAATTAGCTCAGTAATTAGTACACCGGCAGTCGCTAATTTCCTCGTCCTGACTTTTTGTGGCCACTGATGTTTTATTGTTACGGAGTTCTTCTGCCTAGTGGGGGACGAGCCGTGTGTGTGTGTGTGTGTGTGTGTGTGTGTGTGTGTGTGTGTGTGTGTGTGTGTGTGTGTGTGTGTGTGTGTGTGTGTGTGTGTGTGTGTGTGTGTGTGTGTGTGTGAGGAGAGAGAGGAGAGAGAGAGAGAGAGAGAGAGAGAGAGAGAGAGAGAGAGAGAGAGAGAGAGAGAGAGAGAGAGAGAGAGAGAGAGAGAGAGAGAGAGAGAGAGAGAGAGAGAGAGAGAGAGAGAGAGAGAGAGAGAGAGAGAGAGAGAGAGAACCAGACAGACATACATACATAGACTACTGTCACATTCACACCAAATATATATGACCATTAAAACAAAGTTCATAGGTTGCATCACTGCGCGCACACACACACACACACACACACACACACACACACACACACACACACACACACACACACACACAGTCCATTCAGTTAACAGTGAACCAACACCACTGATCCATTATTGACATCTGCTTGGTGTCAACTCTAAACCCCATCACTCCCCCGCACACCTGGCACACCACACGTACACTACCCCGCCCCCTCAACTCCTCCACGACTCACTACCCGCGTGCCAACCAAACAGTCCCGCCGCTGCCGCCACCACGATCACTCCTCTTGATATTGTTCGGTGTATACAAGTTTTCGTCCCATTTCAGTGACCTGGGAAACGCTCACTGGATGCCGGGCTCTCCACTCACCTTGCTTTCAACAATTGCTACCTTTCACACACACACACACACACACACACACACACACACACACACACACACACACACACACACACACACACACACACACACACATGGAGTTTCGTTACATGTTTCGATTTATTTTCAAAGAGTTCTCATGTGTGTGATTCGTGAGTGAGGCTTCGTGGTCCGTGTGCGTGTGTGTCCGTGTGTGCGTGTGCATATGTGTGTGTGTGTGTGTGTGTGTGTGTGTGTGTGTGTGTGTGTGTGTGTGTGTGTGTGTGTGTGTGTGTGTGTGTGTGTGTGTGTGTGTGTGTGTGTGTGTGTGTGTGTGTGTGTGTGTGTGTGTGTGTGTGTGTGTGTGTGTGTGTGTTCACGTTCTTACGTCCGTTGTATATTCGTGTCTTTTTTTCTAAATAACAACTTTCTACACTCTAAATCCTTTTTCCCCTTGCTATGTGTAGCATTTCACTAGCCTCCTTTTCCTTGCAGACCCTCTACCCTTCTTCCGCACTGCTTTCTTCATTACTTCCTTCTCTCTTTCCCTTCCCTGACAAGACCCAGAAGTTGCTTTTCGTCGAGCGGTTTCAGGAAGTTGCCTCAGCTATACTTAACCCGGTGAAAATAGAGCAAGATCAAGGAAACATTTTGATTTACCACCCCCTTGATGAGAGAGAGAGAGAGAGAGAGAGAGAGAGAGAGAGAGAGAGAGAGAGAGAGAGAGAGAGAGAGAGAGAGAGAGAGAGCATCTTTCACTAACATACATAACACATTTCGCCTTCTGAATGTTTGAGGAGACGAGTTCAATGTGATAAGTTCTTTTTGTTGCTTGTACTGGATAAAGGGTTGAAGAATTGATGGTTTTGAATAAACGTAGGCAAATAGTAGGTGCTCTGAAAACTGTCTATCTGTTTCTTTTTCTTTATTTTTTTTTTCTTCCTTCCTACATCTTGAACTGTTGGAAAGAGGAGTATTAAGACACCTGTGGAACTTCATCGTCCAGTCTTTTTGTCATTTTGTATTCTGTATACTGAGTGGCTCTCTCTCTCTCTCTCTCTCTCTCTCTCTCTCTCTCTCTCTCTCTCTCTCTCTCTCTCTCTCTCTCTCTCTCTCTCCCTTGGTCAGAAAGATGAAAATAAAAGAAAAATGTCGTTAAGGAAACTGCTTCATGTAAAATGTATTAATATTTGTACATATATCTGGGGATACTGGAATCTTTATGAAGACATTAACTATGAATAATACATTATGTAAGGCCGTATATATTATTGAAGCTTTGATACTTAGACACTAATAAACGAAATGCAAAACTCGGTCGTCTAACTTTGCACTGCCTTCCTAAACGTATCTATGACAGACAAACACACAAATCCATAATGTTTCCTTCTGATACAGCACGCCAATCTCATCTCAATAATCAGGGAATATCTAGCAGCCATTACGTCTTGCTTTCCTTGCCCTAAGTATGAAGCGAAGATCCATCACATGATTTGCCTTTTCCGGGAAGCCTTTCCATAACCGAGAAGGGGAAGGCAATCACAGGATGGGCCAGGCAGTACCCAATCAGCAAGGAGACACTCGACCCGACCAGACCAACTGTCTTGTCATGTTCCACCCGATACACCTTTCCCATTTCCAACGCAACCTTCTCACCGTCCCTTACCCCCTCCTCATCTTCTCTCCTTTCCTCCCTGGCCCACCTACCTCTACCTGCTTCCCTACCTGCCTCCTTACCTGTCTTGTCTCTCCCTCCCCCCCACTCCTTGTCTCTTCTTTCTTGCTTCACTCTACTTAGTTTCCTGTCTGTCCTCTTGGCCTAACTTGTTTCTTTCCTTACCCTTCCTTCCCTCTCCTCGCTTCTTCCTACTCAACGCCTCTGCCCTCGTGTCTCTTTGCCTTGCTTGCTTGCTTGCTTGCTTGCTTACTTTCCTCTCCTCCTTCATTCCTCCATATCACTCAACCCTTCTTATCTCTCTGTCTTATCCTTTTCTCTCTCTCTTGCTCTACCTTCACCTGCTTTCTTTTCCTTGTATCTTCTTTCCATGTCCCACTCAAGACTTACTTTTAGCAACTTTCTCTCTCCTCTTACCACTTTTCCTCACGTCTTATCCATGTATTTCTCTCCCTATCTTCACCCTCTCTCTACCTTCACCATCTTTCCTTCCCTCTCCGTACCTAACCCACTTATCGCATTCGTTCTCTCCCCGTCTTCGCCTTCTCTCCCTTCTCCATTCCTCACAGCAGTACCACCCTGAACCTTCCTCTTACATCCTGCCTAATCCTACCCCTTCCCATGCATACCCGCCCTTCAGCACCTTGCCATAACCCTCCAAGCCTTAGTAGTGCTGTTTCCCCTCAGCTGTAATCCTTCCCCCTTCCAGCACGTGTACCCAAGCCGCGTCTCCAAATCTGTGGCATAAATAAGGTTGATTATCTCTCCCTCGCTGTTACTGACAACCTGGCAGACGTTATGGCGGCAGTGAATCAAGCAACGTGTCCCGTACGGCTCCCTCGCGCACCTTAATTGCCGGTAATGAATGTTGCTGCGTTGTGTTATAGGGTTTTGTCTACTTCTTAGTCTGTTTCTTTGAATTGATGTTCTTTGGAATGTATAGTGTATTTTCTAAAGTTATATTTCTTGTGAATGATTTGATTTCTGGATGTGAATTTTTTTTTCTTTATATGGTTGGTATGCTTGGTGTGTGTGTGTGTGTGTGTGTGTGTGTGTGTGTGTGTGTGTGTGTGTGTGTGTGTGTGTGTGTGTGTGTGTGTGTGTGTGTGTGTGTGTGTGTGTGTGTGTGTGTGTGTGTGTGTGTGTGTGTATCGTGTGTGAGTTTACTGGGTCTATTTCATCGTCCCCTTCCTAAACTCACGCATTTATACAAAGTATATTTAAAATGAATAAGAACATTGGGATTAAATTTCATTCCGCGAATGACATGATTATTTTAAAAGTAAGTGAAAAAAATCTATACATATTTTCACTAAAAGCTTAAAACATAGACTGAAAAATAAAGGTTTAAAAACCTTTTGCCGATTGCAGCAAAAATAATGTTGGTATATTTCAGAGAACGGTTATATTTTCTGTTGGCACATTTCTAAAATAATTCAATTCCAGCTCCTATTCTAATAAGCGAAGAGGAGTGTTGTGTATCAGAACAGAGTCAAGTTTCAGTAGTTGTGTCCAATGAAAATGCCTTGAATATATTGAG
The DNA here is from genome assembly GCF_017591435.1 of Portunus trituberculatus. NCBI lineage: Eukaryota > Metazoa > Arthropoda > Malacostraca > Decapoda > Portunidae > Portunus > Portunus trituberculatus. The sequence goes on along the minus strand of NC_059269.1, from coordinate 6,069,204 downwards.
TACAATAATGTATGACACTTTGGCTCCAAATAAAATGAAAGATGTGCTTCATAAAGAAGAGAAAATTAAAGCTTCCATACAGCACGCGCGTGAAGCAAATTAATTGAATACAAAGTAAAGAGAACGAAGTAAAACTAAAAAGCTGAATGGTAATTTACGAAAACTGGTAAGAAGAGATACTGTGAAACAAATATTCGGAGTGACCACGAAATACATCTCCACATACTTTTGCATTTATTAGGTACTTGAAGAGCCTTGTGCCACTCTAAGTATCACACCCGATTGCGCGCGCAACAGTATCAGTAGTTGTTCAGTGTTGCAACAGTAACACGTCTCTAAAGAACTGAAATTTAAAGGATTTTTTCCTCTTCGTGAAATATGCAGTTATCTAATTGTGATCATTCTGCTTAAAGTTGTTGAAGAATGAAAAGGGTGAATGAAATAGTTAATCAAGGTGAATCTGTGACGGCAAATCATAAAAATATAACAGATGCCGCAAGAATCCAATCATTGTATTAAACACACATACCTATATCCACATACACTATACGTAAACTGGTGTAATCTTCTTTTCAA
>NC_059269.1:6026128-6063628 GCF_017591435.1 Portunus trituberculatus | reverse complement strand
GAGAAAGAGAATACGAGAAATGTTTCCCTTCACACCTTTACATGGAAATGCGTTTGTAAAGGAAGGGAAGGTAAAATAGGGTGATTTGAACTGGGTAATGTGTACAGTCGTCTTTAAGCCTCGTTGTCTTCTCTGCAGTAATTTCTCCTGTGTCCTTACTTGTCTATTTTCAAACATTTCAGGTCCATCTATCTATGTAGTAATGCGTTTCTAGAGACAGGAAAGGTTTGGGAAGATGATCTCAATGGGGCAGAAGAAGTCAAGCAATTTTCTCTGTACTGTTTCCTTATCTGTCTATCCTCAAGTATCTTAGGTCCATTTGTCTATAAAATATGTTTCTAGAGGGAGGAAAGGTTTGGGAAGATGATCTGAATGGGAAGAAGTACAGGAATGGTTGGAAGTCAAGCAATCTTCCTAGCACTGATTTCCATAGTGTTTAGTTTCTCCTTTAACCATTGAGTACCTACTGTTGAATGTTCTCAAGTTAGCACTACTACTCTTGAAAGGATCTAGTTGACTTTTGGAAGGTTATGAAGCAATATTTCTTTCAGATTTTTGTGATGGTTTAGTAAGGATTCTACACCATTAATGGATAAAAGATATCTAGGTAAATCTGATTAATCAACTTTGTGGACTTCAAAAATTGTCATTATTTGAGAACATATCCCTTTATCTGCTCATATTCTCTTTACAAACCTGATTACTGATACACTTCTTGAAAAAAAAAGGATTATAGATTTTTAAAAGATAATAAAAAAAACATATTGGAAAAGAGTCCTTGTTATTCAAACTCTGACCTGGTACGTTGGGTTAAGTTAATCCAGGGATATAGTATGATTTGATGTATAGTATTTGTCCAGAGTAATGTTCTGTATGGCAAAGAGAAGAAACATAAGGTAAGTTAGGTAAAGTTAAGTTTGGGTAAGATAATCGTACGGCAACTTTACCTAAACTAACGTAACTCTTCCTAAGTACACACAATTAGAGCCACTGACATCTGGAAATGATCAGAAATAAAGATAATAAAGTATGAGGGAAGAAAGGGACACGGGGACAGACTGGAGTTTGTGAAGAATAGGTGGGTGGAGTGAGGCGTTCAGTGACATCGAGGTGTTGATTAGATGAGTGTCTCGAGTTTGAAAAAAAGCGAAGGTGTTGGGAGGACGAAGCAGACATTGTAGGCGTGGCTCGAGGGTGCTAAGGGTGACGCAGAGCTCCACCAGGGTAAGGCGGGAGGTGAGGAAGGGTCAGGGTAAGGAAAGTGAGACAGTAAAGGCAAAGAGAGGCAGGAGGTTCCCAGAAGTTGTGCGACGAAAGGTCAGAAAGGAAAATAAGTTAATACAATAACTCAAAAAGACTTTTCCACAGAGAGAGAGAGAGAGAGAGAGAGAGAGAGAGAGAGAGAGAGAGAGAGAGAGAGAGAGAGAGAGAGAGAGAGAGAGAGAGAGAGAGAGAGAGAGAGAGAGAGAGAGAGAGAGAGAGACTGATTAAAAAAAAATAATAAATCAAGGTAGAGCGGGAGGAGGAGGAAAGCGAGGGAGAAAGAGGAACCCAGAAGAGAAACAAAGGAACAGGAGGAGCAGGGAAAAGAGGAAAGCGGAAAGAGGGGGACGTGAACCTAAGGAATATGAACGCAAGTAACTTTTCTGAAAATTCCGCGTAATAAAGTGGTACTAAGGAGGGGACGAGTTTAGAGGGTGGCAGAGAAGGAAGACAGGAAGGAAGAAAGGAAGGAAGGGACGCTCAAGATTCCAGGGAAGGACAGTGAAGAAAACCAACAAAAAACACAGGAAACAGAAAAAATAAGGAAGATAAGAATTAGATATACAAGACACTAAAGAACAGACTATGAGTAGAGAGTTGTTAAAGACAAAGTAGAGATCTAAAAATTAAAGAAATAGGAAAAAGAGCACAAGGAAAAATAAAAAAATATAAAAAAACAGAAAAATATCAATTAAATCAGTATAGACACAAAACATAACAAAATAACTATAAGATAACAAAAAGACAAAAAATAACCGAAACAGAAGAGAGAGAGAGAGAGAGAGAGAGAGAGAGAGAGAGAGAGAGAGAGAGAGAGAGAGAGAGAGAGAGAGAGAGACTTCCTTGCTGAGGCTGTGAGGCCAACGATTTAGTACTGGGAGTGAACCTTTCCTCGGGGGTTGGGGACCTGTGTGCTTGGGCGGCGACCCTTCAGCTCCGCACGGAGGTGCCAAACCATCACCCGGGAGGCGAGGCACGACCCTCGACTGACACCCGGTACCCATTCACTGCTGGGTGGACAGGGGCGTGGTGTGAGAGGACCGCCCAACCGTCTTCACTCCGCCCGAGAGAGAGAGAGAGAGAGAGAGAGAGAGAGAGAGAGAGAGAGAGAGAGAGAGAGAGAGAGAGAGAGAGAGAGAGAGAGAGAGAGAGAGAGAGAGAGAGAGAGAGAGAGAGAGAGAGAGAGAGAGAGAGAGAGAGAGAGAGAGAGAGAGAGAGAGAGAGAGAGAGAGAGAGAGAGAGAGAGAGAGAGAGAGAGAGAGAGAGAGAGAGAGAGAGAGAGAGAGAGAGAGAGAGAGAGAGAGAGAGAGAGAGAGAGAGAGAGAGAGAGAGAGAGAGAGAGAGAGAGAGAGAGAGAGAGAGAGAGAGAGAGAGAGAGAGAGAGAGAGAGAAGGAAAACCAACCACATGAAACTAAATGAAACGAAAAGTTTGATATAACAAACAGAATACGAAGCATGAATAGAAAGAGAATCGAGAGAGAGAGAGAGAGAGAGAGAGAGAGAGAGAGAGAGAGAGAGAGAGAGAGAGAGAGAGAGAGAGAGAGAGAGAGAGAGAGAGAGAGAGAGAGAGAGAGAGAGAGAGAGAGAGAGAGAGAGAGAGAGAGAGAGAGAGAGAGAGAGGAGAAAGTGGAAATAAGGGAAAGAGAAGAGAAGAGCAGAGAGGAGGGGAAAGAGAAAAAAAACACAACACAACACAACAGGACTGCATAAGGGAGCAAGAGAATAAGGGAAGAACAATAGTGAGAGAGAGAGAGAGAAAGAGAGAGAGAGAGAGAGGCTAAGGCATGGAAGGAAGAGTGGCAAGTGCGCAAAGGGAAAAGGGGAAGCGTGGTAAACAATGTACAAGTCTATGTTTGCCTTAGTCAACCGTGTTTGCGTTGGGAAACAAGGGAAAAAAGTCAGCCGGTTTGTATTTGCATTCCTCACTCGGAAAGTTGTGAATTTCAGCAAATGTTTGTAGACTGAAAAAGTGGAATAACTGCGAGAGGAAACCCTCTCTCTCTCTCTCTCTCTCTCTCTCTCAGTTACACGAACAAAGTAAATAGAGAGATTGAGTGAGAAAAAGGTGCAGGCAGATGGATAGCTAGAAATAGATAGATAGATAGATAGATAGATATACAAATAGACTGAAAACAAAGACTCATATACTATTGCCAATCATACGCACAGCTACATGTACAAATAGACAAACATTTAGACGCATAACTTAAAAACTAGAACAGAAATGGAAAAAGACGCACACAGAGGAAGACCAAGGTGAGGCAGACAGACAGGCAGACAGAGAGACAGACGGACGAAGGGAGACGACGAAGATAGACGACGAAGGCGACGACGAGAACAGTGACAGGGAAAAGCCTAAGACACACCCATTATCTAATTAGAAACTCATCAAAACTTTATATCAAGTATTCAGAGGGACAAGCCACCCCGTCCCCCTTCAGAGAGAGAGAGAGAGAGAGAGAGAGAGAGAGAGAGAGAGAAATGAGTGAACTTACAACAAAATCCAAGGCTTATATGACAATTATCACCATTCAATCTCTCTCTCTCTCTCTCTCTCTCTCTCTCTCTCTCTCTCTCTCTCTCTCTCACGGACATCAAACATACCGTAAGCCAAATCTTCATCCAGGTCTAATCTCAAGAAACACGGAAATTTAATTACTGACCCATCAAATTAAATAAAAAGTCTCTGAAAAGCCACTAATCCATCCCCTTCTTCTGGTCCACATCTGTAAGGAGACTCTTAAGGACGCTGCTATCATTGAATTAATTATGGAAAGTAGGAAGAAGTAGAGATTATTAAATTACTCCAGAAAAATAGAAGTAAATAATTTAATTCCTCGTGGGAAATATAGGGAGCAAGAAACAGTCGGAGTAGGTATGGGAGTTGAGAACAGAGAGGAAGAGGAGTCACGTTCCCCAGTGTACGTGAAGGGAAAAGTTAAGTAACAGTCGATATAGAAGTTATAAGTTGGGTTTGGGACAAGAACGTCATGTTGTGTAATTTAAACAAAGCTCTCATACACCGTCAGTAAATATTATCATGTCTATTTTTTTTAAAATATACTGATTATTATAGGTATTTTCCAGTTCATGATGGAAAGTACCAGTTAAACTACCATTGGAATCATGAAAAACACCGTTGAAAATCCAAGCAACTTTCACTGCTCCATATTGAAAGATAAGAAAAGAAAAGGTTGAAAATGTATTGCCAGTAAAACATTTCAAATTGTTTATTGACGGAGGAAGATTAAATGATGCATATGTAATCAACTAGTTAAATAGCTAGTAGTTACACATAAGAAATGCTGTCCATACTTCGACAAATTAAACGTTATTATCAAATGTAAGGATGTAAAAACCATAAGAATTCAAGATAACAAGATAACCTGCAAGAAGCCACAACGCTGCAGTCTTTGTATAAAGCAGACATACCTAAGAGTATTTCCGCCTATCGCAGTCATCCATTAAATTGTTCAATCTTCTTTTAACGTGTCTTAATGACTCGACACAAACGATCTGATTACCGAGTTTGCGAAGTAGTGCCGTTGCAGAAATAGAGCAACTGACAGGAGTGATGACAGGGAATGAGTAACCCCACTGCACATTTTCTGCTCAAGTAAGAGGCAGAACTTTATCGTAAACCTTGAGAAAAATACAATAAGTACAGAAAATCCACAAAACAACGCAATAACGATAATAGTTGCTCAATATGCAGGAAAATTTAAACAAACGATAAAGACCACTAGACATGTACAGAACAGCACTGAAAACACATCTTGCAGCCACACGAGAAAGATTAATCCTCACTACTACCATACTTTCTTTAATATTCGCGTCGCGGGGGCCTCTATAGGAGCTTGAATGCATCCCCAGCGGCAGTAACCTTGACACACGCAGCTTCAACCCTCTCCACCTAACTGCGGGATGTTATTCTCCTGGGAGCTCTTGGTATTGATAAACTTGTGCTCCACTCGTACAAAAACAAAAGTAAACACAGACTTAGGCTTACAGGGGGAGGGTATTGTTTCTATGGACCTTGTTATTAGTGAACATGTACTCTCTGGGTATGATTAATAATGTTCCTTTTCAATAGTCTATATGAATTCACTACTGGACAAAGGCTTCTGTTAATGGTTAAGGGGAGTGGTGGGCCATACACTTCCAGGCTGGCCTAAGGGATATTGATTGAAAGCGATATATGTATTGGGTTGAAGGTCAGAATCCCAATTTCGTTCAACACCTATATTATGTAAAACAATTGAAATTTCTTCAACCTAGGCAGGGTAGAATTACTGATTGAATGTTATATTTACACTTAATCACCTCCACTTATTATTCTCTTATTATTGTTTTTTTTTTATTCGAAACTTTTCTCTACAGGAAATAGTGTTTAATGAAAATAAAAGTAAAGCTAATGAGATGATGACAGTAAAGATAGTGATGGCGTTATCATCTACTACTGCTGCTGCTGTTACTACTACTAATGCTACTACTACTGCTACTACTACTACTACTACTACTACTACTACTACTACTACTACTACACTACCGGTGCTACTACTACTACTACTACTACTACTACTACGGTTACTGTCACTGCTTTTAGTGCTATAAATAAAAAAAGGTAACAACAACAACAACAATATGAACAATAACAGCAACAACAACAACAACAACAACAACAACAACAACAACAACAACAACAACAGCATCTCTCCTCCGAGTGTAAACAGACAAAGAGATCACAGCCTCCCTCCCTCCCTCTCCCTCCCGCTACTCTCCAGCTCATCTCCGGCGCCACCACCCTCTTTCCGTTCCCTCCCGCCGCGTAACTAGCGACCAAACCCACTCCGTCCCTCTCCCTCCCTTCCCCACAGCCACCCTGCTAAAGAAGAGACAGAGCCGCCACTACCTCCTCTTCCTCCTCCCTCTACACAGCCGCCACCAGCACCGATCCCAGAGAATACTGCCACCATCACCAACACCACTAGCACCACCACCACCACCACCACCGCTACTATGCCATGTAATCTCCGGTGAAACGTGAAACTTAGGTCCTTATTCTTGAGGTTTTTCACGGTTTTAGCAAGTGTTTCAGTCTTGAGCGATGTTGCATTGGTGACGTACTAAAGGTGAGGTTGTGTGAAGATTGGTGACTTCAGGTGAGTATGTTAGAGTAAACTTTTTTTTTTTTCTTTTGGAATTCTCATACAGATTAGATGTGGTGAATGAATAAATGTAGGTGAAATACACGAGATTTTATGTGAAGAGTGATGATTCGGAAAGATTATGTTATGGTAAACTTTTCTTCTTATATCATTAGTTCTATCTATTGGCAAAAGCGTTGAAATAAAATACAAGCAGGGAATAAAACGAAAATCTGTTGCTTGTCGCTTATTCCAGACGAAAAAAAAAAAAGACACGAATCAGAAAAAAAAGGAAATACATTCAGTTCTTATGTAATCTTGTCTTTTGATCCTTACAAGTCGAAAATTACTTGAAACTTAAAGCCAACGGAGGGAAATGAGACACTTAAAATCTGATTAATTAACACTTTACCAAAATTTAGTGTCAGTAGAGCCGATCAAGAACCTTTATCTTTCAAGCAAATATCACACGTGGTATGACAATAAGAAATACAAAGAAAGAGTAAAAAAAAAAAGGCAGCACCCAAAATAGTCTGAAGTTTACCATCATTATATCCCAATACGTACCATTTGCAATTTAAGTATGTAAATGAAATAAGCTCACGACCTCGCCACGTCATGGATTTACATCAACACTACATGGATTAGCCTCGCCGATCACCTGTACTAAACACACATCCATTAACGGGTGAGGCTCGACGGGAGTAATTACCTGCACGTGATCACCTGCTGAGGCAACGGGACGCCTGAGAGTCAAACTTGAATGGTGGAGTGCAAGGCAATTTCCGCACGCACACGCACACGCACACACACACACACACACACACACACACACACACACACACACACACACACACGACTTAGCTATCGTTGTTATCGAGAAATGTGAAATTACGAAGAGAAGAAAAGCTCTATTCTAAACATTTCGTCATTCTATTCCTTTCATGTAACAGGCAGTAGTGAACATTATTCATTTTCTCTAAAGTCTTTCGATGGTTTTAGTCGTACTTTAACAAGAATTTCATGCAATTAGTAAGAAAAACATTCGTAAGCACAATTAATTATATTTGTAGGGTTTATAAATGTTTATAAAAAAATCGTCAAAAAATAGGAATATGCGTCTTATCATATAAATTCTACTATAGACACTTAATTCCAAACATACAAACTCACATACATATAAACAAGTATGTGAAGAAAAGGCGACACCAACCAGGAATTAAAAAGAGAGAGAAAAAAAGCATTGCAACACGACATGAGCTTAATGAAAAGACATAACACACATAGAAACATGATACTGCCAAACACCCGGAAAAACTGAGAGTAAGCAATGAGAAACGGACAGACAGAGCAAGACATTCACCACAGGTCAGGGAAGCTGTAAATAGGAACAAGCAGGTCACCGGTGCCATACTGCATGAACGGGACGATCTGCACTGGTCACATGCGTCGACTAGATTCTATAGAGGGAAAGTAACGGCCAGTATTAGAAGCCACGTTGAAGGAAGAGGCAGAAGGGGAAAGGGAGAGGAGGAAGGGAAAGAGAAGGGAAGGGAAGGAGAGGAAAAGGAAGAAAAGGGAAAATGGAATTGCAGGCATAAGTGAAGGAACTTGGAAGAAGAGAAACGAAGGTAAGACAAGGGAAACGAAGAGAAAGATTAAAATAGAAGGGGAAGGAAGAGAAGTAAACCAAAACAGCACATACGTGGGTAAAAAAAAAAGAAGATAAGGAAAGAAAAATAGACATTGGAGAAAAGCAAGGGAAATAAAAGGAAGGAAGAGGCAGAAATAGAAGGAAAGGCAAGAAAAGGGGAGGAAAGTGAAGGAAAAGGAAACTCGAATAGCAGGCATGAAAGAAAGAAGAAGGAAAGGAAGAGAAAGTAAGATACGGGTGGAGAAGAGAAAAAAAAAAAAGGAGAGGACGAAAAGGGAAGAGAAGAGAAGAAAAGAGAGGTAAATTAAAAACAGTACATACGTAAATGGAAAAAGGAAGATAAGGGAGAGAAAAAAAGAAACTGGATAAAAGCAACGAAAAGGAAGGGATAGAAGAGATGTAAAGGAGAGGGATGGGGGAAAAAGAGGAGGAGAGCGAAGGAAAGGGAGACTGAAATTTGGAGGAAGAGAAACGAAGGTAAGAGAAGGAAAACAAGAAGATATAAAAACAATTAGGAGAAGAGAAGGGAAGAGAAGGAAGGTAAACTGAAACAGCATATACGTTGGTGAAAGAGGAAGATAACGGAATGGAAGGGAAGGAAAATGCATAAAGGAAAGGGAAGGGGAAAAAGGAGAAAGGGAAGAAAAGCAAAGAAAAGAGAAACTGAAACAGGCATGAGGAAGAGAAGGGAAGGGAAAGGAAGGAAAGACAAGAGAAGCGAAGAGAAAGGAAGAAAATGGAGAAGGGAAGGGAAGAGAAGGAGGGTAAATCAGAAATAAAACATACGTGGGAGGAAAAAGGAAGATAAGGGAAAGAAAGAGAAAGAAAGGGAAGAAAACTAATGGAAAGACAGATTAGCGAAGTAAAGATAAGGAAAGAAATGGAAGAGAAAGAAGACAGAAGCAGCGGATACTCGGAAGGAAGCACAGAACACAAGGAAAGATAAATAAAACGGAAAGAGACAAACAGAAATACCAGCGGATACTCGAAGTTAGGTTAGGTTAAGTTTAGTTAGGTAAGGCTAAGCTAGGTAAGATTAAGTTAGGTAATGCTAAGTTAGGTATGGTTAAGTTAGGTAAGATTAAGTTAGGTTGGGTAAAGTTAGATTGGGTTAAGGTACGTTGGGTTAAGTTACGTTCGGTTAAGTTAGGTTGGGTTAAAATCAGGTTACTTTGAGTTAGGTTAGGTTAGGATAAATTTAGGTTGGGTTTCACTACTTTTAAATACAATCCCTACATTAAATTTCACTTGTATAGATCACGATTTGAAAAGAGCATCACAGATAGTTCGTGGAAATTGGAAGGATAGCGTTACTCACATAATACCTGAGCCAAACACAAGGGAACAAGGCATCGTTGGAATCAGTGTCACGTGGCGGTCTGCTTGGTGATGGCATAGCGAGTCACGGAAGCACGAGGAACAAACGTGTCAGCTGAGGTCACCAGGTGGAAGGGTTGGGTGGGGAAGGCTAACAAAGACCATCACAGGAACATTTACATGGTGGGCGACGCTTCACAAAATTTATGTTCAGATTTACATATAAATCGACCCTTTTCCAAGAGCATCCCTCCTCCTATCCTTTCCTCTCTCCCTTCTGTTCCTTTCCCTCCACTTTCACTTCCACCTCTATCTCGTGAGCTTCTCTTTTCCTCTTACTCCTTCTCCTGATTCGCCTCCTTTTCCATATTCCTTTCCTTTCTAAGTTTTTGCTTTCCTCTATTTCTAACTTCATTTCTTCGGTTCCTTTCCGCATACCTTTATTTCGTCTTCTTTCTTTGCTATCTCAGTTTCTTTCCTCCTTTCTTATTTCTTTCCTTTCCTTCCTTTTTCCCATTCTTTTTGTGTCTTGCATGCTTTTACCCTATCACTCTTCCCTTTCTCTCATTTTACACCTTTGTTTTGTCCTCTTCCTCTGTCATCTATCTTTCTTTCCTTCCTGCCTTCCTATATTCGTTCGTTTCTTTCTTTCTTACTACCGATACAATTTTTTCTCTTTTCTCTCACTATTCATTCATGCATCGTCTTCTTTGTCCTCTGTCGTCATTCACTATATTTTTTTTCCATTCCTTTTACACTTCTTTCTTTCTTTTTTCGTTCATATTTTTTTGGAGGGACGACTCTTTTCGGATTGCATTTTTCCTTACGTGTTTTCATATTAAGCACTTTATTTCACCTCACACTCATGCTAACATTGATATTTGGTTTCAGGCAGCATACAAAAGTAATTACTCTCTCTCTCTCTCTCTCTCTCTCTCTCTCTCTCTCTCTCTCTCTCTCTCTCTATGCATCTGTTTACCATTATCAATATTCCTTATTGAGCACGTGGTCATGTTTTTATTAAAGGTTTTCTTTAAAATCCGAAGAAAACCTTAAGAATTATTTACGTGCTACTTGAACTATACACAATTTATATTTTCCCTCCATTTCCCTTTCCTTGTGTACTAAAAATGCCGACACCTGAACCTGATCCCTCGCCTTGATACTATAATACTTTCTGCAACTTCTGAAATGAAACGAAAAACCATGAAGGTAATACAAGACTAATTACACGGAGAACTTTGGATCCTGCGAGTTTTTTTCTACGCAAATTGCTCTCGAAAATAACGTTCCATATCCTGCGTATTTGCCTTCCTGTTAAGTTGAGATGGAGTACGATAGGTTAGGTTAGGTTGGGCTTCGGTTATCTAAGCGTGTGTTGAAATAGAACTGGTCAAGTTATCATGGAAGAATCTTCGTGGTGGTGAAATTTATATAGAAAAGAGAACATTTTGAAAAGTTAATGATGACAACGGTGTATAATGATGAAGTGTTCAGGTGAGTATGAATAATGATGAACAGGAAGAGGAAAGGAAGGTGGATGATAAGAGTAGTGGAATATAAGTGATAAGGATGGAAGACAATCAGAGCAATGAATAAATAATTAATCAAATATTTGTAAACATAAATACAGATAACTAGACTATCCCAAATTTTTCTATCGACGGCGTGTTTTTTTTTTTTTTTTCGTTTTCACCATCATCTATGCTCTTTTCTTTCTCATCTCCTGTATCACACGTTTTTTCTCCAATCTGTAACGTCTTGTATTACACTTTTCCTTCTTTCCCTACATTCCTTTTATCACTATATTTTCACTCAATAATATACTCTCCTATCTCTTGTCTTTTTTTTTTTTGTCTCGTCCTTTCCTTCCGTCCTTTTTTCTTCTTATCTTTCTTTCACGTTACACTACATACACTCAATTCTTTTTTTTGTCTAGTTCTGTTCCATTTTCTCTCCTTCCTTTGCACCAAGTATTCCATTCCTCTCTATGCAAACCTTCCTCTACTCTCTCAACATGAAAGTAATGCGAAAAAAACCACCTTACACCTGTACATTTTCTTTATATTTACCTTATATAAACAAAAAATAGTAAAAAATAGTAAAAAAACATTTCAAGAGGTGGCAAGATAACAGTGCCATAGTTGTAATAGCTGAAATGGTCGTTAGGCGATTGTGGACTAGAAACAGCCTCCTTAATCACTATGGCTTGAGCAACTAAGCCTCAGAGAGAGAGAGAGAGAGAGAGAGAGAGAGAGAGAGAGAGAGAGAGAGAGAGATTAGGGTAACGAGGCCGAGGGCTTATGACGATCACGCGTTTTGATGTAGATTTCGTTAATGAGCTGCCGTCATCAGGTGCTCACACTCTCCCAGGTCATCCGCGCCGCGCCTGCCACCCCAGGGATCACTCACCTATTGCCAAGCTCATTGCTCCTACTTCCTCTTGTTTATGCGTCGTGGTGGTGATAGCGATGGTGGCGGTAATGGTAGTTGGCGAATGGGTGGTAGTGGTAGTAGTAGTAGTAGTGGTGGTGGTAGTAGTAGTAGTAGTAGTAGTAGTAGTAGTAGTAGTAGTAGTAGTAGTAGTAGTAGTAGTAGTAGTAAATATACAATTCTTGCCTATTTTATGAACATTCGAAAAAAAATTGCACTCTCCTTATCAAACGTAAAGCAACACGTATCTCTGAAGGATTTTACGTATTTCTATTAAAAATTACACTTTTACACAACTTTTTTGTCGTGAACTTGAAGTGTGTACGTATCAGTAAACATCTTAAATACTTTTCATTTTAAAAGCTGAAATAGTTTGCATATTTTCGAAAGCGTCCCATGTTCTTTTTTTCTCTTCACCCTCGTTCCGTCACTTTGATAACGTGCGATTACAAAAATGAATAAATAAGTAAATAAATATCTTTCATACCTGAAGTCATTCGAGCAAGTATCCATAAATATCTTAAATATCTCATAAACATGCTTACTTCTTTATATTTATTTATTTTCCATTCAAAAACGTCGCTCTCTTTCAGTCTTATAACATAAACATATATTTTCCAAAGTGTACCATCCCCATTTTTATTTTTCAGTCCGGGGATAAAATTCGATAATGTATGCCCGCGAGGGAGGATGCCGCCGCCAGGCAGCTGAGCGATCCACCGGTAGATTATTGAAGGGCAGAGTGGCCGATACCGTTTAGGGAGGGTCTTATTGATTTACCTGACCAGGGAGGCTGGGAGGCTGCCCCCTCAAACACCGTTACCTGGTGCACCATTTGGGAACGCTCACAAAAGTATTATGAAATTTGTTCTTTTGTGAGAGAAAAAAACCTTTCAAATTCCAACAAATTCAGTTCTTCATGGCACGTGTACCGAAAGAAAATATTCTCATCTTATTGTTTCCTAGAGTAACCGTAATGCTATAAAGGCAATCAAATGTACCCTTAAGTAAGCTCAATCTTCCTCTAGTGTTTATATATTGCCCAAAATCACCAAAAGACTTTACAGAAAATTAAATACGATTTGTGGGAAGAAACATTTAAAAATCTTACATATTTAGCGAGCGAAAACAAAGTGTTATCTTTAATCTTTTCAAAATAACCATGATAAAATGTAATCTTTTATAAGAGTAAATAACTAAAATCTTATTAACTCGACTTTTATGACAGATACACAAAAAAGAGCCACAGTCTTCACATACAACTCTTACAACCATCAATTAGGTCTAAAATACCGCAAAATATAGTGCTTTGTAAGATAAATAATAAATCCAACATATTAATGGTGGGCGTACCTTCGCATTAACACTGCTCTGGAAAGTCATTACAAGGATTTAAGTATCAGCAAGTAATATTTTGTAAGATGAAAACTTGCAAATAGCAACTGTTTATGCCTGCCACGTGCGTTCCCCAAGATCACTAAAAAGTGTATAAAGAAAATGAGCAAAATATAAAAGACTGAAGATCCGTCAGGAAAGTTCACTGAAGGGCAAGACAAACTTCATAATATCCATCAAGTCAAGTTGGAGGGAGAGGAGGCGCTTCGTCCGTCACCTCCGTCCACTTCCCCACCCCGTCAGCCCCGCCAGGCCCCGTGACACGCTCCAAACTTAGCAGAGGCCCGTGATAAAAAGGCGGCAAGTGTTTGGGGGTCGAGGCAAGCGTGCTGTAATGGCCGGGACACGCTGGCAGTCAAAATTTACATCAGAGTCCCCGAGAATTCCCTTCCTTTTAAAAGCGACATCTCTTGGGTGATTATGGGAAGGCGTGAGTAACAGCGAGCCTCACGAACCCGCACAGCGAGACTTAAATGGCCTTTGGGTGTGATAAGGAAAAGTTGATTCCTGAGGTTTGCCTTATCTCGCTCTCGCTATCTTATTGAACACGAATAAATTTTCCAGACGGACATTCGTTTTCCTGCTGATTACTTTTATCTTACTTTCCACCTGCTTGCTTGCTTGCTTTGTTTCCCTTGCGATCTTAGTGTTGCGTTTATGTTTATTTTATTTTTTCTCTCTTCTCACGTATTTTTTGAGCCAATTCTCCTTGTTGCACCATTAGATCTACAGTCGCGGTCAGAAGTCATGGTCTTTGCCACACTCACTCATACTGTGTTCTTTGCTTTCCTTCACTCTTAACTCTATCAATGTTGGGTAATTTTTTCCATAAACAACTTTCAAACACTTTTTAATGTAGTATCTTGAATATTTTTTTCTTTTCATGCAACTTATTCAATTTTTTACCTTTTTTTCTTTTTCCATGCTCTGAATATTAACAAGGAAAGGTCGAGTAAAAAGCTTAAAGTCCTTCCTTCTGCTGATAAATTTCTTGCAAATCTAAATAGTCGATAGATTATAAAAAGACTGAAATGACTGAAAGCTTTAGACATGGTGGAAATGAGTGTATAGCATGTCAATCAGTCACTTATAACCATGAGTGTATCTTGCAAAACTGTTCTCTCTTTCTCTTCACCTTTTTACGTTCTCCAAATTACTAGGGGCAAGTTTCTGTCTTTCAGCTTGCCTTCTTCAGTCTTCCCATGTTCCAGTGCTCCGTTATCCTGTACAGCTTCTCCTTTTATAAACAAATCATTTATCTACGTTACATACATTTATACATTACCTTTTAACTGCTTTGGGATACACTTAAGTTAGTTATTAATTCACTGTTATGTTTTTCTTCCTTATTTTTTACCTCCTTTGCTTCCATTCAGTTAATTTACATATATAAACTCTTCAATCACTTCATCATTATTCAGTTAGGCTTATTATTCGTTTTAGTTATTCATTCACTTTTACCTTCCTATTCAGTCTTCGTAGCTCCTTTTTCCCCTTTCATGTTAGAGTTCTTTGTCGTCTGCACATCTATACATTACCTTATTTCCCTAATTACCCTCCCATCATTCCATTTGGCTTATTATTCATTCATTTATTCATTCATTCATCTCACGCAGTCCTTTCATTCACCCAGTCCGCCAACCAGCATTTTTCCACATCGTCTTCCTTCCCTCCATCTTTCCTCTTCTGGCTTTCCTTATCCCTAATTCCTTCCTCTACCAATCACGTTTTTTTTTCATCATTCCCTCATTTATTACTCGTGGAACATCACTTTACTCAGCCTCAATCTTCCTTCCCTTCTCTCCCAACGATGCCTTCCTGCCTTCCTGCTTTCCTTCCTTCGTTGCTTCGGCAGGTTTATATTCCGTTTTATCCTAACTTCCTTTTTTTATATATTTTATGTCTATCGTGAGTTTGTTTTTCATCCAAACATATTTTTTCCGCTTCTCTTTATTTCCTTTTACTTATTCGTTTTTCAGTTGTTAATGTTTTATTTCTAAAATACACTAGTTTCTCTCCTTTTATTTGTTTTTGTTCCCTTTTTCTTCGATATCCACTATTTCTTTAATTATTCACTTATTTCTATCATTCCTTTAATTTTTCCTGCATCCCTTTAACTTCTTCCTTCTTTCCTTCAGTCACCTATTCATTCCTTCGTACATTTTCCCCTTAACCAATTCTCCCTCCCCTTCCTTTCTTCTTAATCATCAAGTTATGCTCCCTCATTTTCACCAACCTTTCTTCATCAATTTCATTCCTATTTTCCTTCCTCCCTATCTTCCTTACCTCATTTGCTCCATACGTACTATTTTATCCCTCTTACCTCGTCCGCTTCCACTTCTCTCCCTCCTTCCTGCCTGCCTTCCCCTGTACCAATCTTTTCCCAGCACGCTTTCCTTCTTTCCTTCCTGTTTTCTTTCCCTCCTTCATTTCCTCCCCAATACACACAACCATACTCCTCCTACCCCCACTAGCTTCCTCTCTTCCCTCCCTCCTTCCTGCATTCCTACCTTCCTTCCTCCTAACCAAGCTTTTCCAGCCACCCACTTCCCTTTTTTCCTTCCTTTCTCGGCTCTCCTCCTACTTCTGTTATCTCCGTGCGGGGCGTGGTGGCTGGGAGGTTCCACACACCCGCAATAACGAAGGATAGCTAATGAGAGGCCATCACTCTCCCCTCACAGGAGTCTTGGCGGAGCTTAGCTGGTGAATATTGAGTTGCTAAAGGGAGCCGGGAGGGAGGAAGGGTGGGTGCGGCTAGGAAAGATCGAGGGACGGAGAGACGCAGGGAGGGAGGGTGAGAGGAAAAAGGGATGAGGGCAAGGAAAGGACTGAAGAAAGACGAACGAAGCATGAGAACCAAGGCTGCAGCTAAGGGAGTTACGAGGAAAGGGAGGGAAGAATGAAGGTAGTAGTAGAAAGCATGTGAAGAGAGAAAGGAAGGGAAAATCGGATGAAGACGCAAAGAAATAAAGAAAAGGAACTTGGTATGCAAGAAACCTAGGCTGCAGCTAAAGGAGATAACAGAAAAGGAGGCATGAAGGAAGGTAGTGGTAGAAAGGATGTAGAGGGATGGAGGAAAGGAAAATGGGATGAAGACAGGGCGGGATAGAAACGAAGGAAAAAGAGAGTAAGAGAGGAACCAAAAAAATGAAGCTGAGGAAAATACGAGAAAGTTAACAGGAAGGAAGGCAATCGCATTAAAAGCATATAGTAAAATGTGACTTCGGAGAAAGAATATGGAAGGAGAGAGGAAAAGAAAAGAAGCGAAAGAAAAAGAACAGAACCAAAGGAGAAAAAATAGGAATAAAAGAAAAGCGAAAAGAAAGAAAGAAACGAGAATAATAAAAAGACCAAAAAAAGATAATGATTAGAACAAAAGACAAGGAAGAATGCAAAAGAGAACAAGCAGAAGGAAGGAAGGAAAGGTAAAGTCAAGAGAGAAACGGAAGGAGGAAGGAGGAGATGAGGGAAAGGAAGGAAGGAAATGGAGGATTATACGGAGACGAAGGAGGGAGAGAAATATGTGGAACGATAAGGAGTGAATGGAGCGTAGTAAAGTGTAATGTGAATGTGATAAACGCGGGACAAAAATATATTGGGGAAGAGTGAGGAGCGAGAACGAGAGCAAGGGCGAGAGAGAGAGAGAGAGAGAGAGAGAGAGAGAGAGAGAGAGAGAGAGAGAGAGAGAGAGATGAATGAAGGATGGAGAAGATTGTGCACCACGAGGGAGGGAATTTAAAGACAAAATCTGAGGCTTATACTACAATTCTGTCCACTAAGTATTTGAGTGAATATTCCTCTTTCTCTCTCTCTCTCTCTCTCTATCTCTCAATGAAGAAAAACACTATGAAAAGACGATAAATACAAAAATAATCGAAAAAAAATAGACAAGTGAAAAATATTATGCTTATCTCACCTCCATTTTTCTCATTTCTTTCTTTCTCCATAAATTTATGTCCAAACTGCTTTTTATTTCATGGGTATTATCTCGTCTTTATTCCCCATACTTTATATCTCTCCCTCTCCCTCTCTCCCTCTCCCTCTCGCTCTCTCTCAAATTCCATCATCTTCTGAATGTGAAATTTTACAGAGTCATCCCAAAATAGGAGCGCAGATTGGAAAGATTACGCACTCGCTCCTGACTCTCGTATTATGTGATTCTGTATCTCATCTATTTTTTCCTCCTCCTCTTGCCTCTTTTTACTTCATTGCGAGAGTGGTTCTTTGTAATCTTTTTCCTCTCTCACTTTCTTTTATTTTTATTTATCTTTTTATCCATAGCGTTTCATAATTCTGTTCGTATTTTTAGTGACTTCTATATGTCTGTTAGTCTCTCTGTCATCAGTCATGTCTGTGTGTATGTGTGTATCATGCAGGTTTGTTGGCTATTGTTGTTAATCTTATCTTGTGTCCGTCTATCTCAGTCTGTCTGTCTGCTTGCTTGTATGTATGTAGGTAGACAGAAATGCATGTCTGTCTGTGTCTAATTTCGTCCGTCTGTATGTCTGTCTGCCTGTCCCTCATGCAAATACTAGCCTTTACACACACACACACACACACACACACACACACACACACACACACACACACACACACACACGCACCCACATACGAGGTATAGGCAACCAAACGGCGATTAATGAAAAATATTAAAAAAATCAATAAAAATCTAAACTGTTAAGAGAAGTTCTAACAAGATCAAATTTTAATGTCGGGTAAAATTGCGCTATTACCGAATAAAGGGAGGGAGGAGAGAGAGAGAGAGAGAGAGGGGGATGGAGGGAGGGAGAAAGGGGAGGAGAGGGAGGGGAAAAGCGGAGGTAACTTCTGAAACTTGACAAAAATAGTAATACATTTTTGGGCGAGAAAGTTGGCCTCGAGGGGAAAGGCGAAAACATTCATTAACTCGACGATGAAAGGTGAATAATGTCCCGGGAAGAGACATGGCAGAGGGGTGGTGGTGGTGGTGGTGATGGTGATGGTGGTGATGGTGATGGTGGTGGTGGTGGTGGTGGTGGTGGTGGTGGTGGTGGTGGTGGTGGTGGTGGTGATAGTGGTAGTGGTAATAGTAGTGGTGGTGGTGGTAACAAATATTATGCATTGATAAAAGATCTTAATTTCGAGAGAGAGAGAGAGAGAGAGAGAGAGAGAGAGAGAGAGAGAGAGAGAGAGAGAGAGAGAGAGAGAGAGAGAGAGAGAGAGAGAGAGAGAGAGAGAGAGAGAGAGAGACTCAAAGACTTTAAAATCCCGAGAAAAAATAAACCTCTAAATGAGCCTTGGACACATCATTTATGTAACCTTTAACGAGAAACAACAACAACAACAACAACAACTACTACTACTACTACCACTACTACTACGATCACCACCACCACCACTACTACCACTACATACTTTCACTCCCAGTTATACTACAAAGATAATACCACTCTGCTGTATCTCTTCAATTTCCTGTTCGTCTTCCTATTACTACAAGAATACACCTTTATTTTTTACACCGTTATAGCACACCTCTCTGTTCACTATAAAGATAGGCACACACACACACACTCACGCATCCTCCCCTCACACACACTTCTCTAATGCCTAATCCTCTACCTTTGACAGGACTCCTCGTACACCTTCATCTTCACCATCTCATGTTCCTCCTCTTCTTCCTCCTTTCAGCTGGATACCATTCTATTCCTTCCCTTCGTCTAACACACGTACATTCGTTATAGATTCTATCCTTGCTAAAACTACACTTCCTCCTCCTCCTCCTCCTCCTCCTCTACCTCCTCTATCTCTTCCAACACCACCACCAGCCCTCTCTCCTCTACCTCCAACACCACCACCACCACCACCACCATCTCCTCCCCCCTCTCGACGTGACATCGCTGAAGCTCTCAGGGAAATTAACAGCGGCTCTTCCATCCATCTCGCGGACACAACTCTAATAAGGGGAGTGTGTGCAGCACGGTGCGGGGTGGACGGTGGGACGGGGAAGGGTGCAGGGGGATAGGAACACCTGGCACTGGTGATGAGTCTTCGTGTCACGGGCCATTCACAGTGTCATCGGCATTACCACCGTTATAATTATCACTGAGCGGAGGCAGGTGAGGTATGAACGTAGATAGGTAGGTAGGATGATGTGCCGTCAGTCCTTTTTCCTTATGTGCAGCTGGTGGAAATTTTAGCGTACTGTATTTCGCTTCTTCCCTGTTTCTCTTTTCTCTCACTTCTACCACTCCACTACATATGTAAGATAGGAAGAACAATCACTTTACCCATTGCCTTACGGACCTTTATGACGGACACTATACGAAGAGAAGATAAACACAAAGCCTCCCGCAGCCACGAGTGTCTTCGTCAGCCTCTGCTCACGGTCACCCAAGTAGAAATGTACAGACAGACAGGCCCTCTCTTCCCATTTTCTGGACTACTACTAGCCTAGAAATAATTTAATAATAGGATTTTGGGATCAGAGGGATGTAGAGAGAGAGAGAGAGAGAGAGAGAGAGAGAGAGAGAGAGAGAGAGAGAGAGAGAGAGAGAGAGAGAGAGAGAGAGAGAGAGAGAGAGAGAGAGAGAGAGAGAGAGAGAGAGAGAAACAAAGCTGGCAGTGACAACTCAGGATTTACAAAACATACGCGTAAGAAGAATAATCCATAATGAAATACGCAATTCTATCATATTTACTGATAACACAAAAGAACACAAAGGAAGAGCAAGAGGAGGTGGCATAGCTGAAAAGGTGGCAGACGTCCATGGGTGGGTTCGAATCCTACCACGTGCCACCTTGATATTTTGCCATTTGTTGAGTGGTTTAAAGTTACATGTCACCACGATACCCAGTTTTAGGTGATTACACTAAAAATGCGCTTGTGTAGTGATATAAGCCCTCATATGGATACCGCTATAAATAAAATTGCCTGCGTTACTAATAGGTGGAAGCTAAACAGCGGTTCCAATACTCTACAAGTAAAACCTACAGGCGGGAGAGGCCACAACACTGAAAAAAAAGAGCAAACAACCTCTGACTTGTGTACTAAAGATACGCTACACTACTTATGCACGATCTACCCTATAATATACACATACGCGAACATAAACAATGAATTTCACTTACTTATTACGCACATTAAAATTCTTAACACCAAAAACTGCTCGATGAAGATGTAACCAAGATTAGAAGAAAGATACAAAAATAAATAAAAAGAGTTACATCTTGCCTAGACAGAGAAAGGGAAAGAAAAAGTCGGTTAGTTCTCTCTCACACCTTCCCTTGCCTTGATTAAGCTTAGTAGCACCATGCAGTGGCCGGGAGAGGCAGAGGGAGGGAGAGAAAGAGGAAAAGATAAAGGGAGAGAGGGAAAAGCTTGGAAAAGGAAGAGAGAGACAGAGAGGAAACGGAGTAAGGAGAGATAGATGGATGAAAGGAGGAGGAAGAGGGAGGGAAGAAGGGAGAGAAACAGGGAAGGAGGCTGGAAAGGAGAATGATGAGGAGATGAGAAATGACGCTTCTGTGTGTGTGTGTGTGTGTGTGTGTGTGTGTGTGTGTGTGTGTGTGTGTGTGTGTGTGTGTGTGTGTGTGTGTGTGTGTGTGTGTGTGTGTGTGTGTGTGTGTGTGTGTGTGTGTGTGTGTGTGTGTTTGGGATGACAGTGACTGCTTCACTCTGGTTGAGGAAGATGGAATGCACAGGCTACACAGTTAGAGAGAGGCTAGAGAGAGAGAGAGAGAGAGAGAGAGAGAGAGAGAGAGAGAGAGAGAGAGAGAGAGAGAGAGAGAGAGAGAGAGAGAGAGAGAGAGAGAGAGAGAGAGAGAGAGAGAGAGAGAGAGAGAGAGAGAGAGAGAGAGAGAGAGAGAGAGAGAGAGAGAGAGAGAGAGAGAGAGAGAGAGAGAGAGAGAGAGAGAGAGAGAGAGAGAGAGAGAGAGAGAGAGAGAGAGAGAGAGAGAGAGAGAGAGAGAGAGAGAGAGAGAGAGAGAGAGAGAGAGAGAGAGAGAGAGAGAGAGAGAGAGAGAGAGAGAGACAGACAGACAGACAGAGACAGAGACAGAGAGAGACAGACAGACAGACAGACAGACAGAGACAGAGACAGAGACAGAGAGAGTTGTATTAGAAGAGGTCATTTAAGATACTCTATACAAGTTTCATACTACACTAACACTTACATGCGAAGAAACTTAGCATATTACACGGGGCCCTCCATCAGACAGTACAAGGGATGCTGTATAAATAGAACCCAGTGAAAACAAAAGTGAGGGTTAGACAGAGATGGGACAACAGCAGAGATATCTTACAAAACAACCCATTTTAGAACTCTACCGTGTGTTTATGCCCACGATTCCTTCTCTAAATCAATCTTATTCAACTTGGCTTTGAAATACACGGAATTATACAGAATACACACACATACAAACTCACTTGGATGAAGAAAGAATAGAGGAACAGTGGGAGCGACGGAGCGAGTTACCCTACTTATGTAATCTACAGTGAAATGACGGTCGGTGTTCGTGATGATGGCGGCGGTAAAGATGATAAGACGGGCGCATAAATGTGACAGAAAATAATGAGTTCTTTGTGGTCCTAAATGACTATAAGGAAAACGACAAAAGATAGTAATCGTCGGAGAGAAACGGCAATTCATCCACAGAGAGAGAGAGAGAGAGAGAGAGAGAGAGAGAGAGAGAGAGAGAGAGAGAGAGAGAGAGAGAGAGAGACGTGCCATATTAGTCCCATTATCTCTGTGTTCCTTGTCCTCCCCTCCTCCTCCTCCTCCTCCTCCTTCTTCTCTTCCACCCCTTCCATCACTTCCATCTCCACCTCCACCTCTACCTTCACCTCCACCTCCTCCTCCTCCTCCTCCTCCTCCTCCTCCTCCTCCTCCTCCTCCTCCTCCTCCTCCTTGTCGCCCTTCACCGGATCACCTCTTCCCAATCATCGCCTCGTCTTATCCGTCACTGCGCTGTCTGACAAACGAAATAATCATGCACTTGCCTCTCTCGAAAAAAAAATACTAAATTGCTGAATACTGGAGAGAGAGAGAGAGAGAGAGAGAGAGAGAGAGAGAGACGTTGCAAGTGTGGGTGACAGCCATTACGATCTAGCAATTGTAAAGTGTGAGAACCAGTGTGTGTGGCAAGGCAAGGTGGGAAGGCTGGCTGAAAAGGTGCAAGTAGGATGACGTGTTTGTTGACGCGTACCTTGTAATGAGGGAGAGGGAGGCGATGTGTGAATATTTGATGTAATACGCCATCGAGTAAAGAGTGATTTATTTTTTTCTTTGTTTCCTTTTGGTGTGAAAAGTGTAAGTAGTTTTTTTTTTTTTACACCATGTGGGGTTTTCACGGAATTTATGGGCTAAAGGGGATACTTTTGGGGTACCTCCTATCTCAAACCTCACCCGCTAGGAAACCGTTGCCCCGAGTGAGGAAGCCCAACCTACACTCGGACCGTGGACAGGATTCGAACCCGTGCGCTTGGAGAACCCTCGGGCCCCAAAGCACGCATGGTTCCACTGTGTTGTTGTTGTTGTTGTTGTTGTTGTTGTTGTTGTTGTTGTTGTTGTTGTTGTTGTTATTGTGTTTAGAGATATTTAAGATGCATGTGGAAACTTTCAAATATCTAATTGTAATTATAACATTTTTCTATTTACACTTTCTTCGATACCTACTTTTTCTTATCTATATATTTTCTGCGATGTTCACTTTGTTATTTATATTTATTTTCTATAATATTAAGATTTTCGTGATAAATTCTTATATTCTTCTTTTCTACGCCTTTTTTTATACCATATTTTTATAATTTACTCTGCTATTGCTTTCATATCTAAGCTATTTCTTCTTTTCCATTACTGCCATTGCTATTTCCTATTTCCCATTATTACTTGGCCCAAAATTGCTACCTATTTGCCATTAATACATTTTGAAACTGGCGACCATCTCCAGCAACATTTTTCCCTGTAGTGCTTATTTCTCCGTCACTTCAACCGAGTACTTGCTTCTACGTAATATTTATGATTCCAAGCAACGAGCTACAGGTATTGGAATATTCATAGTGGAACCTTATTTTCTTTTTACGACGAAAAGAAACAGAGAAGAAAACAATAACGAAAATCATCTTGTATTTGTTTCGGCTTACAAAGGTTCATAATGAAATGGCTGAACAAACTAATTATATAACTCTAGCTTTGTTCTCACGAGTAATAAGTAACTAAATATGTCATACGTTAATGAAATAGTTGTTTGTATTAAAGATCCCTTCATCACCTTTCGTATAATGTGGATCAGGAAAAAAAAATTATGCAAGTATTCTGTTTATGTCTTGTTGTGAAAGGTATGGAGTGTCACGACTGGCGATGCAAAAAATGAATAAACTGCATGGATTAGTAGGCATGATATCCAGTGACGCTGCAATAAACACCATGCTATTATTGGATGCTACAAAACTTTCTCTGCTCTCTCTCTCTCTCTCTCTCTCTCTCTCTCTCTGAAGGGACTTTCCATATCTTTTAAAAATAATGACATTCAGTACGACTTTTCGAGCTCTACAAAGGCGAAGCAACAGGTCAGATCATAAATTTTCTTTGAAGCGAAGTAAAATTAATGGAAAACCACCGTACTACATATTTTCTTTACAACATTTTTATTCCAAGTTAGTCGTTGATCAGATAACTGGTTATCATTAATACACATAAAGTATATCTAAGTATGAATGATAATTAAACTTGTCTACTTATACGTCAAGTGAATGAAAAGACGCTGCAAGAAGACTCAAAATGTATCAACAGATCAGATCTAACCTTGAATTATAGCACACACACACACACACACACACACACACACACACACACACACACACACACGTAAATTCGTCTGTCACGTTCGAGAGCAATATTTAACTAAAGAAAAAAACAAAGGAAAAAAAAACATAAGGGAAAACGTAGCTTATAATAACATAAAGTTCAAACGTTTAAGTCCTCGAGAGTTCAATCAAATCACAGAGTCACTACGGACACACAAAAACAGCCTCGAGTAGCTTCTTGTAAGAGGGATCTGGGACTTTCAAATCAACCTCTTTTCTTCTTCTGGCATCCTGCAGACTTGAACTGGATAAATAGATAGATAGGTTGATAGATACAGGTAAATAGACAAATAGATAAATAGATGGGTAAACAGGTACTCAGATAATAAACGATAGACGGCTAGACAGAGGGAAAGAGACATAAGTGAATATATATATGAATAGAAAATAAGAAGAAAACACGAACAAAATAATCCCAGGAATGTCATCACCCACCAAGCGCTACGAGGTATTCAAACAGTGCAGTGCTTTACATCAAGAGGGTAATAATATCGCGGTGATACACGACACTCCCAAGAGACTCCAAACCGCACCGACTCAAAACTGCCTCGCTTCCCATCACACTCCTGGGAGCCGCACCAACTGCCTGCTTTACCTCCCCCCCTACAGAGAGCGTGTATTACTGTCACTGTTATTACTGTAATGGTAACACTTGAAACACTTGAAGCACTATCATTTTATTAAGTTTGATAGAACATAAGAAAATACTATTAGTCAGGCAATCTTTAGTGAGTTAAAAAAAAAAATCTTAAGCAACAAAACTTTTTTTTTAATACTCAAATACCTAAAACCAAGTGAACACCGCCATGGAACTAAACAAATAAACAGACTTATGTACAAAAAAACATGTTCATTTAGTACAGTAAGGAATGTCGTGTAAAATACATAAGTAAAGTACATGGACGTGTATTTGCTTTCTGTCTCATCAGCTCCCCGCCTCTGACTGACTGTCTTCAGCAGTTTTCTCACCACCGAAATGTTGTATCTCTTTCTATATTTTATCGCTATTTTCGTGCTATCTGTTCTACTGATCTTGCTAACTGCATGCCTCCCCTCCTCCTGCGGCCTCGCTGTATAAGGTTTTTTCTTCCTCTCATCCCTATTCTGTCCAACTCTCTAAAACTAGAGTTAACCAGAATTCTCAATCATTCATACCTTTCTCTGGTAAACTCTGGAACTCCCCGCTTGCTTTTGTATTCCCATCTTCCTATGACTTGACTTCTTTTAAGAGGGAGGTTTCAAGACATTTGCCCCTGTCTTTTGGATAACTTTTCATGTCTTTAAGGGAATTGGCAATCCAGTGAGCCTTTTTTTTTATACTGTTTATTGCCCTTGGCCAGTTTCCCCTCGGGCATAAAAAACAACAACTATGAATACCCTAATAATGCGTTACTCTGTTTCTCTGAGGTTAGTGGGTGTGGTTGGTAATATTCGAGGAAAATTATGATGTTAGTATTAGCAGTAGGTTAGGAGTATGTCTTTATTACTGTTGGTATCACGTAGAGACAGAAAAACGTTTATTATCTAATTAGTAAAAGTAAGAAAACAGAATAGCATTGAAAACCGTGCAAAAAAGTGATAATTGGATATATGAATACCACTAAATATTCTCTCTCTCTCTCTCTCTCTCTCTCTCTCTCTCTCTCTCTCTCTCTCTCTCTCTCTTTGTTTGATTCAGTGCAAAAGCTTCACCTTGATCAAAACCGAAGGGTCTGCAGCCACGAGTAACTAAAGTGTTCCTCCCACCACAGTGCTCGGCCTTGTCAGCGTTTAGGCAGAGCAAGATGAAAGACGAGAGATGAAGAAGGAAAACGGAAAGATAAAAGCTTCCCACTGAGAGACTAGACAGCGAGAGAGAGAGAGAGAGAGAGAGAGAGAGAGAGAGAGAGAGAGAGAGAGAGCAGGAGTATAGGATAGAATATATATTGAAGATTGGACGTGAAAACAATAGCGTGCTGCGATTAGCTGAAAATAACATGTCTCTTCCAGCTGCTCCTGATCCATTAGTGAGGGAGATTATCTTTATCTAGCTCCTTTTTTTATGTTTCTTTTTGCTACCCATTAGTCTCTCTCTTCCTATTCTTCCTTGCAATTATATTTATCCTTACAAATTACGGTGGTTACAATGTATTTTTCCATGTTCATGTTTATCTTTGTCCTCTATTCCTTCTTTACCTTCTGTTCTATCCAGTTTAATTTATCCCTATCTTTATTTCCCTATTCCTTCATTCTGGCCTTCTATACACATCCATACCCTACATTCTATCCAGTTTGCTTTGTATTTACCTTTGTTTCCCTATCCCTCTCGCTTTTCCTACCTACCCTCCGTTTTATCCAGCGTCATAAACCAAGGGTGAGCTGAAATGGTGCGATTACCGAGCTTTTAGTGTTAGTAAAACGAGGCACCAACAATCCCAGTCCTGAGTAAGGCAGTGATATCGCCATTACTTCTGCCCTGACTGTCCACCGGTATCCCGTCCCTCACGCCCTCCCCAACACAGGACAGGCGCCCGTACCTATTACTACTGATCCCTTTATTCCTTTACTCTTTAGGCATTTCCATATTTCCATCCCTCTTCAGTTACTTTATAGAGCCATTATTTCAAGCCTCACCGTTTACCGTTACTTCCATTTTCTGCCCTTCCCCGCCCGAGCCTTCACCATCACAAGCGCCCTTCTAAACGTCCCTCTCCCTCCCCATCCCTCTCCTCTAGGTAGTATACTCTTGCCACCTATTTGGAACACCCTACCCCTCCCCACCATCTCCCAGTGTCCCTGCCTTGTCGGTGCTAGAGAGCTCGCCAGAGAAATTACCCCCAAGTGCTTTCAGAAGATATTTTAAACGTTGGGACCGCGATGACTAGGGGTCGGTGGGTGGGTGGGTTGCCTGGCTGGGTGAACATCGGGAGGTAGGGACGTGGTATAGAGAAACTGAAATCCTACACTGCCATTTTAAAAGCGAAGCATTTGCCCCCACCTTTTTTTTTTATGAAGCTATTACATTTTAGTCTATTTTTGCAACAAGCCATTTGCGACGAGGTCACGTTGGCGATTCTTTTACAGGTCGGACTTTTATTTCTCTGCGACGGAACGAACCCTCATGTTCAGCGCGGCCGGCACGGAACTCTTTACTGAACTCACAAAACACTCCTCCTTTCAAGAACTTTCTGCAGTGATGTCTTCAGTCTTCACATCTCTATTTACTACCGCTTCCTCTCTCTCTCTCTCTCTCTCTCTCTCTCTCTCTCTCTCTCTCTCTCTCTCTCTCTCTCTCTCTCTCTCTCTTGTTACTAGCATAATCACCATTTGTCTTTGTTTTACTACAGTTTCGTCTCTTCTTTTGCCTCACGTAAGTTCCTCATAGTCAGGTTTTGTATTGTTTTCTGTTCTAACATTTATCTTCACATCTACATAATTCCAGCGTCTTCTGTTTTCCATCTGTTACCACGTCTGAAACACCATTATCCAACACTCATCCGCCTCAAACTACAACACCTCTCTCAGCTGTATATATTCCACAGTTAGATATATTTTACCATTTTCTGACCGTCATATATTTAACCTGCCTCTTCTTTACATCATATATCTCTACCCCAACCAACACCATGTACCTTAATACCAATACAACAACGCATCGCTTCCTTGCCACACAAGCCACAGGAACACTACCTAATGCAACCACAACCACTATTTACTCTCCCACACTCTCCCACCACCAACACCACCACTGCACCAACACAGCCGGCGCCGCAAGCAACACCACAACAACTAGCTAGCCGTTAATAGCATTCATCCCCCTCACCTAAATACATACTTTCCTGGCCACCCCCTGTACCCCGCCGCCACCATCAAGTAATAATGTATATATAAAAAACACCAGCACGAGAATTATGAGCCTGGGAGTTCGGGGGAGGGAGGAGAAGCAGGAGGAGAAGAGGGAGGGGGATACAAAATTATTTCTGGCGGAGGAACATGGAATCTAATCCGGGCCCTTTTCAGAGCGAGGTCCTGGTGGAGGGACGCAGTGGACGTTGGGGGAGATGATGGGGGGATGTGGGGGGAGGGTATGGCCACTCCTTATGGCCGGCGGGCGAGCATCCTGGCCAAAATACTGCCGAGATGGGGGCGTCTGGCCATACCGGGTGATATACTAGCGAGGAGGGAGGCACCATCCGAGGGGACATCACACTGCTAGCCGCCGCTCCTCCTCCTCCTCCTCCTCCTCTTCCTCCTCCTCCTCCTCCTTCTCCTCCCCTTCTTCTTCTTCCTCCTCCTTTTCCCTGTCACCTTCCCTTCCCCAAAATCCGTGTTCTAGTTCCACCTCCAACTCCTCGTCCTCCTCCTCCTCCTTCACCTCCTCCTCGTCCTCGTCCTCTCCCTCCATCTCCTCCTCCTCCTCTTCCCTTCTCCCTGCTATGATAGAACGGACAGCAGAGGGTCAGAATAGTGAAGTTGTTGAGGGAAAGGGGGGCTGAGTGAAAGAAGGAAGGAAGAAGCGAAGAAAAGGAGGGAGGAGGGAAGAAATGAGAGGAAAATGAGGGGAGGATTCAGGTGGTCAGCAGTGCGGTGAAAGAGGGTGATTAGCAGTGACGGGGCTGATCAGAAACAGGGTGAGGGGAGGAGCGTGTGAGGGGAGGCGACGCGGAGGAGCAGCAGTAGTGGTGGTGGTGGTGGTGGTGGTGGTGGTGGTGGTGTCGACTTGGAAGGTAAAAAAAAAAGGTACGGAATGGGGCAAAAAATATGGAATAACTTTGAAAGAATGATGACAATCGTTATAATAAAGAACTAAACGGAGTGAGTGTATGGGACAAAAAGGATGATGAAGGGGCGAGAGTAAGTGGAGGAGGAGGGACCGGAGGAAGAGAAGGAAGGTTAAGAGGAGGTGGGGGACAGAGAAGAGGATGAGGAGAGAACAAAGGAAGGCGATAAGAGTGAAGAGGGAGAGAAAGTTGGAGGAAAAAATCTAAGGAAAGGAAAGGAAGGAGGGAAAGAAGGAAGGGCTTATAGGAAAGGTAGAGAACCGAAAGGAGGAGGAGGAGGAGGAGGAGGAGGAGGAGGAGGAGGAGGAGGAGGAGGAGGAGGAGGAGGAGGAGGAGGAAAGAGGAGGAGGAAGAGGAAGAAGAGAAGGAGGAGGAGGAGGAGGAGGAGGAGGAGGAGGAATAAAGAAAAGAAAAAACAAGGTCACAGTCTTTCCCTATCACCCCATTAGGAAGGGGAAGGAAGGAAGGAAGGAAGGAAGGAAGGAAGGAAGAAACTAACACAAAAGTAAGAAAAGGAAGAGGAAAGAGGAACAGGAGGGCCACACAACACAGCCCCTCACGCTACACCCTCTACAGGAAGTGTGAGGAAACAGGAAAAGGAAGGAAAGAGAAGGGAGAGGAGAGGAAAGGAGAGAGGAAGGGATAGAGGGGGATAGCCAAACAATCCCTCCTTCCTCTTCCTCTTCCTCCTCCCTACCGGACCCCTCCAGCCCGCCCCTCCACCCCCAGCACCTCCAACCTTCAGGAGACACTGGACACAAGTCGCCTCGAAATTCTGGGACGAGAAAGCTTCGAGCACTTGTATTTACGACAATAAACACAATCCAGGCAGCGCGGAGGAGGAGGAGGAGGAGGATGGGCGGGGTAAGGAGATGATGGTGGTCTTGGAACACAAAGAAACATGATAGAAGAACAAACAGCTACAGATTGATTGGTTAAGTATACAGCTGAAATAAATAAGATAAAAGAAGAAGTAGTAGGAGGAGGAGGAGGAGGAGGAGGAGGAGGAGGAGGAGGAGGAGGAGGAGGAGGAGGAGGAGGAGGACAACAAAAGGACAACGAAGAGAAAAATACAAAAAAAAAAATTGAGGATAAACGAATACGATAAAAAGAAATGGACGACAACGATAAGACACAACGAAAAAAAAAAGAGAGAGAGGAAGAAATAGAAAGAGAATAAAGAGACACACAAGAAAACATTGAACTGAGACGAATGTAAAAGACGAGAGAAAGAAGAAACGAAGGAAGAGAAGACGGAAAACTCGAGAGAAAGAAAAGGAAAACGAAGAGGAGGACGAAGACGGGAGATTTAGAGGAGACAGGAATATCTCTCTCTCTCTCTCTCTCTCTCTCTCTCTCTCTCTCTCTCTTGGTACATGTCTGTGTGTGTGTGTGTGTACGTGTGTGTGTGTGTGTGTGTGTGTGTGTGTGTGTGTAAGCTGGCCGTTGTTTCTTCTTAATCCATCTTGTTTTCTTTATTACTTTATTTCATACACTTCACAAGAACAAGGGAGAGGAAGAGGGAGGAGACAAGAGGGAAGACAAGAGTAAGAATAGGAGATGCGAAAGTGAACAGGAAAGAGGGAGAGAGAGAGAGAGAGAGAGAGAGAGAGAGAGAGAGAGAGAGAGAGAGAGAGAGAGAGAGAGAGAGAGAGAGAGACAGTGAGAAAAGTGAAAAAAAAGAAAAATCGCGCTATAAACCCTGGTGATAAAATGAGTCCGATTTTACTGTCAATTTTATTATATTTTTATGACGAAATTATACAACTATCTCGGCTATTTCACTCAACGTTGCCCCGCCTTCCTTCATCCCTCCCTCTCTCCCTCCTCTTCCTCCTCTCCTTTCCGATACCAAGCCTTTCCCTCCTCTCCTCCCTCTCCTCACACCTTTGCCTTCCCCTCCCTTTCCCTCTCCTCTCCTCCCCTTATTCCATTTCCCTTCCTATATCGGATCCACTTGGGTTCTTCACAGCTGTTGTACTTTTAATGGTGCTCTCTCTCTCTCTCTCTCTCTCTCTCTCTCTCTCTCTCTCTCTCTCTCTCTCTCTCTCTCATCTATTTTTTCTCTTCCTTTTATTCTTTGCGTTTCATTATTTCAGCAGTCTTTTTCTTTCTTGATTTCAATAGTGCTTTCTCTCTTTTGTTACGTTTCTTTGTTAATTTCTCTTTATCTCTTGTCATTTCCTTCGCCTTAGTTTCCTTGTACGTGTTTTTTTTTTTTTTTTTTTGGCGCCGTTCTTGTCTTTATCATCTTTATCAATGTATTTAATCCCTATAATTTTTCAACTCCTTTTTTTTTTATGTCAGCTCAAACGGTATATTCTTTTCATTTCACTACTTTCTTTTTCACTCATTCACAAACGCCATACTTCCATCCACTTATATATCCTAGAACCACCTTTATTTCCTACTTATCTTATAACTATTCTTTCTCCCACCTTATTTCTCGTAGTTCTCTGCAATAGTAACTTTTTTCCCCGTCTCTCCTCCTCTCGCTCTTTGTCCTCCATCACCTCATACTGCCTCCCTTTTGTTCTTCATTAATATAAGCGATCCTTCATTTCCGCGGCAGTCACTCTGATCCTCTGGGCTTCTTTCCCTGAATCCTCTTCTCCGGGGATGAAGCGGAATTGAGCTGAGGAAAGAAAAGGGGAAGGAATAGGCGAAAGCGAGAGAGAGAGAGAGAGAGAGAGAGAGAGAGAGAGAGAGAGAGAGACGTCGATACGATAAGCGTTTTTCACGGTATAAATGCAAATAAAAGTCGTGGAATGTAAGGAAATTATGGCCAAGGAACGTGATAAAGTGAAGCCACTAGGGAGGGAGAGGGAGTGAGAGGGAGAAAGGCGAGAGAGGGGGAGGGAATGGAGACGTGACGCGGACAAGCGTGCTGTGATACGTAACACACACAAGGGGAAACAATACCCACTAGTGTCATGGCAAGGAAATAATAAGGAGTAGTGGAGACGTGGCGTGTCTGCTAAGGTCAGAAAGGACACTCGGGTGCGCTCGTGTCTTGTAAGGTCAATAACGGACGACAGAGGGAGCTTTGGATCTTATAAAGGTTAGTAAAGAACAGTACGATAAGTTCATGTCTTTTAAAACTTACGTTGCGTTGGGTTTTGTAAGGTCATTGAAAGGGTCTCGGAAAGGTCATTAAGGGTTGGACAAGTTGGGTCTTCTAAAAGTCAATAAGGTAGACCAGAAAAGGCTCGTGTCTTTTAGGGTTAAGCTCAGTAATGAGGCTATAGAGTTGTGTCTTCCGAGGGTCAGTGAGGTAGGTTAAGTTGTATTAGATTAAGTGTGGTAGGATGATACTAGGTTAGGTTAGCTGAGGTGAAGTAAGTTGAGGTCAGGTAAAGTAAGGTTTGGTGAAGTAAAGTGAGGTAAGGTGAAGCGAAGTTAGGTCAGTCAGTTTAGGTAAGTGAAGTGAAATTAGGTGACGTGAGTGAGATAAGGTGAAATGCATGTCTGACCAATACGTCACTTTATTTGTAAAGTACATAAAAATACTTTGCCTAAATTAATATTAAGATACTTCAGAACGAAATTCAGCGACACAATTTGCTGCGATTTAGCGGATTTTTCGTATAGTTGTTAGCCTTGGTCAGCCTTTCTTACCTGTAATAAATATGCACTAAAACATTACCCTAATAGCGATAAAATATGATACTACAATATGTCACTGGTTCTTTTTTTATCTCCGTTCAGTCATTATTCAGGAACTATACAATAGCTATATTATCAACAACATGTGTATAGTTCTTAATAAAATGCAATACCAAAACTTTAATTGAAATTAATAAGCCAAGTCAATCTAGTCTTCGCACAAAAGCACAATAGTTCAGGCTTCGCTAACATACACCTATATATCCAAGTGTTATATTCATCACTACGTTTACACTTGCAGAAATATAGCAACAAACAGTAACGCTCAATTACTCAGAGTGACTGACGGAAAACGCCGCGGGGACAAGGCTCTTACGGCACTCGCTACCAGAACCAAGTATGCTAGGAACTGTGGAGGTGACGAAAAAGTAGCGGGGTGTGATGGTCGCTGGCAGTGACTTGGGGCGCAACCGTGGAAGTGGAAAGTGGACGTAGTGCCAACTCTTTCACTGCTGGACAATTTTTTTTAATGTTTATACGATCAACAATATTTTTTTGTGCCAGACTCTCATAAATATTTGTGTACCTTTTAAAAGACTGTGTTACTTACAGTTTTCCCTATTTGTCTCTCCTATGTCGCTACGCAAACAGTTTTTACACTGCTATGGAGGTTAAGGAAGGATGACAAGAGATACTAGGGAAAATTGGCAGTGTGCGTGTTAAGTATACAGGAAGAACGGAGGAACAAAAGTGACAATAGAAAAGAGAGGGTGACGGACGATAGACAAGAAAGAGACTGAGAAGACGTAAAGGTAGGGAGCAAAAGCTTTAGTGAGACGCGTGGCTGCTGTGAAAGAGGAAGGCGTGGTTAGAATAGGGGTAAACAGATAGCGTGGCGAAGAAAAATAACAAAGGTGAGGAAGAGAAAAGAGAAAAGGACAAGGGACAATTGAAGACAAGAGGATTGGCGTGTGGAAAGGAGGTATAAGCTGGTGAGTGACGATGCTGATGGTGGTGGTATGTACGATTTACGGTCCAGAAGGTATGGTGTATGTGTCGAATGTGTAAATGCTATGAGTATGTGGAACAGGCTATTGAGATCGTGTCTGCGTAGGAGTGACAAAGATACGTGTCGCTGTGTTAAGAGGCACTGTGCTCCTAAGATCATATAGCTGCGATGCGACAAATAACAAGGTGTAGTGACACATACTTGTTTACCCACTACTCAAATATAAACAGTCCTTTATGGCATATTGCAGTAAGGTGGAGTGAGGTGGAGTGGCTTTGGTGTTACTACTGACAAGGTATAGTCGTGGCATTTACTCCCTCACAAAAATAACAAAGCATAACATCTCTACTTGTCTTCCTACACCGGAACTGGACAGCAAAAAGACACATACTATAAAACAACAAAATATAAAACAGAAAGTACTCAATAAAAAAAAAAAGCAGGAGAGAGAAAGAGGAACAAAAATAAGGTTAGAGCGGACAGAATCTATAAGTAAGGGAGGAAAGTACAAGATGGAGAGGTGATGAGGAAGGGAGGGAGACGGGAGGGGAGGGGAAACAGGCAGGTAGAAAGGGAGGGGGAAGAGTGAGAGAGAGAGAGAGGCAGTGATGGAAGGAAGGAAAAAGGAACAAGGTGTAGATAATGGTCACTGTCGCATCCATTATTGCACCCTCCTGTTTCTATCTCGGCGTTGTTACCAGAGAGAGAGAGAGAGAGAGAGATGGAAAGGGGGGTAATAGCTACTTACACCACGGGAGGGAAGAAGGAAGAGGAGGAAGAAGAAGAAGAAGAAGAGGGAGAGGAGGGAATGGAGGGAGAGGGGGAAGGTGAACAAGAAGGACTGGAGACACATTTGGATGGGCAGACGGCGGAATGGACAGAGGGGAAGAGAGAGAGGGAGAGAGCGAGGGAGAGGGCGAGGGAGAGAAGAGAGAGGTGTGATGGGAGCATAATAGAAAACAAGAAGAGGAAGAGGGGAGGAGATGAGGGACCGATAACAGCAAAGAAAGAAACAAACAAAGGGAAGATAAGACGGTCGAAGCAAGGCGTGCACAAGATAGACAATGAGAGAGAGAAAGAGAGAGAGAGAGAGAGAGAGAGAGAGAGAGAGAGAGAGAGAGAGAGAGAGAGAGAGAGAGAGAGAATATCCCATGGTACGTTGGATTCAGAGTTTATCTTGGTATCATTGGTGTCTAGGGCTCGTGTCGGCCTCTCCAGTCTCCACCCACAATTACACTGTTATAAAGCCTTGGCGCAGCGCACGGCCATCCACTCGGAGTCCAGACCTCGTGAGATTGATGGACAACTGAGTCTGCTGAGTATCATGTGTCTTAGCCGGGATTCGATACAGGGATTATTGAGGCAGCGAGAGCATGTGCAGTCAGCAACTTTGTCTGTCCATCATTTTATCTGTTTATGTGTCCATTTTTCCTTTTATTTCTACATTTACCCTTTTTTGATTGCCGGTTTATTTCTTTTCTTCTGTTTGATGTTGGTTTGTAGGCTTATTTCTATGTTACTCCTAACTTAAGGTGTTTTATTGGTAGCAGAAGTAGCGCTCTCTTTTTTTTATACTTTTATATCAGCGTACTACAGTCTCGGTGTGACGCCAGAGCTCAGTGAATTTCTAACTCGAATTCTTTATATAAAACTGTGTCTATCCGTCTCTCCATTCATCTACATGTATCTATCTAACACTATGTTTTTATTAGTCGATTACAAATTATCATCGCATTTCAAGTAATACATTCACAGAATATCTCATCATTTTGTTTTCTCATCAGGAAACTCCGAATTGCTTTCCTTCTCTTCGCTTCATGAGATACAACGCATGAGGTTCTAACTTCTTTTCTGACTATAATCCTATTTTCTTTGTTTTTTTTTCTTCTTAACAAAACACTCTCTCTCTCTCTCTCTCTCTCTCTCTCTCTCTCTCTCTCTCTCTCTCTGTTCCGTCATGTCTAGAAACCAAACACCTCACAATGAAAAGATCTAAAACTAGTTTCTTTTTACACTACAACTGATTCGCGCTGCACCTGACACACGCACGTACATTTTTTCCCCCACTGGTGACAGGTACAGGTAGACTGCGGACATTCCCTGCCGCAGCATCTGGACTTGCTTGCCACTAGAGAGAGAGTGAGAGGAAGAGAGAGAGTGGAGGCACGCACGCCCGGCCGCAAGGGTAATAATGTCTGTCCAAGTTACATATACTTTCATCACGTGCCTGCCTCCGAGCATCACTCATGGAGCAGCGGTATGAGTTGTGCGGAAGTAAAGTCAGTTGCCTCTCATAAAGAAACAATTTCCTCTGGCTGTGGGTGAGGTTGTTGTTTTATTAGATTAAACACGCACGGACGCACACACACAGTCTCAGTCTCTCTTTCTCTCTCTCTCTCTCTCTCTCTCTCTCTCTCTCTCTCTCTCTCTCTCTCGGGAATGCAAATGAACACTCCGCACGTCTCATTGAACTCCAGGACACGGGACGAGGATTTCTCACCCCAATATTTGAGCGGCGGGCATCAGGCGAGTAAATATGTACCCTGCATTCCGCCGTCTTAATTTCCATACCAGTTCCACGATTTACCACGGAGGAAAAGGGCAAGGGAGCACGAGGAGTAGGAAGAGAGGGATGAAAGGGAGGAGGAGGAGGAGGAGGAGGATCAGGAGAAAGATGGAGAGACGCGGGTGCAGATAAAAATTTTAAATATGTAAAATTGTGAGTCACGTGGCAATCACACGCAGGTTGAGTATATAGATATAACATGTATTTACTAAGCAGGTGTGTTCCTTTGTGCGTGGCGTGTGTGCTTGCTCGCTTGCTTGCTCCCCGCGCGACTCATATTGACACTTTAAATACATCGATGCTATGTGAAGGAAAAAAGATTCATGCACCTCTTCATCCTCGTTCTATTATTTACTTATTCATTTCTCTTTCATATCATATTGTTACTATTATCGTTTTCTACTATGAATTCGTATACGACACAAAAACTGCTTATATTTAATTATTTAACCTTTTTCTCTTACCGTTAGTTATTATTCACCTATTGATTTTTCTTTCATATTACATTGTTACTATTATCGTTTTCCACTATAAATTCATATACGACACAAAATCTACTTATATCTAAATGCTTTACTTTCTTTCTCTTACCGTTAATGCACTGTAGTATCGAAGACAGGAGGGAAAATAATCCAAACAAAGAAAAATAAAAAAAATCGTGTCACATATGAACACGCAGGACATAAAAACGTGAACAAGGCATTATACACCATGAATAGATTAAAGTATTTTTACTACCATAACTTATGACAGGATATTTTTCGCCAGTAGTGCATTGTGAGTCCCGCGAGATGAGGCCACGAGGCAGGGCGGCAGGAGAGCAGTTATACCGGCAGCTCCCCATCTTCCCACCTCTTACACTGATTTTTCGCCCCTCTGTGGCTTCAAATCTCCCACTTTCACCTGTGTTACCTTGACTTATAAACACTTGAGAGATCCAAAAACTAGACAATCTTATGAAATGCAAAAGTAATGAAATGGTTTGGTGTAACGTGAGATCAACTTCCCCCGCCGAACAAAGTCACTCATTACATCGTTCACTACTCACTACTACATGTCACTGTAACCTTACTACCTACCCAACATTACTGCAGGGCTACTGGGAATACACGTCAGGTATATGGTCAGATTTCCTCACCCTCACCGCAATTATAAGTTCAGGAAGGCGCAAAAATGGACACAACCTTATACCACAACACATCCGTGGCTACTGGGTAAGAGATGCTCGATCGCTTCGTTTCCTGCTCAAAAGCCGTTCTTTACTGATTCGCCGTTACTACTTTCGCTTGCTGTCATTATATAACACGTGATTCATTGTACGTTTCCTTAAGCCTTTGAGTACCATGACGCCTTTTCCATATTCACTCTGCTTACTATCTGGTGATTCTATACAGCGTCAGAAACTCTTGTAGGGGATTGAAATATTGAAGACTGTGGCCATCAATCTTCTAACTTCCTAATGTCAATAAAATGGTCAAATAGCACACAAATCTCAAGGCAAAAAAT
>NC_059269.1:6006128-6023628 GCF_017591435.1 Portunus trituberculatus | reverse complement strand
TCCTCCTCCTCCTCCTCCTCCTCCTCCTAATCCTGCTCCTTCTCCTCCTAATCCTCCTCCTCCTCCCCCTCTTTCTGCTCCTCCTTCTCCTTCTCCGTAATAATCGATGGTGTAACGTTGGCACGGCAAACAACCACACAGAGAGAGAGAGAGAGAGAGAGAGAGAGAGAGAGAGAGAGAGAGAGATACGTAGATGGGTGAGGTTGGTGTGCGGGTGGGTGTGGGTATTTCTGCGGGCGGGACACACGGGAGGCTGGGGTAGGATAGGGTAAGTGAGTGAGTGGTTTTCCCGCTTTCACGGCTCACAGTTCAACAACTTAATTGAATCCTGAGCAAACGACGGCCTCCGAACAAGATATGAACTCAGCTTCCGGACACATCGTGGAGTAATTGTGTTGACTGGGAGGAAACGGGAAGGAGTCTTGTTAG
The DNA here is from genome assembly GCF_017591435.1 of Portunus trituberculatus. Lineage (NCBI taxonomy): Eukaryota > Metazoa > Arthropoda > Malacostraca > Decapoda > Portunidae > Portunus > Portunus trituberculatus. Next base: position 6,023,199 of record NC_059269.1, on the reverse strand, counting down.
GAGGAAAAACACCGGGAGGAGAAGAAGAAAGAGGAGGAAGAGGAGGACGAGGACGAGTTGGAGGGCAGCGACAATGACGAGGCCGAGGGGATGAAAGGAGATAGGACTAAAAGAAGTGGTAGTGATCGTAGTAATAGTAGTAGTAGTAGTAGTAGTAGTAATAATATGAGTGAAGGAGTAGGAGTAAGAGGATTAGTAGAAGGAGGATAAGGAGGAGGAGGAGGGTTTTTTCATATTGAGTTTTTTAAGAGTTTATTTAGCTAATTAGTTATAACATAAACCACATGGTAAAAGCAGGAGGACTAGGAAGAGGAAGAGGAGTAATCGCAGTAGTAGTAGTAGTAGTAGTAGTAGTAGTAGTAGTAGAAGAAGGACGAGTGAAAACTATCCTCTATCCTCATTCTATCTCCTTTCAACTCATCAAATAAAAATTTCAAGCAAACACCGCAAAATACTGACAAAAAAAAAAAAAAAACATTCCCTTTGACTGACTACCTTCCCTGACTCCCTGACTGACTGACTGATTGAAGAACTGCCGCTACCTCTCAATTCTAACTTTTCTTACCCTATTCACGTTGCATCTCCATTCCTCGCTTCCCTTGAGAGTACTGGGTTAGCGCCACGTCTCTCGAATATGCAGGGCGGCTGAGAGAGTGGAAGGGAGAGAGAGAGAGAGAAAGGATGGAAAAGAGCTTGGAGGATAGTTGCGCTGTAAGGAAGGAAGGTAGGGTGGTGGAATGGACCGTAGGAAACTAATAGTAAGGATGAGAGGGCGAGGGGTAGATAGGAATGCTTGTCTTCTATACCGCTGGTCCAAAGAACCGGCTGGAGATGGAAAGAGAGGGAGAGAGTAAGAGGAGGAGGTAGGGAGGGAGTAAGAGAAGGAGGAAGGAACAGAAAGGCAGGTCACTCCTCACAAAGTTTCTTAATCTCGAAGAGTATGAGCCGCTTCATCATTTGAGCGACACTTTCCTCCTCCTCCTCCTCCTCCTCCTTCTCCTCTTCCTCCACCTCCGCAAGCGTCATCCACCTATACGAAGATCCTCCCTCAGGCGACTCTTCTCACCTCTCTTCCTCTCCTGCCTCTATCTCTTCCTTCTCCGTGGATGACACAAGCTTTCCCGGCCTCATTATCATTTCACGGGTCAACAGGAGCATCCGGCGCCTCTTTCTTCCCAGCACCGCACTGTTTATAATTATACAAGGTTCCTCAAACTTGACTCACCCTCAACTAACGACGAGAAAAGCACTTCCACACACACCAATAACATATTCATGGGAAACTTAACTACTTTTACTTTTTTGGGGAGACAACAAGAAACGTGAAAATGACCTGGAAAGTTAAACGAAACATATTTACCATCATCTATCTTCCCCTAAAAAATAAAATACACCATCTTTTTCACTCCATTCTCTCTCTCTTCTTACGTTACATGCTACAAACATGACCAGGATATCCAGCGCAGAAAAAAAGCATAATGGTCTTCCTTGACAACGCTGAAACGAGGGAAGAGTCTGAGCGCTACGAGGCACATGAGGGTAAACTGGCCATGTGATAGAGGAACGGATCGCCAAACACGGCAGGTGGTGAAACGCTTGACGGACTGGCGAGGGGCAAGCAGTGAAGAAGGGAGGGAGGAGCGGGAGATGAAGGGAAACGGAGGAATGCCATGAATATTGATCGTAGTACCAAGGCATAACAGGAGCAGAGAGAGAGAGAGAGAGAGAGAGAGAGAGAGAGAGAGAGAGAGAGAGAGAGAGAGAGAGAACAAGCATACGTACACTATAATTACAACGTTCTGGAAACTCTATAAACGTGTACAGCCTCTTAAGGAACAATTGTGTATGCCTGCAGTGTGTGTGTGTGTGTGTGTGTGTGTGTGTGTGTGTGTGTGTGTGTGTGTGTGTGTGACGGGAAATATGAAGCGAGGATGGATGGAGGGAGTGAGTGAGGAAGGACGGAGAGAGAGAGAGAGAGAGAGAGAGAGAGAGAGAGAGAGAGAGAGAGAGAGAGAGAGAGAGAGGGGAGATAAGACACGAAGGGCTGAGCGTGGAGAGAGAGCAGACGTGACCCACAGAAAGATTCACGTGGGCGCTGTGTATTGTGCTTGTCTCAGAGTGGAGACGCGTGGTGATGTTGTTTTGTGTTGTGGTGGTGGTGGCGGCTCCCTCCTGTCTGGTGTGGTGGTGCTGGTGTGTGTGTGTGGGGGGGGGGTCAAAATTGTTATTCTGTTCTTGTCTAACGTATTGTGGTTCTTTTGGCGTCTCAACGCTTTAATCAGTTTAATTCTCACCATGTTCACTTTTCTAACTATTCTTATGATTTTTCACACTTTTTACTGCCTGACTTGTAACATTTTTATTGCTGACACTTACATTATTTTTGCTGAACGACATTCTCTTTTCTATAAACTTTCCTTCATCAATTAACATTCTTATAATCCTCTTATTTTTTTTCTTATTATACTTTTCTTGATATTCATTTCTACTTCATAGTAATATTTTCATTTCTCTCAATTCCAGCATTTTTCATTTGAGCATTCTCTTCACTCACTTTTTTTGTTATTCATCAAGTAACATTATTATAATCATATTTCTTTAAAGATTTCAATTATTCTTTTCACTTTTTCTTAACCGCAGAGTAACATTCATAACACCCTAATTACATTTTACTCTACCTTAACCAGGAGCATTCTTAACACATGAACTTTTTAAAATCTTTTAATTAAAAAATTCCCAGTAGTTTCACTTTTATCTTTAACGAATCTCCTTTGACATAAAAACAACGGAAATATGTTTTATATAACAAAAGATGGCATTGAATTTTGTTGATGTTAAACACTAATTCAGTAAAGTTGTTCTGTTTATTAGTCTACCTATATCTAAATATCTATTAGTTTGCTGAAAAATATTTATAAAGCTGTCTGTCTATTTATCTTTCTACCAATCTACCTATTAATGTATTCTATCTACTAATGTATTCACGTATCTATTCATCTGTCCATATGTTTATCTGTTTAACTATTTATTCATCTCAGCAACTAAAAGGAATAAAAAGCTTCAAATAACACACGTCCTCTATAAAAGAAAAAGAAAAGAAAAGCCGAGACACAAGAAGAAAGAGATGTGTCTTCTTTCTGAACGTTTTGCTGACGCGAGGCTCCTTCTTCACCCAATCGAAAACAAGGACAAAGGGTTAGCGCTAACGACCTCCCCCCTCCCTCCATCCCTCTTTCCCTTCCTCTGCCCTACGGTAATTACGGCAGTCCTTCATTAGTCCAAAGTTATAATAATATCTCACGCCAGGAGACGGGTTATTGCCTCAGCGTGGGGTGATGGATTGCCCAGGAAAACCATGCTAATGAGGTTTACTTTCAATTTGAACGTCTTTAGCGAGCAGCGAAGACAAAGAGTTGTTACGAGTGAGACTTTTTTTTCCTTTTCTTTTCTTCTTGCTGTTACGTTGGCATTTTTTGAGTTTTTATATTTTTCCTCTGTTTCTATGACGGTGCGTGAGTGAGTCAGTCTCTCTCTCTCTCTCTCTCTCTCTCTCTCTCTCTCTCTCTCTCTCTCTCTCTCTCTCTCTCTCATTTCCATTCCTTCCCCTTATTTCTGCTATCATATTCCATTTATATGTTCATATCTACCATTTTTTTTCTCATTCAATCGTTTTCCTGACGGCAATGATATTCTTTTTCAATCTGTATGAAGCACTAGATATTACGCTCTCTCTCTCTCTCTCTCTCTCTCTCTCTCTCTCTCTCTCTCTCTCTCTCTCTCTCTCTCTCTCAACGTGTTTAGATGTCTTATTCCTCTGATTGCTAACATTTCAAACAACAAAAGTGAGTTATATAATTAAGTCAGGTTAGGTTTAGATTCATTGCATGCATTTATTTTATTGCTAATCTTTTTATTGTATAGAGTATGATTGAAATAACTATCATATTTTTACCAGGAAATTATCACAGCTTTTTTCTTTTAAGCAGGATTCTTACAACCTACTTTTCCTCTTTCCTCAACAGTGGTGGTACAGGAGTTCGAGGTTCGCGTGTATGACGAGTATGTGATCCGGGGCAACACAGCCGTCCTTTGCTGCGTGGTGCCGCCCTTTGTCCGCGATCTGGTAACAGTGACCGCTTGGGTACGAGACCACGCCCATCACATCTACCCTTCCCTGCACGGCGGTGAGTATAAAGTTTTAGTCTTTTGATAACTCACAATCTTATGCTCTTTCTCTCCTGGCCTTTCAATGCGAACCAGATGACGTGGACGTTAAAGAAAAGGGATCCACACACACACACACACACACACACACACACACACACACACACACACACACACACACACATTTCCATCTATCCAGCCACATGCACACACCTCTACACACACTAAAGGCACACACAGTCTCTCCATAACAGGATATACTGCACAGTGTCAAGACTACTCACTCACTCACCCACCCAGTACTTCACTCAACCAGCACGCCAGAGCAACGAGGAAAGGCGAAGAAGTTAAAAATACTCACACACACACACACACACACACACACACACACACACACACACACACACACACACACACACACCTGGCATAGTTTTCCTGAGGGGGCGTGGTCGCAGGAGCAGGTGTTGTCTCATCAATATTTCCCACCTGTGCGGCCTCCCGACACTGCCTTCTACCTAACGTTTTCATTTCACGTCGGAAGGTCGGAGCCTCCTTTACTCCCACTGGAAGAACACTGCCACTGTCGATGCCAGCTTTGTACCTTTTCTAAACATTACCTTTTTCCTCCCTTTTACTGTATCATTTACTCTTTTGCATGTTCCTTTCTTTTGAAGGTAAAAGTGTAGGCAGCTGAGTACGATGTGATGGTTATACACGTGTGAAAAGGTAAGGAAAAACTTATGTGTGTGTGTTAAGGAAGGAAAGAAAGACTCCTGTTCTTCAAGTGGATGGCGCGAAAGGGAGTGAAAGGATAAGTGGAGGCGACGATGAAATTGTTAAAAGGAAGGGGAAAACAAAACGACGGTACTTGTTATTGACGTGGAAAGATTTGAAGCAAAGGAAGACATGGACAGGAGATGAATGATTGAGTAAGTGACGGAATGGATGAGGAATATCAAAAGGAAATAGAAAAAAATGGAAGGGGACGGGAAAACGTAAAGCAAAACATTTCTGTCACCTTTCTTGAAAACTGTAAAAACCTTCGCTCTTATCCATGATTGAGGATAACTGCCTGCTAAGAAGATGCTGTTAAACAAAGCCACCAAACTATATATCCAATGAACTGGCAACAGAGAGAATACACCAGGAGGTATTCCATCAGGCCCGCAGGCTTTATCAGGTTTCATCCTCTTCGACTGTTCTTGCACCTCTGCGGGCGTGATTGGTTCATCAAGAATAGGGATAGTGACGCCATTTGTTTCGTCGTCTCCGTCTTGGTCCGTGTCATCAGTGGGGTGGTTCAGTACTGCTTCAAAGTGCGTTTTGAAATCCTGGTCACTGGGACACAAGCTATCCTGGCGATAATCCATACTATAATCACCCTTCCAGTCAATTGCCTTCCACACTCTAGCGTCATCTGCGTCACTTAATAAATTTTCCCATCTACCAGTACTAGTAAAATTACCAACTTCCTGTTCATTTTGCCGCACACTATTCTGTGCACAAGTATAATAGTGTGTTGGATAACTCTTGTACAGCATTGTCTACATCGAGGTCACCTTCAAACAGATTAATATGAGGGATGCTGTCTACAAACAGATTTTTCTCAATACTGTTGAACTTGACCGGTTTCTTACATTGTCTTATTTTACTGGCATTACCATAAAGAGCAGCGTGATCTCCCAACATTCCTGCCCTGGCCACCAACCTGCTAACATCCACACCCTTACTGGCAACACTGACTGTGATGGGGGCGTGGTCCGAAGGGAGGTCACTTCTCTGTAACACAGCAAAGTCTTTCACAAAATCAAGTATTTTAGCAGACACAACACAAGTATCTACCTCGGAGACCCATGTGTCGCGCCTCCGGAAAGTCTTTCCACCAGGAACTGCTTATCCTTATATTTCAGGTTATTAATGACAAGTAAAGTGTTATCAATACAAATAGTAGATAAGAGCTCAGCATTATCACTAGGTGCATGAACATCATCAGGGATATGTGGGTATGATAGGTTTTCAGTATTAGTAAGATTTAACAAATTCAATATGTCTCTCACACTGCTACCAAATCTGGCATTCATATCTCCCACTATAACGAAACTGGTGTCCATAGAACTTGGTTATTTTTTCTTGAATCGCTGCGAAAAGGTCGTGAGAGTAATACTGGGAATCATTGGGAGGTATGTAACAAAACCCAAACAATATATCCTGGATGTTTCGAAACCTCAGCCAAACTTGATCACCAACACTCGTATCCACATCACTCACAAAATCTGCCAACCAATTCTTAACACAGACAACTGTTCCACCACGGTCTGCGGTACCAACTGACTCACTCTTGAATGAAACATACCTGGGGAAACACACAGGAAGAGATGTTTTCACTTCATTAAGGCAAATAACATCATATTCAAGTAATAACAACTGAACATTACTTTTTTCCAACTTTGTACATACTGCATTAACATTCCATGATATTATCTTTACAAAACTTGCTTGATGTGGTCTACTTAGAGAAAAACTGTGGATTCAACTATCAATAACAATATTATCTTTATATAACTTACGCTCCTTGGTATCCAGCCTGATGACGCAGCCCATATTTTCAGGGCGGGACTTTTCGGCAGCTTCTACATCTCTCAAACGCCTCCACTCCTTCCTGATGCTTGGGTGAACATCCCGCTTGACGTAAATACGGCTGAAGTTGTCACCCGCAGACTTCAGTTGGCTGGCGCTGTTGAGGATGCTTGCGCGCAGATCCTTGTTCCGAAGCGTAACCAAGATGGGGCGACTCCTACGGTGTGTAGGCCCCTCACCAGCGGGTAGTTCTCGTCCTAGCCTCCGATAGGTACACTCGACGTCACTGATGCCTACTTTGGTCCATATCTTGTTAAGCTTCTCCTGGTCCGTTGTAGCACCATCCAACGCTTCATTCTCGTCAGGCACGCCCAGAACAACAATGTTTGCTTCACGCTCCTTGCGATCTAAAGCTTCTAAGAATTGCTGTTGTTTAGCCAGTACTTCATCTTGTTTGTCGATACGAGACTTGAGCTCAGCGTAGTTCTTGTTGATGAGACTGTCAGGAGATATAATTGCAGTCTTGAGGGCTTGCATCTCCTTCATCACTTCTAGCCTTTGGTTTAGTTGCTGGAACTCTTCGTTGTCTGTATTTGATGCCAGAATGACGTCGATCAGCTCATCTTTATTAATCTTGGCTAGTTGGCTGCGTTGTAGTTTCCGCAGGTCTGACAGTTGTTTGGTTGCCATGGTTACGACTCAGTGCGCATGCGCAGAAAATGGCGGCAGAGACAAACGGCTTGATACTATTTCGAATTCTGCACAGTATGCACACTTGTCTTAGCCCACATAAGCACAGCCACAGAAATAAGCATAGACGTCCAACGCCACTTACTAGTCTGTACATACAGGGCTGACTGACCTCCAAGAATCAGTCTCCGTAGGTTAGCAACTCTTTTAGCCCTCCATGACTATATAGCTGACTATATAGCCTTATCAGTCATACCTCCGTCATACCTCGCTGTACTGTGCTACAGATGTAGTGACTGCAACCCTTGGGTATTCACAAAAGTCTAGCTCTCTTTTGACAGATGTGGAACTAGATTGGCAGCGCACAGACACGAAAAAATACCAGCTGTTTGAGAGCCGTTTGTTTACCTTGCCACACACACACACACACACAATGGAGTTGCCCTAAAGCAAAACTAAAACGCATGTGAAATTGATAATTACAAATACTTTCTGGTGGTTGTCAGACACACCTGATAACATATTGCTAGATTCTGCTCGATACTTACTGACTAAATTGAATCTTAATTACATTTTACGTCGACTAACTTTGCACAAAAGCAAGAAATAAGGCCCCACTTGCGCTTGAGAGAGAGAGAGAGAGAGAGAGAGAGAGAGAGAGAGAGAGAGAGAGAGAGAGAGAGAGAGAGAGAGAAGGAAAGAAAGAAAGAAAGAAAGAAAGAAAGAAAGAGAGAGAGAGAGAGAGAGAGAGAGAGAGAGAGAGAGAGAGAGAGAGAGAGAGAGAGAGAGAGAGAGTGTAGTAGTAGTGTGTGTGTGTGTGTGTGTGTGTGTGTGTGTGTGTGTGTGTGTGTGTGTGTGTGTGTGTCCCTGTCTGTCTGATACGCGCGTGAATGTATGCACCGGAGTTTTACATGCAGCGGGAATAACGGAGTGTTGGAGGCAGCGCTGCGGGAAGGGCGTGGGTCGCTGCATAAGTCAGGCCAAAGATGTCACGCTCTTTGGACGCCAATCGGCCGGCACAGGTACATTTGTTACGGCTGACGCGGGGGTAAATATTCAACGGTAAATATTCAACACATCGACACACACACACACACACACACACACACACACACACACACACACAGAGAGAGAGACACACACACACACACTCTCTCTCTCTCTCTCTCTCTCTCTCTCTCTCTCTGACGCGGTATTTCAAGCTCGCCAAACCTGCATCGCCCACCGCCGCCCCGTCACGCTGCACTCATCGCGATAACTTCCCTCAACTACGCTCAACTTGTAGCTTCTTCACCTTCTATATATCCGTCAGTACCCAAGAAGCCACACTGCTCTGTTCTCTGCACTAGACCCTCTAATACAGCGTTCTGATGTACAGGTGCTTTAATCCTTTCAACACTGGGACACACTTTTACCTTGAGATTTGTGAACGATTTGACCATTTTATTGACATTAGGAAGGGTCTATGGATTAACGGCCTGAGTTTTCACTACTTTTACTCACCGACATGAGTTTCTGAAGCTCTATAAAATCTTCAAAGAGTAACCACAATGAATATGGAAATGCGTCATGGTACTGAAGTGATTAAGTAGTGATGTAAGTGCAGTGAATGGGTATAAATCGAATGGAAACTTATAATATGGTGTAATAGACTGATTTATGTTGAGTTTCCTTAATGGTAGGAATTTTGAGACTGTTATAAGTATTTGTAAGATATCTTTTTTTTTCCTTTTTTTTTTTTTTACATGCATTTCTACTTTGGCCAATTGTTTCTATGTAGCAAAACTATTGGGATTATTTTCTTTCTGTTTACAATACACTATGTAACTGTGATCTCATGGAAGTCTTTACAATTTCATGCCGTCCCCTCTCGAAGCCCTTCCCTTCCCCCTAAGAATGTTTAATCTGAGACTCATCCTCTAATTGACTTAAGGATCTACCAGTAAACAATTTGGCGGGGAGAACTTTTCTTTTCATAAACTAATTATCTACGGTACTGACTTATGTTTCACCATTATTCCGGCCTCCCACCACGCACCAATGTCAGGCCTCACTACATACCAAACACCAGTGTGAGGTTCCACCACCCACCAGATAACACTGTGAGGTTACACCACACACCACGCAACACTGTGAAGCTCCGCGACACATTTGTCTCACGCCGCAATAAATAATATAGGGCTTCAGAATACCGCAACTACCCATGACAAATTCGCGTCACTACAAACAAGATTCGCTGAGTGTTAGCATATCAACCAACACTTTCAAATATGACAGTTTTTTTTCTCTCTCAGTTGTTTCAATCGGCGGATAAACAACTTATGAACTTAACGCACACACGCGGAACTATTCCACTATTGAGATATATTAATGAAAAAAACGTAGTGTTCTATCTCAGGTGCTTGTGATGTGAGGTGATGGCAAGGTGTTCCCCACGATGGCGCACATTACTAATGACAAAGATGTGAAACGAAACTTACTTTCTTGACGCTTTTTTTTCAGTGATGTTACATAAATAAGAGGGAGGAATGAGTTACTTTGCACGTGACTAGAGGGTGACAGATAAATATTACATGGAAAGCGGTGTTGACAAGATAAATGTGTGTACTTGCATTAGTGCTTGCATGTGTTTAAGTAAAAGCATTTGATATTCGAAAAAAATATCTGAGCTACTAATTAAATTACCGAACCCTGCGTGGGACTAGAATTACGTCCTTTAAATGGATTATCAACAAGTAATTTGAATAAGGAGCGGTCCTCGAGTAAATGAAGGAATAAATCGATGGAATGAAACCACGAATCTCATAATACTTTCAGCTCAACTTCCAGTTTTCATCAAGGGACAGCACAGGCCTTGAAATAATGATCAACACCAACCCGCTGTTATTTGTTAGTTAAAACATTCACGCCTGCTATCTGATGCATTATTTAAACCTTTAAAAATGTATATCACTTCCAGCAAGAGTGACTTATAAGTAAAGAGGTTGAACAATGTCCTAAAATCAAGGTTGTATTTTGCTAAACACGCACACACTTTTCTCTCTCTCTCTCTCTCTCTCTCTCTCTCTCTCTCTCTCTCTCTCTCTCTCTGTCGATATGCGTGTATATGTATACAGTATACACACGACGCGTTTGGTCGTAAACAGAGGAGGCAGAAAATTAGCTGCAGTAATTTTCGCGGTGTGAGAATTACTTCACTTCAATGGTGCGAAATCCTGCCTGGAGGAAGATTTACGACAGCCATTATATAGGCAAATGGAGAGCAGAGCAGCGATTATAAATGAAAAACCGGCGAAAGGAAGGCAGAGATGCTGGGAGGGAGGCGGCAAAATGCAACATCGGTTTTGGTTTCACTGATGTATTACTCGAGAGGAAACCCAAATTAGAAGCCTGGCAATATCATACAAGTCACTTTTGTTACTGCTGCTGCTACTACTACTACTACTACTACTACTACTACTACTACTACTACTACTACTACTACTACTATCATTACTACTACTACTACTACTACTATAACTTCTACTACTGTTACTACTACTACTACTACTACTACATAATGATAATGATAATAATAATGATAATAATAATAATAATAATAATAATAATAATAATAATGATAATGATAATAATAATAATAATATAATAATAATAATAATGATAATAATAATAATAATAATAATAATAATAATGATAATAATAATAATAATAATAATAATAATAATAATAATAATAATAATAATAATAATGGTAATAATAATAGTAATAATAATAATGATAATAATAATAATAATAATAAAGAAAATAATAATAATAATAATAATAATAATAATAATAATAATAATAATAATAATAATAATATAAATAATAATAATAATAATAATAATAATAATAATAATAATAATGATAATAATGATAATAATAATAATAATAATAATAATAATAATAATAATAATAAAATAATAATAATGGTAATAATAATAGTAATAATAATAATGATAATAATAATAATAATAATAATAAAGAAAATAATAATAATAATAATAATAATAATAATAATAATAATAATAATAACAATAATAATAATAATAACAATAGTGATAATAATAATAATAATAATATATTTTCCTAATTGTAAGATTAACCCTCCATCACTACTTCCGTTCACCGTGACGAGGGAAAAAAGGGAAGGAAACAGTGTTCTCAGGCGTCCTATACAGAAAATATTCGGCCAGTGCACTACATTCTTTACTTACGACTAATGTATCTGTGTATGTGGCAATGTACTTCAAGCAGTCATGAGATTATGGCAATAAGGAATCATATATAATAGGGAAGCTCCTCGCACGATGCTCCTCAAATGATAATTATCACGAGAAAAGATCAGCATGTCAAAAATCATTAAAAAAAAAACAATATAAATAACATAAACAACATAATAAGAAAAAAAATTCTATACTGCTAAAGACAAAACTACTTAAAATTCAGGATGTTGGAAGTAAGGAAATATGTAAATATGTACACAAAATACAATACATGAAGTAGAAACGCTTACAGCAAAGGGACAGAATGAAGGAGGCCAAGTGAAGCGTTGTTGTTGTTCCCTGGGTTGAGGTTAGTAGCATGAGTGGCATGAGTGAAGTAGCAGTGAGTGGCAACGCGTACCTTGTGCAGGGGAGGCAGAAGAGGCTTGCAATGACCTTTGCCTTGGTCATGGCCACTCGTCACAACACTGGCGGCGGTCACAGGAGTGGACACTGTTGTTTGCCCCAAGATATCCTGAAACACATCATGATTTCAGTCTTTAGTCAATAATATGTATATTTTCAGTGTAATACCTTGGCACGTTTTAACATTACTGGTATTATTAGTGTCAGCATTGCACTCATAATTACAAACCTTAACTATTGATAACAGGAAGGGCAAGGTTTCTATCTAGGAAAACAACATGTTAAGATTTAATTCATCAACCGCATCACAGAATTTTCATTGGGCTAAGGTAAAAACCAGCATTATCTTACCACTTGCTAATTACTGGACAACTGCAGTTTAATTATACATGCAAGGCATTTAGCATCAATTCCTATCAAGAAAGAGAAAAGCTGAAGACAAAATACTTAAAAGCATTTCACTGTAATACACAACTGCTCCCTGAGGTTTCCGACGCGAGACGCAGGGGCGCTATTTTTCTGAATGATCCATAAGAGCTCATTGTACTCTTTCGTATACTCTTGTGCAGCAGATTGAGTACTGATCTGCTTGTGTACCTAGCATGCTAAGGAATGTCTAAGCTGTCACATGAACACCACAATCCGACGATAATGGCACCATGCATTTCACTACTCTTACTGATTTCCATTTCCCCTTCGTCAGTTTTGTCATTTATATCAACCTAATAATTCAATATCTAACTTAATTGTTTTCTACTACGGTCATTCTTTGTTGATATGTACAGTATAGTGAGACGCAGTTTGTATGAGCCATAGAAAAAATAAATAAGAGACAAAACAAGACATTACTTTTGCATTTTCTAAGCATAAAAGAAATGTTAAAAGTACCCCAATAGTTTTAAATATTGAGAAGTAGAGACTAGTATTTTCTAAACATAAAAGAAAATGTTAAAAGTTGGCCAGTACTTTCAAATATTGGGAAGTAGAAAATAGTAACGACATTAAAAAGAAACATGTATGGAACAACACTATGTTTACGTTCATCAGGCAGACTGTGCACTGCATCTATTAATCACACACACGCATCTAAATTAACGAGGATCCTGTCTAAAAATGAATGAATAAATAAAAATAATGGAACCACATTTACATATATCATTCATATCATTTCGGCTACCTCAACAGTAGAGTTGGGATTCAGTTCATACGTTCGCCCATTTAGGTGTTGGTTCTTTATGTTCAGAAACGCTATGATCACTATGGGAAAGCAAACATTCACAGAGAACTATCCTAAACTTCTACTCTCTAACATTACAATCAAGTGTCGAGTTATTAGTCAGATTTTAAAAGAATATGAAACAAATTTATGAGTAAGATGATATATGGAAAAAAATATGGAAATAGGTAAGTATGTCTTGTAAAGGGACTGTCGTGTGTGTGTGTGTGTGTGTGTGTGTGTGTGTGTGTGTGTGTGTGTGTGTGTGTGTGTGTGTGTGTGTGTGTGTGTGTGTGTGTGTGTGTGTGTGTGTGTGTGTGTGTGTGTGTGTGTGTCAAATAACGTCCAGGGAATGTTAGTATTTCTGATCAATAAGCGACGAATTGTGGGCATGAATGTCATAACGTACCTTGCTTGCTTCATGTAATATTAAGTGGGTGTCAATTGAAATCTATAAAATGTTAACCTACCGATCAACAGTGTGTGTGTGTGTGTGTGTGTGTGTGTGTGTGTGTGTGTGTGTGTGTGTGTGTGTGTGTGTGTGTGTGTATCCTTAACTTTTCGAAATACCAGAAAGAAGAAAAAAATTTTATGGAAAAATTATTTGGGAAATGTCAAAAAGTCACATCCTATAATTCTGAAATGAGTAGCAATTCTAAAGACAAACTAATAAATTTATCATAAGTCAACAAGCTGTCATAACAATTCTCTTTTTAACAGAACCATTTTTTGTCTTTGGTTGTTACAGTAATTTATTTTTCTCTTTCCAAAAGTACCAGCACACAATGGGTCGTAAATCAAGCGTTCAGATTTTTCTTATACAAACTTTTTCAGTAAGTAGGAAAAGTTGTTCGTCGTGCAGAGAAAATAAAACTTATGGTTAATTTCTATTTGACTTTCCTTTCCAGCTGGCCTTTGTTATTTATAATTTTTCTTTTATCCACACAACGAGGCGGGATGTCAAGTAAGGTTTCCAATCATCAGTCAGTTATTTCCTTTAGCAATTCTCATCTCCGTCGCTTTCATAACGTAAAATAATGTGTGTGTGTGTGTGTGTGTGTGTGTGTGTGTGTGTGTGTGTGTGTGTGTGTGTGTGTGTGTGTGTGTGTGTGTGTGTGTGTGTGTGTGTGTGTGTGTGTGTGTGTGTGTGTGTGTGTGTGTGTGTGTGTCTGTGTGCATTCATAACCATCTCAAAAATAGAATAAAGAATTCATATAATCTCAAATTCAGCGTTCTTATATCATAATAAATTTTGTTTCTCCCAAAAACACTGAACGGAAGACGTACTAGTTAACAGAAAACGTCATGTAAGAAAGAACAATAATCAGCAACATACAATAAAATACTAGAGGCGATATGATAAACCACAAGAGTACTGGAAAAAAAGTATCATACACACACACACACACACACACACACACACACACACACACACACACACACACACACACACACACACACACACACACACACACACACCAAAGAGCACTTATGGGTCCCCCTTGCACACCACTCAAGAGCCCTAAAAATTATAACCTTCCACATCCCTTGTCTAAGAGTTCTTTAAACACTAAAGAAAGTTCCTGAAGAGCCTCATCTCACTCTAAGAAGCCCCATGAGACCCCTAAGTTCACCTATCCCGATCCCCTTCCTATTTCTCCTATTCTCTTTGCAATTCAGCCCTTCATACCTTCATGTCTCCCTAAAACAAGAATTTCTATTACACCCACATACGCCTTCTCTTTTTCATTTTACTTTTCATATTTTTCCTACAGTTCTACCTCCTCCTCCTCCTCCTCCTCCTCCTCCTCCTCCTCCTCCTCTTCATCTCCCTTCTCTCTTTCATTACGAACTCCTATTCTCAACTCTACTTATCTTCCCACCACCTGTGTTTTTCTTTCATCTCCATAACTCCATGTCAAACTTCCTCGTACTTCTCCTTCACTCCTACCTAACTTTTTTGTCTGTTCCTCACCCTCCAAACCTCACATCTTCATTTTACCTCATCTTTTACTCTGCATTTTCTCTCTGCTCCTGAAATTCATGCCTTTCAGATAACTACTATATGCTTTCCTACTCCTCAACTCCTGCAAGTGTCACTCCATACGTGTACACTCTTACAGCCCTTCCCTCTATATCTCATCAACTTCCCTATCCTTACCTCCTTCCCTATTAAACGTTAGCTGTGGGTGTCTCGTTAAAATATCCCTTCAAACGCGCTGCGACTCAAAATGTGCTAGGGAACCAATACTCTTACTCTGCAGGAAAGGAATGAATATGCTTTCTTTCTAAGGTGTGAACAGTGACTGAGAGAACTAACACGTGGGAAAAGATAGGAGATTGACGCCTATTGGTTCTTATCAGGATGTTTTGATGATGTACGTTATTCCTAGCTAATCTAATGTGCGGAATATATGGCAGTAAAGGAGAAAGATGATCGGGCGAACTGCAATAAAATAAATAAGGAAAGAGAACGAGGAGGAAGGTGAGAGGATATGCAATAGGAGAAAGAAGAGAAAGGGGATGAGGACAACGGTAACAAAGGAGAATAATTGAAGGTGGATAGACATAGAGATGGGGGAAGAAGAACTGAAAATATTTGTGCAAACATTTTCTTTTTTTTTTCTCTCTCAGCTGGTGTTTGTTTCATATATCTCATTAACATTTCCCCGCATCTTCTTCCTCCCTTGTAGCGTTTAATCAGTGGTTTATTTGAACTTCTTTCATTTGGACAACTTTAATTCTGCGGTCTGTGTTCTCTCTCTCTCTCTCTCTCTCTCTCTCTCTCTCTCTCTCTCTCTCTCTCTCTCTCTCTCTCTCTCTCTCTCTCTCTCTCTCTCTCTCTCTCTCTGTGTGTGTGTGTGTGTGTGTGTGTGTCTCTCTCTCTCTCTCTCTCTCTCTCTCTCTCTCTCTCTCTCTCTCTCTGGTTTCTATGAAGGGTGTTTTTCATGATAAGACCTTTCATTGCGCAGTAAATGTTCAGAGAGTCAACACAGCTTCCTCTTCTAGGAGTTCTTGGTGATACTTGGTAAAGAAATCACGCTCTCTCTTCATACGGATGACACTTTTGCTGTGAAAAATGAATAAATAAATGAAGCTAAAAAGAAATAATTTAATCATAAATAATCTCAAACTTTATAACATGCGGAAATGACAATGTACATAATGTTGAACGTATTAATGGATAAAGGCTTAAAATAGAGCAAAAAGTCGTGATAACAAACGTAACCTAACGTAATATATAGACTAGAGTAGCTAAACCTAATGAAGTAACCGGAGATACATATATACGCGTAATTATCCTGTAACCTGCTAATCGTTATGGTCCACACGACTGTCTTTGTATCGTGTTCTTGTGGCCAGAGGATCAATTCATGACTACAATCTCTAATGACAAATCTATCACATCTTGAAATAAACGTCAGAGTGTTTTAACGAAGTACTCGAGAACGGCATTACACTGACCTAACTTATTTTGGCCTATAATGGCAAATGTATTCCACTTTCACATACGTTTTTGTGTGTACTTTACCGAAGTGCTTACGATATACTACACAAATCTAACCTAACTTACTCGTAAAGCCAAACTATCAAGGGAGTACGAAACAGTAAGGGAAGAAATAGAGGAACCTGACATAAACATAATATACGATAGTGACATTTCCTGCACCGTTAATACGAAGCTGATTAGTCTGATTAATGTACTAAAATGAGGCTGCAGCTCAGCTTAATTTCCGAACGCTATTTCCTTTTC
>NC_059269.1:5988628-6001128 GCF_017591435.1 Portunus trituberculatus | reverse complement strand
GCCAATCAGCTCGCGAGCACAGGCCGAGGTCGAATCGGATTTGGTTCGAGCCTGAATGAGTCAGATTTGATGATTCGAAAGAAAGAATTCCGTTCGCTTTAGAATACGTATGTGTAAAGCCAAGAATAGGAGGAATAAATGTGGAAGACGAGGAGATAGAAAAAGATGAGGAGGAAGAAATGGTGGACTGAAGGTATAATGTGAAAAGAGGAAGGAGAATAACGAGAAAAGAAAAGGAGGAAAAAAATTAAATAAGAAGGGGAGGAAGAGGAACAAAGGTACAAAAAGAAAAAAAACATAATGACGACAAAGGATAACGAAATAGTATGGAAAATAAAACAAAATAAGAAAGAAGAGTAGGAATTAAGATATACAAGTAAAAAGCCAAACAAATAAGAAATAAAAGAAAAAAGGAAGAATTAAACAAGAAAAAGAAGAAAAACATAAATAAAAAAATAGCAATTAAGTCAGAACAGACATAATACAAATAGAGAGAGAGAGAGAGAGAGAGAGAGAGAGAGAGAGAGAGAGAGAGAGAGAGAGAGAGAGAGAGAGAGAGAGAGAGAGAGACAAAGAGACACCGAAAGTTTACAAGTTTAGAACCCGACCAAGAAAAAAGAAGGACAAAAATATAAGAATAATAACAAAAGGCCGGGTAGAGAGGTAACATAATTAATACTGACACAAGAACAAAAAATGAGTAAGACAGGAGAAATGGAAAGGAGGAGGAAATACAAGAGCAAAAAGAGGAGGATGTAAAGATAAGAATGAACGAGGAGTAAGGAAGAGGAGGAGGAAGAGGAAGAGGAGGAAGAGGACAAACGTTCGAAGTTAAGAAGATAAGATGAGTAGGAAAAAAAAGAGCGTAGTGGACCTGGTAACTCTCGCTCTCTCTCTGTTCATCCGAAAATACCATTGAAAGAAACGTTTCCTTCAGAATTTCTAAAACGTTTCTTTCAGTATACAAAAATGTTATTGGACTTGCCCGAAACTTTTCAACGTGACGTCAATTCTGAATGGAAGAAGAAACCTTGACGTGGTGGTCTTTATTACTTCGATTCCGCCACCTACAGAGAGAGAGAGAGAGAGAGAGAGAGAGAGAGAGAGAGAGAGAGAGACCCGAAGCAGAGCATATTTTACACAACCATAATCACACTCGAACAAACAGGAAGAAAAAACCTCACACACACACACACACACACACACACACACACACACACACAGAAAACATACAGACATACAAGAAAACATAGCCAGGCAGATATAGAAGAGACAATAGACACGAACAGACACAGAAACAGAGAGAGAGAGAGAGAGAGAGAGAGAGAGAGAGAGAGAGAGAGAGAGAGAGAGAGAGAGAGAGAGAGAGAGAGAGAGAGAGAGAGAGAGAGAGAGAGAGAGAGAGAGAGAGAGAGAGAGAGAGAGAGAGAGAGAATTACGTAGGAAGGAAAGCTGCCAAGGGAGAGGTGAAAATAGAATGGAGAGAGAATAGCCACTGGGTGGGGAGCTGCTGAAGGAATCAATGTTTCAGGGGAGGCAGGAAGGGTGAGCAGAAACACTAGATTAACACGAGGGAGAGCGAGCACAGGACCAGCTGGCGGAGGAGGTGGAAGTGTGCATGTACGTGTGTGTGTGTGTGTGTGTTTGCAATGGAGGAAAAAAACGGGGGAGGAGAGGAGTGAAATATTTAAAAGATAGAACGTGAAAGTGTTTGATGAGACTCAGATGGAAAAGCAAATGACATGAAACAAATGTATAAACTGGATTAATCAGTAATTATTAATAGTGTTTATTTGTTTTGCTTTTGATATTAGAAGAGCAGTCCCTAATAGATTATAAGTAATAAAAAATCAAATGAGTAAGACAAATTTGATGGAAAAGCAATGGATACAGAAAAAAATGGAAATTCGAATATTGATGATGACTAATACTGATTTGTCTTGATGTGTTTTGTATTGGATGAAAAACATAAAGGAAGATAAACACGAGAGAAGATGGAAAATTAGAATTTATGTGCACTTTATTGAATCAATCCAAGGAGGTTAATATATTTTCTTGGAAGGCTTCGTATCAATTGAAACAGAAATTGGAAGGGAAAAGTAAGAAAAAATAACAGTTGGAAGCTGTTTTCTTTACCCCTTAGTCATACCTCACACTTTCCTCGGTAAATGAACCACTTATTCGTAATCTTACCACGATTCCTATTTCATTTTTTGTCCCGCTCTTCCAACACATTTCTTACTCCTTTCCACATCCCTGCTTTTTTTTTTCATCTAATTCCACCTAACTGTCTGCTTCCCTTTCTCCTTTCTTTTCCTACCCACCTCCCTTTCCTTCCCTTCCTTCCACTCGATAACAATTAGGCCGCTAAACCAAGGATGTAATCAAAGCGACTGAAGCATTTATCCCCCATCCGCCTCACCTTCCACTACAGTTTTTTTCGCTCCTCCGCCTCCCACGCACACAAGTTTCACGGATCCCAGCCAGGTTAGAGTTCATCGTTCTCACCACCAGACCTTAACACCTCAAGAAGTCTCCTTAACCTCAACATGCCGTCACTTTCTCCTCCTCCTCCTGCTCCTCCTGCTGCTTCTGCTTCTCTTCCTCCGCCTCCCGCTTTCGTTTTTCTTCTTATTTTCTATTTCCGTTAAGCTATTATCATCATTATCTCCTAAATCTTAATTTTCTTGAGCTTCATGTTCTTGCTCTTGATATTCTTTTTTTCTCTTCTTTTCTTTTTTCTTCTTTTAAATCTAATTTCCTAAGTGATCTTATTAATATACCAGTTTTGCTATCATTGTTCTTTATCTTCTTTCTCTTTCTCTTTATCCAACTTCTCCCAATAATTCCTTACCTTAACCCTCAACACAATGCATCTTTACATCACTTACCCGTCAACAAGCTACAATAACATTCCTTACTTCATTCCTCCTCCTTAACCTTCCTTTCCTTATCTTTTCCCTACCTTCCTCCAACCCTCTACACCACCATGAACCTCCCTCCTACTACTGCATTTCCTCTTCACCCCACCTCCCTTCCTCCTCTTCTTGCTCCTCCTTTCTTCCTTTTTCCTGCTCTTCCTTAGCACTCATCAGGATGGAAGTTGACCCCGCTGGGAACCTGCTTCTTGGCATACGAATAGTGTTGGACCCTTGTTCCCCGGACGTCATTACTAGCAGGGCAGGGACTGGGGAGGGACGGAGGGAGTTTAAAATGGGAGAGGGCAAAGGAGAGGAGGGGTCTTGGGTCTTCGCTGAGTGTTTGGGGAGTAGAGAGAGGCCGGTGGGAATGATAGCGGCGCTCATCAGGGGTAAGCTCAGACTGGTGTGCCTATTAAGGAGGAATTCTCAGGGTGATGTGCTCAGTTTATTCTGCTTGTCTGGTGTGCTTTATTTTCAGGTGGTTCATGTATTTTTTGTCCTCTCTCTCTCTCTCTCTCTCTCTCTCTCTCTCTCTCTCTCTCTCTCTCTCTCTCTCTCTCTCTCTCTCTCTCTCTCTCTCTCTCTCTCTCTCTCTCTCTCTCTCTCTCTCTCTCTCTCTCTCTCTCTCTCTCTCTCTCTCTATGTCTGTGTAGAAGCAGGAAGTTTTTAATCAGTCTTAATTTGTTGTTGGTACGTTTTTTAAAGCTCCACTTCTCCCACTCCATCCCTCTCCTCTTTCCTTCCCACCCCCTCCCACCATCCCACCCTCCGCCGCACTCCAGTCACATGCACTCCTCTTCAGTAACATTTCAGTTCTATTTCGAAACTTTTAATGTGCTTTTACAGTTTCCTTGCTCTTACTCCCTGCCTCCATTTGGGCCCCACTGACTACTAACTTGTGAGGCTCATCAGCGGAGGCTCATGTACTCCAGGGAGGCTGTACGTGCTTCAGCTTACCCTCATGTGTGTCCACCCTCACCCATCTGGTCCTCCCGAACACAATGCCAAGAAGAAGAGTTGGAATTTTGATGTCTATTTCCCGTGTACTTAAGTTCTTTGTTTTCTCATTTATGCTGTTCTAATGTTTACAGATGTAATTAGTCACGTTATCATGAGTGGGCTTATTTTTCAGATATTTGGGCAGAATCATTCACTATAACCGCAAAAACTAGTAGAGTCTATTAAAACCTGTGGTAATTAGGCGCTGTAACGTCTAAAAATATTATTGTCTATCTTTTCACACTTAATAAAATGAGAACATTTTTTAAGAGTATTATGGAAGATATTATTGACAGCATAGGTGTGGTGGAGTAGTTCGGTGTCTTTAGTGCCTGTAGTTACATTTTTATTCAGTGAGATTGACAGGGAGATGCTCAAGCGAAGCAACAAGTGTCATGGAGCCACACGCTGTTCAATGATTAGTTCACGAGGTTGTGGCCGTTGCATCAATTATTTATCCTTTGAGGATACTCAGATTAATTTTAACTAACCATGATTTCTCCACACTTCACAAAGTTTAAGAGATTGCTTTTAATAATTACATAATTTCCTTATTACATTTTTACTGATCATTCTCTTCGCTTGAAACAACAATTATCTTTATTTTTCTGAATATGTTCTGACACTACAAATACTTTCCAATTTTCTTATTGCACTGTTGCAAAAAAAATTTGTAATAAAAGCAATCATTTGTATTTCTTCGCTCTATCGGAGGTTTATTACGGTATAGTTTTGTGGTTTACGCTTGATTACACATAAACTTTCTATCCTCCTGTAACAATCCTTTCCGTAGCCATAAACCGCAGAAAAGGTCAAAGTTCACTTTACGACAAGGAATCTCAGACAGCGTGCCCATCATTTGTGAGAAACTAATTGACTACATATATGGGCAATAGGCGAGTAAAATAGAGGGTTCAGTTGCAGTGTTTAACCATTTCCTTAACTCCTACATGATAGACAAATAAAAGTAACATTTATCACTACTTTAGACTGAGCGAAGTGTGTGTCTGTGTGTCAGGATACTTGACTATTGACCATGACAGTACCAACACCGACCATTGCCTTGTACTGGTCATTTCTTAACACAGGGTCGCAAGAAAGGCCGCTGCTTAACCAACTCCAGGAAGGTGAAGCTACCAAGCACACTCATAACATTCCAGTGGGGGAGATGCCAAGGTATCGAGACTGCCTACACTTCACAAGCTTAACGAACAAACATTCAGAACAGAAAGATCGTATAATGTGCAATGCTGACCTATAGAATTATCAACACTGCACACTGACTAAAGTAGAGTTGGTGATTTGTAACGACTACTCGTACGGAAAGAAGAGAAACGAAGCAACAAAACAGTAAAATGAGGAAGCGAATACGGGAACAAGAAACAAGAAAGAGGGAGAAAAGTAACGAAAAGGAAAAGAGAGAAGGAACGATACAGAAGAAAAACAGACAACAAATAGAAAGGAAAACAGTAAAAACACAACCTTTTTTTTTTCTCTCTCTCTCTCTCTTTCGTAACATCCTCTCTGCCATTTGCCATCCCACGACCCCTTTAAAATATGCGTACAATTATAGAAACTGAAAATCCATAATTATTTACCTTTAAACAGACAAACCTTAGCCCCCAAAAGAGTCTCGTCCACCTGAACGTATAGCACTCTTTCCTTTTCTTCTGGGCATAGTAATTTTTCTCCCACGTCGCTTAAGCAAAAGTTCCCAGTATTTTTTTCCCTTCCTCAAGAGTATTTATGGCTTTCACTTTCTGATTTGTCTTTCCTTTCTTTCTTTCGCATCATTTTTTTCTTGTGGTTTCTTGATTTAGAGAGAGAGAGAGAGAGAGAGAGAGAGACAGAGAGAGAGTAAATGGGAAAAGGAAAGGATTGATAAAAATGTGAATAGTGGTGATTGGATAGAGAAGGGAGAGAGAGAGGGAAAGATGATTACTTGCATCAATAGTGTTAAAATTCTCTCTCTCTCTCTCTCTCTCTCTCTCTCTCTCTCTCTCTCTCTCTCTCTCTCTCTCTCTCTCTCTCTCTCTCTCTCTCTCTCTCTAAAAGTAACATGAATTGAGACACTCTCCTTTTACTATACAACACCTTTGACTAAATATTGGTTAGTGTTTTCGTTTTTTTTTTTTTTTTCTAATCACGAATAAGTATCTGGGGACAACAGGTGCTCTGAATTTTGTACTTCCTTTGTGATCATTTGTGTTACTTTGCCGAATTATCATGAATCACACCGGAAAATCTTTCACTTAAGAATCCTATGACTTTTTAAGCTGAGGACTTTACTTAGCACTCTCTCTCTCTCTCTCTCTCTCTCTCTCTCTCTCTCTCTGTTCTGCACTTCCCTGCTGTGAATTGAGTAATCTATCGCCAAAATTGTCTTCCTCCATCAACTGAGACGTGTTGGGGCAGGGTGGGTAGGCGAGAAGTGGAGGGAGGGGAAGGGGGCCTGCGGGTGTAGTATTGGGAAACGCTCAAACAGACAACCTGCCGCTGAAAAATGAGGAAACGGGCCTACCATGGAATAAGGGACTCACGCAAGGCTAATGGCAAGTGGACTAAACGAAAAGTAAAAGAAGAATATACAAGGAAATAAAAGATTCTATATTATTTGAAGTTGTAGAGAATGTAAGGTTAGGTTAGGTTAGGGTAAGTCAGGCTAAATGAGGTGAATTAAACGAAAAGTAAAACAAAAATAGTAAAGAAATAAACGTCTCTTCTCTTAACCTTCACTATTAGGAAATTTCAGGTCAAACTGTTAACGACAAGTAGAGTCAAGAGCAAGTGAAGTAAAACAGGGCATCTTTTAAGTCCAGCATCCATGGAAAATCTTCGTAATACTGCTTAACAGTAATGGAAGATGAAAAAAAAAAAGTCATAGAATTTTTCCATAAACATCCTATTAAAAACAATCATAGAACTAGTACATTTTCTTTATACTGGCATCAATCTTTTCAATGGCATATGCTGTACTAGAAGTTGAAGAAAAAAATATCAAAAACCTTGAATAAAATGCAATAACATCAAACGAAAAGTTAGAAAGAAAACGTAAGACAAAACAATGCACTTCATATTAACACTTACATACCTATGAGAAAAAATCTTGGAAATATATTACATTATGTCGGTGTTCGAGTTTCTGGGAGAACAATAGAACAAAGAGCGCATTTCATAAAACTCGCGAAAAAAGAAATGTATACAAGATCCTGCACAGTTCAATTTTACCTCCGAGACAAAAGTGGCGCAGTGTGCAATGAGCAGCAGCAGCAGCAGCAGCAGGTGGAGAACACAGCCCTGACAACATCATGAGTTACTGAACAAAAAAAAAAAAAAAAAAAATGACATGGACGGGAAAAGACGCATTTTTTTTTTTTAAGGAATTCTTGCCCGGCAACGAGAGAGAGAGAGAGAGAGAGAGAGAGAGAGAGAGAGAGAGAGAGAGAGAGAGAGAGAGAGAGAGAGAGAGAGAGAGAAAAGAAAGCGTGTGTGAAGGTAATATTCCTCTCAGCCTTCAGCAAGTACCGGGCGGCCCGCTCTGTCGACACAAGAGTATTGAAAGGTAACTCATAAGGGGAACAACACACTGAGGAAAAACTGCTACCTTAATGTTGCTAGTCACGTGTAAGAAGACCTTGTGAAAAAGGAAAAAAGCTGCACTCTTTCAGTCTCTACAACTTTCATTTATTCTAAGAGAGAAGTATCAAACAACCTAAAAAAATTAAAACCAGCTAATTCTCTCATTTTTTCCGTTTTTTTTTAGTGTTAATGTGAGTACGCCTTTTATATTAATTTTCATGTCATTAACGAAACTGTCTGACATACAACAAACTAGACACTTGTCGTAACTGCACGTTGCACGATCTTGTTGCGTCCATAATCTTAAAGACTGCTTTGTGGGTTCAAGGGAACGCCTCTGAGTTTTTATAATCTTTACATAATTATATTATTTACAAACATTTACACTTTACGACTCTTACGACAACAAAGAAAATCATGAAAACCACGAAATTTTAATCACTCTCTTCACTCAAGGTCCACCTTCAAATGCCTCAGATTCTGCCACATTATATCTTGAACTCAAATTCATTACACACACAATAACTTCATTGATAACAACATTTCTCTCTTCACTTAAACTTCTTCTAATGTTCCAGATTTCTTCACAATATTCCCGTTATCCAACTCAAATCACGCAATTTAAATTCAAAGATAAGATACATCCTAACACACCCTACAATTTACCTTCCAATAAAAACAACACCCTACACAACCTACACATAACCATTTTTCCTTTATCAAAATATGACACCAACATTTTCTGTGACTGCATTACAACTGTCTGGCTACACTTACTGGTCTTGAGATAAGCGGCGCGCCCATTTTGACCCTCTGGTCTGACAGCTCTGTCTCGCTGTCATCCCGCCTTTTCCTCGGCGTTCTCGGCTTCTCTCTCTCTCTCTCTCTCTCTCTCTCTCTCTCTCTCTCTTACCCTTCCTAATATACACACGTTACTTGACCTCTCGTCCATATCATTTACTTCTGGCGACCTCTGATTATCACCAGATATGGGGAGAAGGTTCCAGAAGCTTCTTGTAATCTACTGCTCGTCTCCGGCTGTGTTTGTCTTGCCATGACTCACCGCCTCTTGTTCTCCTCGGTAGTCACGGGACTTCTTATCTATCAGATTAGTGATAGCGTCTTATAATCTTGGTACCTGCTTTCGTGTCTCTCATGTTTCTTCATTTAATATTCTCCTTCTTACTTACATCTTCATCTTTTCATTCTTGTTATCTTTTTTTCTTATGTATTTCCTTTCTTCTCAATTTTCATGTCACAACACACTGTACAATACTATACGAATGCAGGGTAAGGTGTTGGAGAGTAGGAACGGAATGAAAACGGTAGATTATCATTAAAGGAACCACTAACTTCTATATATAGGAATGCTGGAGAAACAAATATGCTTAAAACACCATAAGTAAGAGGAGCAAGAAGTTGATATAATAGTAAATAAAAAAATATGAAGAACGTATGCACATGAAAAAAATAGCAAAAAAAAAAAATTAAGAAAGGAAAACAAGACACGAAATAAAAAAGGAAAAGAATTCCAGACATGAAGAGAATAGTAAAAGTAGAAAATGTGAAAATATGGATGGAGTTTCAAAGCTCGGATAGAAAAAAAAATGCTTCAGAATAATCAGAAAGATATGCAAAGAAAGTCTTAACGAAAGTATAAGAGAACAGCAATCCACTTAATGTACGTATGATGAGCGAATTACAAAAAGAGAATTAAAGCGAGGTAAGGGGACGTATTCAAGAAAGAATTCACCAGCTGACAATAGATGAACCTGAAGATGGCAATATGAACTAAACTTTTCTTTATGGATATTCAAAGTAAATGTTTGGTGTTTAAGAGATTTGGGAGGCATCACTGATATATTACAACAGGTAGACAGAGCAATGGAAGCAGCAGGAAATGTCAACGTGAAGTGTGGCAAACGTAGAAGTGAATAGTGAGCCTGACGATTGACCCGCACTGTGACTGGAGTTGGGAAGAGGAATGTGTAGCAAGTGTCGCTTTAGCTTTTAAATTTCCAGTATTGAAGCGAGCTATACTGTAGGAATGAAGGATGCGGAAAGTGCAAGATAAATACCAGTACAGCGGTTTTGGTAACATGTGGAGAGCTTTTAGATAAACATGGAAGAGTTAAGATGCATATGAACGAAGGGAACACGTGGCAATGCTTGAAGTGCAGAGATGGAGAGTAGTTACGCTTTAGAATCTTTTACTTATCGGAAGTCCAAGAATTATACGACAAAAGGAATGTGATACCAACATAAGAGTTCAGGAATGAAGCACACGATAAAACTATAAATGCAAAATGCCTTAACGTAAACAAACCTAATATGCAACACTGTGTAACTGAAACGAATATGAGACACTCCTTGGAAAAAAAAAAAAAAAAGGCACGAAAAACTGTGGCGCACCAGGAAACCCAACCCCAATTAGACACACAATGAAACACTCCATCTAGCGGAAGAATCTGAAAATCATGAGAAACAACAACACTTGGAGGGAATATAAACACATGAGAGAAGTAAGAGAAGACACAGAGAGAGAGGGAGGAATGACGCGAAGCAATAAGGCACCTGGAAGTATGAAAATAAAACAAAGTGAAGTATGAAAGCAGCGAGAGGTGAGGTGAGGTGAGGTGAGGTTGGGTCGTCATAAAGGAGGCTCCGTGTCAGCCCTGTTATATGGATGTGAAATGCTTACTGTGTGCGTGGGGCGAGAGTGCGGAAGTTTATGAGTGAAGACTGGAGACAAATTTAATAAACCGAGGAGCATCAGTCGAGTCAATGGAAGGGAGGAGGAAGGCAGAGATAGCGTAGACACAGTATAAAAAACGAGTGATGGAGGAGCGTACCTATTAGTCATGTGTAAGGATATGCAAAGGAAGGGCATACATAAGTGGTGGTAAGAGGTTATAGGCAAAAGATGTAGGTTAGTGGAGCAGACGTGGTGACAGCGCCAGACACACAGACAAGTACAGTGAGGAAGACAATGAAAGAGAAGTGGAAGGTCATGATGGGTGCACGAGCGAGAGGTTTGTGAATGAGAAGTTTCTAAGAGGATATGTGAGTGTGAGAGTTGCGTGGTTGTTGTTGGACTGTTGCAGGCGTTACGCAGCACTACGTGATGTTACTAACGGCGAGTATTGGTGCCAGGCTTTGTGTTGGGTCATGTACGGACCGCCAGTACACGATTGGTGCATGAATGGCAATACGGGCCATTTCACGGGGCGATCTTTCTCTGTGACGGATTGCTTTTTCTTTCTTTTTTTTCCTTTTTTTTCTAGCTCCGTCTGGCTCCCCAACCCTAACCCTCACTGCTCGGTGCGGGAAATGGACTGATGACAGCGCTGATGGTGAAAACGATGATGACTCTCTCTCTCTCTCTCTCTCTCTCTCTCTCTCTCTCTCTCTCTCTCTCTCTCTCTCTCTCTCTCTCTCTCTCTCTCTCTCTCTCTCTCTCTCTCTCTCTCTCTCTCTCTCTCTCTCTCTCTCTCTCACACACACATTCGAAATCACAATATATATATATATATATATATATATATATATATATATATATATATATATATATATATATATATATATATATATATATATATATATATATATTTTCATGTAAAAGTGTTCCTTTTCCAAAAGTTGGCGAGCAAGTGAGTCGTCAGTAAATCCTTGTCTCAAGTGTTTTTCCAAGAGCGAGCTCGTGTCAGAGCGGCGGGCAGGCGGAGGTCATCAGTCTCAGCCTGACTTGAAATAACTGCAGAGTTGGCGTGGGAGAGAGATGGGATGGATGGAGTTCATATTTGATGATGGATACTAGCTTGGTCTTCATTTGAATACTAAAAATGGATATTGAGCGTTAGTATAAGAAGAGCAGGGATGGGAGGTGTGGAGTGAAAAAAGATCTTGGTGAGATTCTCCAAATTCTGATCGTCCTAATTCATAGCCACAAAAAAACATGCAGCCCAGGATACGTAGTGTGGTGAGAAGGATTACATTACTGAAAATCACCACCTACTAAAGAGAGAAATATTCAGCTTTAATGAAAATAAACACTGATTCCACGAGTCCGTAGAAAATCTTTCACATCATTATTTGTAAAAAAGAAATAAAAATAATAATGTCGTACAATTTAAACACGAAATTTCCTTCCTGCATGTCTCCCCAACCTCTTTAATCCTCTTGTGCCCTCTCGTGTCTCCTCTCTTTTATGTTTGTCCTCACTACAGCAGTTCTCTTCACTTACCTCTCTTTCTCTTACACTGCTCTGATCCTTTTTTCTCTCTTCCCTTTCCTTCTCCGACCCTCTTCCTGTCTTCCTCCTGGGCAGACAACAGACGGAAGATCCTATCTCAGCATGGCGTGGCGGCCGGCAGTCAGGAGGAAGATGCACAAGCAGTATTTCCTGCACCAACACGAGAACAATCTGTACAGGAACGAGGGAGAAAATGACCCACCCTGTTAGTCTCGAATGGGAGAAGCTGGAGGAGGGTGGAAGGGGTTATGGTGGGATGCGGCGAGTGGCGAGATGGAGTGACGCTGAATGAATGGACGTGCAGAGGATGGATAGGAAATGGGCGAGGAAGGATGCAGGAAAGTTGTGGTGGTGTACATGAGCTGTGAAGGGAGACTTAAGAGGTGGTTATGGGCACGTGAAATGAAGTGTTGCTGAGTGACTAGATGGAGAGTACAGAAGATACTGAATGGTTAGTGTATGCACGAGGAGAGACGTAGGAAACTTATTGTGATGTATTTGTGTTCTAGTAGATGATTTACAAGCAGACTGTAATCACGATAAATAATTTGTTTCGCTGAGAATATGAATGCAAGGTTACGTACTCTGAAGTTATTTCACATACATACAATTGCGAAATGTTTGTTGACATGAGGGACAGACAGCTTGCGTGACGGAAGCCGTTGGCGACTTAGTGAGCTACCAGAGCTGAAAATGGGAGCTTGTACGAAAGTAAATGTGCGCTGTGGAGTTATGAGGGTGACAAGGAG
>NC_059269.1:5968628-5983628 GCF_017591435.1 Portunus trituberculatus | reverse complement strand
CGTTTGAATCTATAACTAAGAATATAAGACAGTCACTTGATTTAGAGGAGCATCTTGATTGAAGTTATTAAAGATACAGCCAAGTAACATAACAAACAAAACGTTTATTTCATAAAAACAACCATTAAACTTCACAAAACCATCTAAACTTCTTCATGCAAGAATGTAAATACGATGCCTGATTCAGAGAGTTATCTTAAGTGAGGTTAGTAAAGATAGGATCAAACAACATAACACAGAGCTCTGAACGCAAAAACACGGTCATTACAGGAGTGGACAATAAGCACTATCATCATGACGGTGCAGTTTCGCAGGGGACCTATCTAGCTCGTAAGATTTAGAGGATTAACTCGAGCGTATCACTGCGACATAATCTCCTTGTCTCGGCATCAGTGACGTCCAGCTCTTCCCTCTATTGCTTCCCAACACGCCAGCTGCCTTTCCTAATCGGCCTGTGATGGAGGTAAATTAATATATTCCTATATCACCACGCCAGCATATTGACTACTACTATTACTACTACTACTACTACTATACTACTACTACTAATAATAATGATAATAATAATAATAATAATAATAATAATAATAATAATAATAATAATAATAATAATAATAATAATAATAATATTGTTATTATTATAATCAGGTATCTAATGATCATTGAGTCTTTAGTTTTTCTACATATTACATGAAAACTATTCCTATAAATTCTTAATTCATCGTCACTTCCAAAGGTGTTTGTATTTGTTAATATCCTTTATTCTTCGCCATGATAGAAAAAAGTTTCTTTTTTTTCTATTCTCTTAAATTCACGTTGATATGAACACTACACGAAAAGTATTTATAACTTTTAATTTCATCAGCATCTACAAAAGCGACTATACTTGTTCATTTCTGTCACACATCGCCATGATAATAGAGTTATCTGATCCATATTTTCTACCTAATTCGCGCACCTCTCTGTGATCGCTATACACTTGCAATAGCCCCACGCAGGCAGACTGAGCTTCCTCTTCATCCCTTGCAGCATCAAAGATAGATCATCGTCACCTCAGGCAGGATCGGCGCCCTTAATTAAAATACCTTATGACGATGGAATCCTGTCTCGTCGGGAATTTCAGTCAGGTGATATAAACCAAATAAAAGTTTGGCTACCGACGGTTTATCATGGAAAAGAATGTGGCAAGAAAGAATGAGATAAAAATGAGATGTTGTTCAACACAAATATTCTTTACTTTTAAAACTGAGGTCACTGGATGTTTCTGAGTTCATGAGTTTCACTTTTGACGAATTAATAAGTAATCATTATGAAAATACAGTAATTATAAAGAAAAATGAAATCAGATATGCTGAAATGAAAACTAAAACAATTTTCTTGGTTAAAACCAAAACTTAAGAATAATTTAGTTTCATTTGCCTGACCAATTTTTTTTTCTTTCTTTTCCACATACGTATTGATATTTTTCACCAAACTTCTAAGCGTGGATCAGAAAATTCAGGTCAGCTGCTTAACATTGATGGTAGAACTTCAAACACACAGGCTTGGAAGGAGTTCACTGTGAGGTCTCTTCTACAAACACCTGCGCAGGTTAACCTGTTTAAAGCTCGCGTGTTCCTCAGTGGCTGCCCAGAGGCGACGTTAAACGAAGTCCTGGTGGTATTTCGAGGCAGTCTGGACTATCCTCACGCGTTCCTCAATTCTGACATCACAGGACGCAGGCGGCAGTCTCTGGATATACATCTTACGCTCTATTCCGCCTTGAGTTATATTCCTTGATTTCTGAGGGCGCGAGAATATGTAGGAAAAGCGGTAGGGAAATGCAATATAAAGCAGGAGTGGTCTGAGTTCGCCTACCACCTCTCCCAACTCTCTCATCTGTGTGATTAGGGAAGTCTAAACAGAACTTTTTTTTTTCTAAGAGAATATCTGGAGGTGGTAAAGAAATGCAACATGAAATAAGTTTTGCTATCAACTTTTCCCCATCCTTATTTCATCTTCCCTTTTAGAATGTCTTAATAATCAACATTCTGAGGCAATGGTCCTTCGTTTCTGTGTCTGTGTCATGTGTATTTATGGAAGATTTTTTCCCATTTCGCTCAACTACTGAGAGCTGTTATTTTCTTATTTTCTTCTTAACCTAGGTAGGGATGTCGTTTACTAGGGAATATTTCAGACAAAAGATTAAAAATACAGTATCAGCGGACGACCTTCACATTCTGCAACACTATTTTTTCCGAAAATTTCAACATAAACCAATCAATTCATCCGTGTACAAGCTTATACTTAAATATACAATGAAATTCACTGGTCATTGTAACATTTGAACTAACTACATCATAATATACTTTGCCTTTAGTGGTTTGTTTCTCTTAGCAACACCTCACGTGACGCCATCCCACCTCACCGGGACACCTCGCAGAAAATGTTACCATAGAAGTGACGGGGATGATTTAGAAAACGGTGCCCGTGATTGGGGTGAGTTATTGGTTTCCGCATCTGAACATGTAGATGAATTTCGCCCCACCACGCCACCTACACCTCGTCTCTCTCTCTCTCTCTCTCTCTCTCTCTCTCTCTCTCAGATCATATAAAAAATTGAAATGTACGAAAAAAGAAAGGAAAGGACCTGATGTAAACTTTCTACATACGAATTTTAATGTTTACTGTGAAATGATGATTACTTATTGTAAGCCACAAAATTCTTGAAGACTGATTTGCATTCTGAAGAGTATTTCCGTATATAAGTTACAATAAGGTAGCTGCGAGTTCTAGGATGTCAATACTGGCACAGCTGTAGGTCACTCTTTCCTCATTGCAGATAACGCTTGAAATCCGTAGTGCGTCAGGACGATATGCAATTCACTAAAAGGATTATAGCTTAATTTAATATTCTACAGATTAACTAAAAGTGTTCAGTCAGTTCAATTATATATGAATTATTATTTGATTGTATGATTAGAAAAAACAGAAGATGTATTCACGCAGTTTATGATTTGAACGGCTTGCAATGACCAAGAGACATATGACATTGCAACATTTGGTTTATAGTTAAGCCCTGTTTATGGTCTTCAGTGTTGTCATCCACATCCCATCAAAGGGAATGGTAAGTGCGAGAAAAAATTAAGTCAGGTAAATTTAATAAATCTAATGTTTGTATTAGAAACTGAATATCCAAGGAAAAATTAAAATACATGTCTTCTGCTAAAAAGCCAGTGAATACAAAAGGAATGAATAATATTTCGAGATCCACGGTTTCTTTTCTGTAGTAAAAAAATGATTACTTAAAAGAAATGTTATACAAAATATCATTAAACAATCGTAGCTCCGTCTTCTATCAACCATATATTGAAATTACCTTTTTGATATCAAGGTTTCTTGCATCAACTAGCAGCAGCCATTACTCTTCGCGACTGTCAACATCTGGTATCTGCCAGCCAGCTCGCTACCGCCGTATTCTGGAGTCTACGTAATGAATTTTGTGCGTTTGTCGTGATGCATCTACGCCTTGACGTCGCCGCGGCATCATCATCTCCGTGGCCACAGCTGCTGTCACCGCCGCCGCCATCAATTTGACAACCAGTACAAGTCAGTCGATTTCCAGCCATAAATGAACACTTAATGAACATCGATCTGGTTTCCGCTTCGTTTCAGGCGCTCTTAGACACACACACACACACACACACACACACACACACACACACACACACACACACACACACACACACACACACACACACACACACACACACACACACACACACACACACACACACACACACACACACACACACACACACACACACACACACACACACACACACACACACACAC
Source organism: Portunus trituberculatus (assembly GCF_017591435.1). NCBI lineage: Eukaryota > Metazoa > Arthropoda > Malacostraca > Decapoda > Portunidae > Portunus > Portunus trituberculatus. Next base: position 5,979,794 of record NC_059269.1, on the reverse strand, counting down.
ACACACACAGACACATTTTCCATATTATGACTGAGCAAATACTATTCTTTCATATGGAGATAGCCAATGGTTTTGATGTCACGCACTAAAGGTAAAAATTGAAAGAAAAATTCCGTCCGTCCTCTTATCATAAACACAGAAGTGCCCCAAAAAAAGAAAGGCAAAAAGTAAGCCTGAAACTTTAATTAAAAAATGTCAACTTGAAAATTAATATCTGGAGAATATATTAAATATGTTGACGGAAGAAACAAGGAGAGAGAGAGAGAGAGAGAGAGAGAGAGAGAGAGAGAGAGAGAGAGAGAGAGAGAGAGAGAGAGAGAGAGAGAGAGAGAGAGAGAGAGAGAGAGAGAATGTCAGTAGGTGGTACATTTTACAAAAATAAAAAAGATACTTTATTTTGTGAGGTATCATGATTGATTTGAAAGTTTGTGCGTCACTAAATCATTCAGCAAATAGTTATAATTAGTAAGTCTGCAGTGATGCATTGCGTAAAAAGGACATAATTGCAAAGTGAATTTTTTTTTCATTTATGAAAATAACGCCTGGCTGAAGGGAGAGGGAAAAACAAGGGCCAGCTGGTGCCTCTGTGAAGGACGAGGAATGAAGAAAGTCTTTTGAGGGAAATTCTGGTGCCCGAAAAACTCGCGGTTTGAAATGAAATGTGACTCAGGAGGAACTAAAATTAAATTGTGAGAAATTATATTTTTCATCGTCAATATATATATATATATATATATATATATATATATATATATATATATATATATATATATATATATATATATATATATATATATATATATATATATATATATATATATATATATATATATATATATATATATATATATATATATATATATATATGGTCTGACGTTCCCCTCAGGTAATTATTAGATTGCTTTCCTCCCCCACTCACGCACCCCCATAGTTTTATCCCTTACTCGCCCTTCTTTTCCAGTCGTCCCCACGCTTTCTCATTTTCTGGCTCCCTTCCTAGCCTTGCCGCTTTGCCGCCTTGCCGCCTATCCTCCTGCCCGCCTGCCCGCTTGTCTGCAGTCTTCCCTGTCTCCCCACCTTACTGCCCCTCCTCCCCTCACACTAATAGTCCCTCCCTTCCGCCCCATTTTATCCCCCTCCCCTCTTCCGAACTCATGTCCTGCTCCGGTTCCTCTTCCACTTTCCCTCTTTGCATCCTCCCTTCCTCCAGCCAGCCTCCTCCCTCCCTCCCTTCCTCACCCCACCCCAGCTGGACACATCAGACCGCCTCGTATCGGCTGTGTTTATGTTGTTTTGCTCTGGTTTTCGTGTCTTGCGGTGCAGCAATAACGGATTTGGCGTCACACTCTCTGTTTAAAGAAGTCATCACGTTAAAATACAGTGATAAGAGAGAAACACGCAAACGCGCGTGCACGCACACACACACACACACACACACACACACACACACACACACACACACACACACACACACACACACACTCGTAGTGTAGTGGTTAGCACGCTCGACTCACAATCGAGAGGGTCCGGGTTCGAGTCCCGTAGGCGGCGAGGCAAATGGGCAAGCCTCTTAATGTGCAGCACCTGTTCACCTAGCAGTAAATAGGTACGGGATGTAACTCAAGGGGTTGTAGCCTCGCTTTCCCGGTGTATGGAGTGTGTTGTGGTCTCAGTCATACCGGTCTATGAGCTCTGAACTCGCTCCGTAATGGGGAAGACTGGTTGGGTGACCAGCAGGCAACCGTGGTGAATTACACACACACACACACACACACACACACACACACACACACACACACACACACACACACACACACACACACACACCGCCGCTACCAACGAATACTAACAAGAGCAGTAGCAGCAACGAACGCACAACAAAAGATTAACGTAAATCGTACAATTCATCTCACATTTACATACAGTGAACTGAAATCTCGTCCAGTTAATTGTCCCGTATTGTAGAATCAGTCACGCTGGACAGGTAGACAGCAAAATCATTACTCTCACCTGTGACAGGAGCGCAGGTAAGGGAGACGGGAGGGAACGAAGGCAGATGTTTAAGTAATGCCATGAGAAAATTAGCAAGGGATAGTTAGGAAATGGTTTGGTTGTGTGGCTTAAAAGGGGAAAAAGAGAAGGGGCAAAGGAACAAAGGGCGCAGGGAGAGGTCAGAGTGCTAAGGGTGTACAGGTAAAGGTTATCACCATTCAGGACGTGACTAGGAGAGGCAATTAGTGTATTTGTTGTGTGCTTGTTAAGTCTCTTTCATCAATCAGTAAATCTCACTTGAATCGCCACTCGGGTGTAAACCAATCACTCCCTGTTTTTTTTTTTTTTTTCTCTCTATTCCTAACTCTCTTTGCTCGGAATATCAAGCTTTGTATAACTTTGTGGCTTTTTGTGAGACGAGTGTTTTGTCTGACGAGGGAAAAAAATGGAGGAAATGTTGAATTGCCTGTTTTATTCTCTCTCCTCTCTCTCTCTCTCTCTCTCTCTCTCTCTCTCTCTCTCTCTCTCTCTCTCTCATCTGTGCTGTACGTCCTCTCACATTCAGTCAATTAATCCGCGCATCATAAAAACTTGATTGATTACTGACACTCTCTCATACCAACACTTAAGGTTCACTCATTATTTACACGGCATCGGTTATCCACAGGGTACACTGGCAAAGCAGAAAATTATTCACTCCTCCGTGGCAAAGTGATCAAGTATTCCACGACACACCGCTGATATAGAGACGCTAAGATAAACAACATTAATTTACCATCTGTTCTTCATCTGGTAACTGATCTGAAGAGGAAGTTGTGACAGAAGGAATGTGTTTAAAGGGAGAGTGTCGTTCCTTTATTTGAATTTTGTGGTTTTACTACATTTCTTTATTGATTTCATTTATGGGTTTTCAATTTTCTTCCGTAGCATCTCGCCAATAATAACTCACCTACTGTGCTTAAATGTTCTATTACCAACGTTAATGTCACTTTTCTTTCTCCATTCTTTTACCGCTATTACCAATACTACAACTATTACCACGGCTACTACTACTACTACTACTACTACTATCACTTTTGCTAATACTCTCATAATGACTACTTTACTATATTCTCAATTCCTAGTCAGTATTTCTATAACTAAGGTTTCACTGTAAAAGGAAGTACACTTTATAATAACTAAAACTGATTATAACTAGTCTTTGTATTTCTATTACATGAATCTTTAAAGGAAACGATTTGTGCGTGACCTTTCAGCCTAAACACTGGCTTACCGAGATCTCCATTACTAGGAATATTAATACTATTTATGTGCTGGCTGAGGGCAAACAGCCGTGAGAGAAGAATAAAAATAAAAGAGCTCTCTCTCTCTCTCTCTCTCTCTCTCTCTCTCTCTCTCTCTCTCTAAGCCTTCCCTATTAATTATTCTCCTACGTACCTTTTCTACGTGCATTCTTTAAATATGAATAATGTAATATATCAAACACGGTCATTTTAGCGGCAACGAGTCTTCCGTTCTACATCAGATTGTGTTCATTTATGTTCTACTCCTGCTTCAAAAAGTGGGGTTATATCCATCAGCGGAAATAAAACTCGTGAAGAATTCCCATCAAGTGATATTAGTTTGAGAGAGAGAGAGAGAGAGAGAGAGAGAGAGAGAGAGAGAGAGAGAGAGAGAGAGAGAGAGAGAGAGAGAGAGAGAGAGAGAGAGAGAGAGAGAGAGAGAGAGAGAGAGAGAGAGAGAGAGAGAGAGAAAGAGTGACAGATAGACAGAGAGATAGCTAGAAAGACAGACAGAGAGACAGAGAGACAGACAGTCAGACAGACAAACAAACAGACAGACAGACAGACAGACAGACAGACAGACAGAGAACACAGTGACACACAAGATCACAATACATAAAAAAAAAAAAAGAAGAAAAATACCCAACTTCCTCGCACACACTGTATACCTTCTCGAAAGTAAAACGTTGTGCTGATTAGGTCAAGTAATTTTTAACTAAGTTCCTCTATTGACCATAGGCGGCGTGGAAGGTAAACTAGGGAGGAGGGAGCTTTGAATGAGTAGACGTTTGTAGAATTAAGAGGGAGGGATGTTTGTTTTGAGTAGATTAACAATGTTAGAAAAACGGGATACAGAAAGAAAGAGAAATGAAAGGAGAAGGGAATGAAAGGGAAGGGGAAATGGAAGAGAAGGGAACGGGAATGGAATGAAAGAGAAGGAAAGAGAAGAGGAGATAAATATAGGGATGGAAAAAGAGAGAAGCTAGGGGGGGCTAGAAGAAAATGTAAAAAGAAATAGAGAAAGGGAAGGAAATGAGAGAGAGAGAGAGAGAGAGAGAGAGAGAGAGAGAGAGAGAGAGAGAGAGAGAGAGAGAGAGAGAGAGAGAGAGAGAGAGAGAGAGAGAGAGAGAGAGAGAGAGAGAGAGAGAGAGAGAGAGAGAGAGAGAAGAGAGAAAGAACACATGAAGGAAAACGAAAGAAATCGATGGACAGAAAAGAGAAGAAGGCTTAAACGAGAAGAGAGAGAGAAAACCACAAAAAAAGAGGAAGATAAAGAAATACTTGACAAATGGCGATAGAAAAGTAAAAATAAAATTCGAAACTGAAGTAAAAAAAAAAAAAAAAGAGGGAAAGAAGGAGAAAAGGAACAGAACAAGAAAGGAAAAGAAACAAGTAAGAGGAGCAACAAAGTATTGGAAGGAGGAAGAGAGGGGGAGAGAAAGAAAAGAAAATCGAAAGAAAGAAATAAACAAGGGAAATAAGAGCAAATAGAAGGAGAGTGAGACGAAGGAGAAGTAATAATATCGAATGACTCGTAAGAGGAAAGAAAGAAACCGAAAGTGGAGAGAGAGAGAGAGAGAGAGAGAGAGAGAGAGAGAGAGAGAGAGAGAGAGAGAGAGAGAGAGAGAGAGAGAGAGAGAGAGAGAGAGAGAGAGAGAGAGAGAGAGAGAGAGAGAGAGAGAGAGAGAGAGAGAGTAGACGAGAAGAAAGTGAAAGAGAAGACGAATATTGAATGACTGAGAAGAGGAAAGGGAAGAAGAACACAAGGTAAATAATTGGAAGGAAGGGAGGGAAGGAGGGAGGTAAAATGAAGAGTAAGAGAAAAAACACTGAACGTTCATACTGGAAAGATAAAGAAAAAAAGACAAGAAAGTTAAGGGAAAAGTAGAAGGGAGAGAGAAAGTATAGAAGAAAAGAAGAAGAAGAAGAAAAAAGTAGTATTTCTAATTTTGAAGAAGAAGAAAGGGAATAAAAGAGAAAAAAGTAGAGAGAGAGAGAGAGAGAGAGAGAGAGAGAGAGAGAGAGAGAGAGAGAGAGAGAGAGAGAGAGAAGGGAAAGAAAAGGAAGAAGGAAGAAGTAAGCAATGAATTTACAGAAAAATAAAGGAAAGAAAATTAGGGAAAGTACAAGAAATAAGAGAAGAAAAGAAAAATGAAATAAGGGAAGGAGAGAAGAAAGAGAAAAGAAGAGAGAAATTAATAAAATGAAATGAAGACGTAAAAGAGAAGGAAGACAAGAAAGAGGAAAGCAAAAAAATGGAAACAAGGAAGACAAGGAAAAGCAAAAAAAAAAAAGGAAGGTAAGAAAGGAACGATGGAAGCGAGGAAGAGATTGGAAAACAGGTAAGGCAGAAAGGAAGGAAGGACGAACGAAGCAGTGTTCTTGTTTCCAACTCGGCTTTCGTATCTTGGGCGTATTGGGGCTCCAGAGAAACATGGCACAGGAATTATCAAAGGTTAACTGTGCTTCCATGCCTGGCTCACTCTGTTCCTAAATATAATAATCTTCCTTTCGATATTCCTTTGTATTCCTTGTCCCTTCCTCTTCCCGAATCATTATCATTATTTTTGTTATCATTATTATTATTATTATCATTATTATTATTATTATTATTATTATTATTATTATTTGTTTTATGCTTCATCTTCTCCTCTTTGTTCCTTCTGTTCTCTTCCCTGCTCTTTCTTGCTATTTTTAACATTTTTTTTCTTTTTTTTTCATATACATATTACATTCCGGGTGTTTCCTTTTTTGTTCTTTGTAACATAAACTTTCCTGCGTTTTCCCTTTCCAGATCTCATGTCTCGTCACTTTTCTCTCTCCATTATTGGTTTTGCGTGTCTCTCTCTCTCTCTCTCTCTCTCTCTCTCTCTCTCTCTCTCTCTCTCTCTCTCTCTTTATATACCTTCCTCTTCCCTCATCAATCTTCATTTATTCCTTTCATCTAGTAAGCATACCACCATTCACTCCACTCATTCCTCTATCTTTTTAACCTTCCTCGCATTCCCTCTTCTTCCCTCCTTTCCAGTCGATATTTTTGCCCTCTACGTATCTCCCTGCTTCCCTCCTCTTCCCCTCTCCCTATCGCTCACCCGGCACGCTAAAGGAAGCTACGGGATGGATTGTATGAGAATGGCTGAGAAGAGAAATGTAGCGACGAAAAGAAGAGATGGAGAAAAAGCTCAAACTTGCACATGAAGAAAAACACGACGACAGTCAGACAAATTTCCTAATATTTCTTGAAGGGGTTACACGCGTGGCTGGGGAAACATGACCGACGTGTCTGTTTTAGGGTTTGCTTCTTTTTTTTTTTCTCGTATCTAGTTCATGTGCAGGAAAATGATGTAAGGTTTGAGTGAAAAAGGAAGCAAATATGGTAAATGTAATTGAGTGAAATTCAAAATCTTAAAACTATTACTTCTAACTAGTTCGTGCATAACAAAGTGAACGGCAAATAGTATTAATATAAGTAGTGGTAATTGTAGTGTTGACGATACTTGTTGTAGTGCCAGTAGTATTAGTATCAGTGGTAGCAACAGGACTAATAGTGGTAGTAATGACTGTAAAAGTAAATTACAATTGTAACATCCATCACTGCCAGGGCTTCCTTTATTGAAATCTAATAACTTGAAATGATTATTTTCCATACGAAATAGAATGGAATACAATGAGATAAGGAAAATTAACCAGTACCTCATTTTTATCCCCCTCACTGGTAAATTCGGAGTCTTTACCTGTTCCTCTTTCTTCCTCGACCTACAACAAGTACCACTTTAAGGGAAGGTTGTCATTTCACCTGTAGTGAATCAAATCAACATCCTTCATACATAACAAAGAAAATTAGTAAGCTCACCATAAACAGTTATTACATGTTATAAAAAAATGTGCGTGTATATAATGTACTTCTAGAATTCAAAATAAGTGATACAGCATCACATAACACAGAGCACGAGGATCATAACTCTCTCTCTCTCTCTCTCTCTCTCTCTCTCTCTCTCTCTCTCTCTCTCTTGTCTTGAGTCTGTCTTGTCTCGCCCAGAAAACGAGCAAGGCGGTCACCGGATATCCAGGCACCCATTGGCTACAAGGCGAACAGGGACACAGTCGTAAGAAAATGATCCAACGCTCCCCAATCTGGAAAGGGAGGGAGCCTAAGATCCCCTCACTGTTGGCCTCGCGAGACTTGCATGAAAAGAACTAAAGTAGCATTTTATTACCTTGAAATTTGGCCAGTGAATAACAGAATACCTAGGCTTCTAAAATTAACCATCTAGCGGAGGTAAAGAAGGTCAAGAAATTAAGTATATTGGCAAATATTAAACATGAACGACCTAAGATTCTTATTATTATACATTTAGAGACGAGAATAGCTATGAAAAAGAGGCAGAGGTGTGGGGTTCCCTAATAGATATAAACATTACAACAAGAAAAATAAAAGTAGAGAAAGGAAAACCACAATATAAATGGGTGTCAAATATACATTCTCGAACATTATTGGTAAAATCTTTGACTATATTCCCGCTTTTTGTTTCATATTCAATTCACAACGTAAAGAACGAAGCTGACAGTAGTTTTGAAAGCACCGCAATGTTCCATCCATCAGGCGTTCCCCACTCAACAATGAAAGCGGAACCTACAATCCCTATGTCGGGCTTCAGATTTCCTCCAGGTTTCCTCCAGGTTTCCTTCGCCTCACCGCCTCCCTCCCTCGTTCCTTCCCACCTCACCGCCACCAACCAAGACCCAACGCCGCCTCAGAACGAGAGTGGCATGTGTTCTCTCAGTGGTACTAATTAGCGGCAAATGGAAACGGTGAGAGGGAAATGAGAGGCGTCTGTTGGAAGAAGAGGAAGGAAGTTGAGCTTAAAAATATGACAAGAAAAGAAGTTAGATGATGACTTGGTGGTGGAGTCGCAGCGAGATATCGAGGTGACTCATCAAGGGACGGTGAGTTATTCAGGCTAGTTTTGCTCAAGATAAGGTTGAATTTCTTATCAGATGGAGAGTAATACTTATCCCTGCAGCCACCTATAATGGAAAGTCTGGTGTTAAGTGGGCAAGATGTTAAGTCATTACCTACACTACAGACAATATTATTCATTCTGTTGACGGAATAGATGTACATATTTCTTAGCATTTCATAAAAAAATAGTGAAAAAAAAAAGTATAATGGATATATAGTAAGTACACATCGAATTAAAATTTACTACGTTTTGGTAATTATGAGGGATATATATGAAAGGAAACTAGGATCAGTAAACGGTTTTAACAGTGAACATTATTTTGAATAGTGATACAACAGATAAAACTGACGGTGAATTTATGTCAGTCTGAGGACAAAACTAGTAACAGAGACGCGAGATTGCGATGGTCTGGCTATGTGTACGGGAGGGGTGTACGTGGGAAAGAGGATGCTCTAGATAAACGTACCAGGAATAAGAAAGGAGAACCAAAGAAAGGTTTTGAAATGCAATGAAGGAAGTTCTGGCAGTGATAGATGTTACACTTGTTACGTATTACTACTGCCATTGCTACTACTACTACTACTATTACTACTACTGCTACCACTAGTACTACTACTATTAATACTACTTCTACTATTAATACTACTACTACTACTACTACTACTACTGCTACTACTACTACTACTACTGCTGCTGCTGCTGCTCCTGCTGTTACTACCACTATTGCTACTATTACTACTGTTTTTACCACCGATACAACTAATAGTACTGATACTACCGAAGCTGCTATCGTCAACACTACTATTATCACTACTTTTACCGCCACTATTTATGCTGGTACTACTGCAGCAAACATTACAGCAAAAATTTACGTCACCTTTATCAAATGTACAAAGATACAGCACATACAGGCACACACGAACACATGCAAGCCAGCACACACACACACACACACACACACACACACACACACACACACACACACACACACACACACAAGAGCTGTATGTGTGTTGTGTACTGTTAGAACAACCTAATTGGCTTGTATCCTTTGTGGTGATTCCCGGAACTCAAGTAGATGGTTAGGGAAGAATGGAACTGAGAGCTATGAGTTACAGAAAGGGAATAAAGGAAAGACGACTATAGGCTAAATCTATCGTATGTGACAACTAACAGAAGTGCGTAGAGATAATAAGGAGAGAAGAAAATCGTGTAGTAGAGGAAGATAACGATGGACATGACTTTTCTCAGTAGGGAAACGAATATGGTTTTATTTTTGTCTTATATTTCATAACATATATTTTCTAACTACGGAGGAAACCAACCAAGGAAATGGCAATAAGAATAATAGAAAAGGCTTACTATAATCACAGTTACCACAAGGGAGTCAGGAAAAGGGAGGAGAAAAACAAACACAGATAATATGCTTCACTGGTCTTATAATGTGAGTCTTTCAGTTCTTGTGCATAGAGTTTGCCTGTTTACTTCGCTTTGTTATTCATTGTGTGCTTAGTTGCTGACCTTTAGCTGGGTTATTTCATGGGATGCATTTGTAATCATCATATTTCACTTTGCTATTGAAGTTTTTGTGGTATGATCAAATAAAAAACTCTATCAATCTAGCATTCTATTTGTGACGTCGTATAAAAAGTGTGTGTGTGTGTGTGTGTGTGTGTGTGTGTGTGTGTGTGTGTGTGTGTGTGTGTGTGTGTGTGTGTGTGTGTGTGTGTGTGTGTGTGTGTGTGTGTGTGTGTGTGTGTGTGTGTGTGTGTGTGTGTGTGTGTGTGTGTGTGTGAGTCAGCCTTACTACTCAGAGGGCAGGCACATACTCCAGTCCTCCCCGTTTCCCTCTGCCATCCATCGGCTACGTAATATAATGGTAAGGCATTACATGAAACGAGTTTCGTGTTTCGAGTGAAATTGGGCCGCGGGAAGTGCATGCTGAGGTATGAGTGGAAGGGAAAGGAGGAGGAGGAGGAGGAGGAGGAGGAGGAGGAGGAGGAGGAGGAGGAAAAAAAGGAGAAGGAGAAGGAGGAGAGAGAGTATCAAGGTGACCATATCTACTTCTTTAGTACAACATTCAAAATATGCAGTTCTTTCATTCAATTCCAATACTCTGACCTGGACTCGCTGTGGTCCTTACTAAGTCCATTGTGGCAGTGGTTAGAGATCAGATAACCGCCTGCACTCATTTCTACTCATCTTTAAGTCGTTTCTCAATCTTCTTCTTATCTATTAACGATCTAACATCCTAACCTCACCACTGAGTTTTGACGGATAAAAAGAATCAAAACTGTGAGTAAAGAGTAAACAAACAGGTGGTGAGTGCGGCGTGTTACCAGACTATTGACCGTGACCGTATCACTTCTCACCTCTGCACTGCACCCATTCCGATGCACACCTGTACTGCAAAGAGCATGACCAGCACGCAAGACCCCACGCCACCCCAGCGCCTCCCTGTCCTGCGGCTGCAACGAGATCTGTCATACCCGCCACTCTTTCCCCATGCCATCTGTTCCCGCCTTTTGATAATTCGGCACTTGTGTGTACTCAGAAACGCTTTACTGTCATGAATATATTTACTGTCCATGTAGGTGATTAGTCAGTATTTCTCAAGTACAAAAAAACATTCTTCTTTTTAAAATTTGTAACATCAACTAGAGATTTTTAATAGTCAGGGTGAGGTGCAGAAGCGTTTCAGAATATGGTCTTTTATTCTTAACCGCTCCACCACTCTGCTTCCACACTACACTGACACCATTGAGCCAGCCACTGAGTAATATTTAATTCACTGATTTAGCCCTTCAATAGTGTCTGCCACAATAACAGTAAGGTATGAATATTTGTAGAGGTAAAGCATTGCTGTGGTTTGACTTCTAGAAACACGGACAGAACACTTTTTTTTTTTACTCTCGTTTATAAATATC
>NC_059269.1:5918628-5963628 GCF_017591435.1 Portunus trituberculatus | reverse complement strand
CTCACGCTCCTTTTTGGTAGGACTGCCTACTATTAATTATGAATGAATCTGGTTAGACGTTTAGTAACACAATCCAGGGTGAAGCAAAAATTTTATAAATAGTCTTCAATATATTGGAATCAAAAGAACTACATACGATGTTGTTTTTGGAGGTATATAATCACTTGATAAATCGACCTAATATAGATTGCCTTCCTTCATGTGACTTGCAAATACCCTGTCAACTCCTATACATGTGAGTGGGAATGGATGGCATGCGGTGTCTCCATCTGAAGGTCACCTGACTGGACGCGGGTTCGATCCTTGGGCCAGGCAATTCCAGACCACAGACGCACCGCCGCTAACGTCCATGATTCACCTTAAATGATACCATGTCTGAACTATCATTCTAGACTAGAAATGACTGCCGTCCTCGCATTCCCTTCAGCGGCCAAGGAATGATGTCCAATTTCTCAAACAACACACCAGAAATTTGCGATGATAACTAGGTTCAACTTGGTTTTAAGACAACCTTGTCTGTATGAATAACTTGGTGTACATGGTTTTGTATCAGGAGGTATCAACAGAACATTCTCTTGTAAATTATGTCTTAAAATTTTCATACATTTTTCCATTGTATACTTCAAGACAAATTACTCGAACGGTCTCAGGAACAATATTAGTTGAATGTATTCTTGCACGTCCATCTTCACTTTCATCCACCTTTATGCTTTCATTATTTACGTATTTCCTGGAAGGCAGCAACACTAAGTACACAAAACAATAGAAAAAAAGAATTACAGTATATGATAACACAATATGAGACAGGAAGTGAGAGGATTTTCATCAGTAAGTGTAAGAGTAAACAGAAATCATTAATATCTCTCTCTCTCTCTCTCTCTCTCTCTCTCTCTCTCTCTCTCTCTCTCTCTCTCTCTCTCTCTCTCTCTCTCTCTCTCCACCAGCTACCGCAGTCTATACAAAGCCCGAGTTTCTTACATCAGCACAAAACCTTTCCTTCGGTCATTTCACCACGGCACACAGAGAGGGGCAGGGGAGGAGATGCAAGCGACTGACCCAGAGGCAAAACAATTCTAATACAAATTCAAGACATGACCTGCTTGCAAACACGGACTCATCGCGGCGAATTTCTTGTGACCCTGTGGCGTGTTGACAGTGTGGCTTGGCAGGGGGAAGGGAGGGTAACGGAAGGGTGTCTGGAAGAGAAGATGCAGAAAGGTGAAGAAGGTGGAGAAATGGAGCTCAGTTGAAAAAGAAAGAATTATCAAAAGGTACAATAGGTTTATCTCGTCTTTCTTAACATATGATTCAGAGGAGTACTGCCTTTAAAGCAACAAAAGGTGGTATTGTGAACGTGGGGTTGGGTAGGAAAGTTAAGTTAGGTTAGGTACGGATAGTAGGTGGGTGGCGATGCATTGTTAGAATTTTCCAGCCTTCACGGTGTCTTCCTTCAGTGTGAGGTTCATATAAGCCCAGTCAATACCGCGTTTCAATGAGGGTCACAAGGTTCACCTGTACGAGATTCTATGGCTGTAGGAAGGCGGTGGTAGTGGTGGTGGTGATGGTAGAGGTGAGGATGATCTACGTGGAAGGCAAGGCAAGGCAAGGAAGGCAGGTGGTGGTGGTGGTAGAGGGGAAATGGTGGAAGGGGAGGAGTGTCTTGGGTAATTAGGTGGTGTTTGTGATGGAGATGACGGGAGCACCGCCCCTCCCTTCTCCGTCTTGACCCGGAATACTGATAGCCTCACTAATCTGCTTTATATTCTTAAGACAGTGGGAGTGAGGTGGCGCTTGGGACTTACGAGACGGGGGACAGCGCCGCGCCTTGGGGGTCCGCCGGTAATGAGATGGTGGGGATTATATAATACACGGTGAAAAGAAAAGGCAAGAGGCAGGATTAATTTCAAGGAAGAAGAAAAGAAAAAGAGATCCACAGACAACAGGAGAAAGTAATGTTTACAGGGAGAAATAAGAAGGAAGTATAAGAGGAGAAATTCCAAGGAAGGCAGAAAAATAAAAGAATAGGATAATGTTTAAAGAAAAAAACGGCAAACAAAAAGGAAGTCACTAAAAAAGCGAAAGCATATTTACTAACCAACAAAGAGAACAAAAAGAACAGTGAAGTATGAGAGGACAAATGCTAAGGAAGGTAAGCAATAAGGAAAAAAAAACACGAATAAGGAAAGAAAAGAAAACATAAAAAAATAAGTTAAACAACAGATGGCGGGTCACTGTAAAAAAAAAAAAAAAAAAAACAGCATGTGTACACAAAACCCAGCTGGGGACTAATGAATCATATCAAGGAGAATAAAAAGCTAGAAAACAAGAAAGAAAAAAGAAAATAGTCAACATACAAAAAGACAAAGATAACAAGAGGACAAAGGCGGAACATAATACACTTCACAACTATTGTCTCGCACAAGCAAACATCTGATCTATCAACAACTCCTCCAGCGTGTCAATAGAAAACGTATCTCGAATATACACTGAGGAAACAATAACAATAACAAGAATTCAAGGTTATGTATGTCTCCCCCCCTTACCCTTGACCATTGCCGCCTCCCTCCCTCCATCCCTCCTGCCTTCCCTCACGCACATGTCAACGTTCTCTCTCTCTCTCTCTCTCTCTCTCTCTCTCTCTCTGTGTGTGTGTGTGTGTGTGTGTGTGTGTGTGTGTGTGTGTGTGTGTGTGTGTGTGTGTTGTCTCTCTCTCTCTCTCTCTCTCTCTCTCTCTCTCTCTCTCTCTCTCTCTCTCTCTCTCTCTCTCTGAGTAAATAAATTGACAAAAACACGTAAATTCAAACATGATGCAAAATATAAATTAGAGAAGAATTTACAATGAAAGTTTATACAACACGGAATAATGTATGTATATATATATATATATATATATATATATATATATATATATATATATATATATATATATATATATATATATATATATATATATATATATATATATATATATATATATATATATATATACTTTATCACTAAAGCAATACTGAAATAAATATCTTGCTAATAGAGAATAATATACATCTATTTGGAAATATAGTCACCAGATACTACATGCGCATTCTCGCTCTCATCAATTTATTCTCTCGCCTCTTGCCACAATGGAAGTGAAAATGATTCGCTAGTGTATTAGCTTCCGTGGAGCTGTTGCTATTCCTTGCTGTGTTGGAGAGTTTAACAGCCTCGACACTGGAATGTAGTACGTAAGTGTCGTTATAGTAATTAGTTATTGTTGATTCACTTGTGTTAATGTGTAGTTTGAAACCTCCACAAAGCAAGAGTTCTTTGAAAATTCCTCGTTTGTGTATCTCAGAATGTAAAATTTTAATAGCTCTTAGGTAAATATACAAAGTCACACAGTTTACGTCTCTCTCTCTCTCTCTCTCTCTCTCTCTCTCTCTCCCTCCCGTTACAACACCACCACTACCATCATCCCCTCTCCCCTCCATCCACACACTCTTTCCTGCCTACACTCGTTTCCAAACAAAATATGTCTTGGTTGCATATTCTCCCTTCCATTCTATACCTTATACCTTCCCACGGTAAAAGATAAAAAAAAGAATAACAAACTGGTATTCGAATCGCGCCCAATAGCCGTGCAGCGCCCATCACACGGGGCACTCGACACGCGGGCGGATCAGGACACGGTTCCGTAGTCTGTGTTATCTGGCCAGCCTCCGTGACGCCCCGCTAAAGGAGAAGATCACTCACTGTTTGAAGTCGCACTGAGGAACGGCTGCCTGTGGTTAGATAGTCTTTCATGTGAGTGCCCTGCCGTTCCTCCTCCTCCTCCTCCTCTTCGCCCTTCTCTTTCCCCTCGTCTCTCTTTTCCTCGTCCTCCTCCTCCTTCTCCTCCTCCCCCTCCTCCTCCTCCAAGTGAGAAAAGGTCAGGTGCGGTAGGAGGAATAGGGAAAAATAGACAAAATGTTCGAGAAAAAGAACGAACAAAGCCGAGTAAAATAAATGAAAAAAAGAAAGAAAAAACAGAAAGGGAATAGCAAACGGTGGATCTGCTATTAAAGTCGTCCACGCACACGCACACACGCACACACGCAGAGACGCACACACGCACACACGCAGACAAGAACAAAAAAACACAGAAAACTTACAAACCTTCTCTGAAAATGAAAATTGGAGTTGTTGTTTTTTTCTCTTTTTTTTTTTTATTTCTACCTTCCCACCACCATTCACTTACAACGCTTGTAAACGAAACTCCTATTTTTTTTATCTTTTGCTTTATTTTTATTTACATTTTCTTTTTTACATTTTGTGCGTCCTCTTCCCTCCTCCCCCCATCTGTCCTCTTCTAAGACCACCACCACTCACACCCACACCACCACCACCAGCCATCCTTCCACCACCACCCAACACCGCCACCACCACCACCACCACCACCATCACCCACCACCACCCCAATGTTACATGACCGATTAAGTCCCACTGGCAGATTGGCTTTTTTTGTGTGTGTTCTCTAAATTGACGCTGAGAGTGCGAGCATTTGTGGAGAACCGGAGGCTGTGCTGATAACGAAAGGAAAAAAAAAAAACGAGAGAAAAAGTGAAAAATATTGGAAGATAAAATTGCAAAAGTGAAATGCGGAAGGAAGAATAGATAAAAAAAAAAAGAGAGAAAAACGACGTCGGTCAACTAATGGACAGCTGGTATAGGATGATGAAATTACATTACTTTCAAAAACAAATATTATCAAGTTTAGTCAAGTGAGCGAGTAAAAGAAAAAAAAATAGATAAAAGAAAAAGAAAAAGCAATATCGGCCAAGAGATTAAGATTAGAGGTATGCCACACGAACCAAATGAATGTGCGGGAGAGAGAGAGAGAGAGAGAGAGAGAGAGAGAGAGAGAGAGAGAGAGAGAGATTTTTCAGAAGAGACAAGGACACCACTATGTTTACTGTATGGAGAGAGAGAGAGAGAGAGAGAGAGAGAGAGAGAGAGAGAGAGACTGGAGTGGGGCAGAACGAGGTGGTCTGGGGTTGGTAATTCTCATCAAAGGAGTTGATATATACCCTCAATTACTTCGTCTATCGGGTTATTGGATTTAGCTGTCACGGTGACTGATGCACGATAAGTAGTGGTGGCGTAGGGAGGCCAGTTGCCGAGTTGCCGTCGAGAGAGCACAAGTCGGGGCATCAGACTAGGTGGAAGAGGAGGAGGTAGAGGTGGAGGAGCACTCAGGAAGGTTAAGCCAACGAGAAGGGTCTAAGAGAAGAAGAAAATTTCAACAGGGAATAATGTAGGAGAGGAAATACTGACATATGAAGATAGTGAGAGATGAAGGAGGATCAAGAGGAGCATGGATACTTAGAAAATAATAAGTAAAAGGAATAAAGTAAAAAGATTCAGTATTGAAGACGGAAGAGCTTAAGACTGAGGCAAGTCAAGACAAGTATGGAAAAATAAAATAACGAAAAGAAAAGAAAGTTGACAAAATGTGAAAAGAAGATCAAGTTTTAAGGAATGAATGCCTCGAGGATGAAAATCAAGACATGCTAGATAGAGAATACAAAATAGAGGATGAGGTGAAAAAAGAACTATTGAAGAATGAAGACTATGAGAGTAAAGGAGGTTAAGACAGACATGGGGAAATAGAAGAAAGAAAAGCAGGAACACTATATCAAGAAAAAAAAATAATCAAAGGAGAGTCGAAGAAAGAGAAAGTAGAGTAGAATTAATAAAAGAAGGAGAAGGATAGTGTAAATAATGAAGATAAAGAAAAGCAGTAAAAGTAAAGAGAAAAGAAAAGAAAAGAAAGAAAAATGGAACAGATGGATTATGACAGGAAAGAGATACCAAAAAAGTTAAGAAAATAGTAGTAAGAAGAGAAGAATAGTAAAAGATTATGAGTTGGACAAGAAACCAGATTAAAAGGAGGATGAATGAAGATGAGGAGGAACTGGGAGAAGAAAGAAAGAGGAGGAAGTGAGGGAAAATGGAAGGAGAGAACGTAAGGGGTGAGGAAAGTGACCGAGCGAGGAAAGGAAAGAGGTTGAGGAGAGTGTGAGGGATCTGAGAGAGGAAATGATTGGAGGCCATGTGGATGATTGGAAGAGGGACTGGGAGAAGTATTAGCCTTGATGGGTGAAAGCTGTTACCGTCAGAGAGAGAGAGAGAGAGAGAGAGAGAGAGAGAGAGAGAGAGATGAAAAAGAACGACAAACACATACAAGAAAGCCTGAAGAAGGGGTAACAATGAAAACATGATTGCATGTCAAACACACACACACACACACACACACACACACACACACACACACACACACACACACACACACACACACACACACACACACACACACACACACACACACACACACACACACACACACACACACACTCATCATCTTCACTTGACAAATGTTGCACACTTCAAAGGACACCACAAAAATCACCATCTACACATTTTTTGCACCGCAAGCAGCAGCCATACTCATTGCTAATTAATGCGACACGAGTTAAAATCATATTAGCATGTGATGTAATTAAGATGATTATGGAAGTGTTGTGCACTGATTATATTACTGTCTGTTCCATATCTAATTAACTGCATTATTATCTTTTTCCTGCATTTATTTTATACTTTAACATTTGTGCAAATCTACTACTGCTCATGTTTCATTTCAAGAATAACAAACTGAACTGAAAATAACAGCATTAAATTCATTCACAAAAAAAAAAAAATAATAATTACTGCTGCACGAATGTTCATTAACCTCATTAAATAAATAAATGAATGAGCAGCGGAATAAAGTCATAACAACAATCAGTGCACACTTTACTCAATATGATGTTTTTTCTCCCTCTCTTTAAAACAAAATTTACGACATCACGATTAAGTATTTTGCCGTCATAAATAGAACTGCTTTATTTATCATGTAATATTTTCCCCTCCTGGTCCCGTGGCGAAATTAGGACACACCTCTCACGCGTGGTAATTGGAAGGACAAAATATTACTAAATAACCCAGAGCTTTTTATAACTAACTACATAAACGCTTTCGTGAGAGGCTTCGTGCAGTGTCCACCACCACTACCACCACCACCACCACCACATCAACAATAACCACCATCCTTCTGCGTGTTTATCTTCCCCTCATTTCAAAACATTCCCACTCCCTTCCTTCATCCTATCTCGTCTCCATTCCTCACTCTCTTTTCTTGTCACTCCTTTCATCATTCTATTCCTTCCGTTTCTTCTGCCACGCTTTCCTTTACTTCATTTCATCTCTTCTTTATTTTTTCCCATCTATTCACTCAATTTTTCTTATTATTTCTTCTATTCACTTTTTAATGTTTTCCATTTTTTACAGGGATTTTTTATTTTATCTGCTTCATCTATTTTCTTTCTGTCATTATTTTCCCTTCTCTTCCATATTTACCTCTTTCATTATTCTCTAGCTAATTCATCCTTTATTTCTGTTTCCCTTTCTAAAACTTTCATCGATTCTTTCTTTATCTTTTTCTTTTCTATTTCATTCCTGAACTCCTCTTTTCATATTGAATTTCAACGAAACTCACTTCTTTCTCAAACTTTTCCCTTCATTCTGTGTCCACTATTTGTATCTCCAACTCCAGACTCATACCCGGAACTTCCATATTCCTTCCCACTCCTGATTGCGTCCTTCTTCCTTTCCTTCCTTTCACCTACCGTATTTCCCCGCCTATCATCCTTATCTCCCTCCTGCCTATATACTCTCTCTCTCTCTCTCTCTCTCTCTCTCTCTCTCTCTCTCTCTCTCTCTCTCTCTCTCTCTCTCTGTCGTCCCTTACCATTCCATCACCAATACTCATCCTTATCTGTCTTTATCCCTCTTTCACCCTCTCTCGCTTTCCCTCTCCTCATTCTAACCAGCTACTCTATCTATACTCCACAGCCATCATCTTGCCCCAACTCCTCCCTCTCCCCATCTTCACTCCTCACTTCAATAATTCTAAAGTAATTCTGCTCCCAATATATGTCCCTGTTTGACCTTTGCATCATTCTTAATCTATTTGTTTATTGGTCATAGAATATTAATCGAGATTACTTGTTACTTGTTACTTGGGGTGTTTGTTCAAGGCTGCGCTCCACTGCGAGGCAGCGCTCAGCAGAGCCTCCCTCAAAAGCAACTAGCATCTATAATTGTCTTTGATTTCCATGCCGTTAAAATCATAAACTTCCTTGAGCAAATATGTCTTCAATTTCTTTTTGAAGATATCGATCCTGGCACAACCTTTAATATCATTTGGCAGTTTATTGTAAATCCTTGGTGCGCATCTTGCAGATACTCGACATCCCATATCAAGGTTATTTCTTGGCTCATGTAGTCTGTATGGGTCTGCATCGTGTTCCTTGGTATGTGCACAAATGTATGAGTGTCAGGGGTCATTTCTCTAATTTTCGCAGTATCATATTCACTCAGCCATGTTTCAATCAAAGCAAGAATATCCAGATTCTCATCATTAATTAAAGTTCTGATTTCTATTGTCTTGTTTCCAACTGACTGGACATTTAATAAACCACATTTCAACATAGAGCTCACAGCATTAGTAGCCATGATCTGTAATATTTCTGATCCTGTCAATCTCACTTTCCAACACAACACAACAACTATTATTCGCCGAGTGGTCAGTATTCTGTTTCTTAAACCTCACACAGTTTATGCATTTCTTCTCTGTAGATGTGCAATCCTTGGACTTGTGGTTGCCTGCACATTTAAAGCAAACGGGATGCTCACCATTTTTCTTGGCATTGCAGTTTGCCTCAGTATGACCATACCTTTGACAATGGTAACAGATAAGTGCATGATACCTGTCGCGAACCTGGTAAACTCCCCATTCAAGCTTAATCCTGTCCTGATGCTGATGCAACAACTGTCTTATCATTGGATCACATTTCATGATGTAATGAACTGTGCCCCCTGCTGCTGGTTTGCAAAAAATATTCTCAATCTTTGACTTGATATCAGGAACTGCTTGAAGGTAGTCATTTCTTGCAATAATTGTATCAATGATACCCTCCTTAGTCTCTTCCTTATGGACATTACATAGCATTATCTTGGGTTTAATTTTCTGAACAGATTTAGTTGTCAACTTTTCAACATTCTCCAGTTTCTGGGCTGCCTCATTTCTCAGACTCTCATCGGCAAAATTCATCACTATTTTTTTGCCATCATTAGCAAACTTTGTATCATTAATTTGCATTCCATCCAAAGCATGAGAAACTTCATTCTTCAGATTTGCTTCAGAATCCTGAGTTACCCCTACAACAAGCAGGTTCTTTTTCATCCTCCTCTTCCTCTTCACATCCTGCCAAGGTGTGGAATATTCCGAGTCAGCAGAATTCAGCGACTCAGCAACTCCCGCCAAGCCTTCTGTTGCCTCATCGACCTTGATACTTATCTCCTCCATTCTTGCCATCTTATTATCAACTATTTCCATCATCTTGTCAGCTTTAGCAGTAATGCTCTTCAAATCAAACTTAAACTCCTCAACATCATTGATGAATTTCTTCAGAGACGACACTTCAATGAAGCAAACATCGCACAGATACCTCACGTTGCAGATATTTTCAGATTTAATCCCTGCCAGATTCACACATTTCGTATGAGCCCACCGGTTACACAGACAATATTTAATGAATTTTGCTGAGTCTCCAGAATCAGAGCTACACTTATAACAGGACGAAGGTAATAATGCTGAAATGGCATGTTTCTCCGCCATCTTGGAGTCTTCCACTCCTTTTCACTTATTTTCTATCTAGCGACAACACTTTCCATAAATGTTCCTGTTTTTTTTTTTTTTCATCACAGGACATTCATACACCACTGTGCTCACTGAGAAGTCAGTGAGAGCTTTTTTTCATGCAATAAAATGCGTGAAAAGCGGAGCACCACTACAGAACTAGCAAGTATATGCGCGCAAGGAAAACACCATAAACTATGTTTACTGAAATTGATCGCGGAAGTAGTAAGTTTTAAGTTATATATGCAGTTCAATAGTAGTGAAAAATGGAGAATGGTACAATGGAACCATGCGTGCTTTGGGGGTCCGAGGGGTCTCCAAGCGCACGGGTTCGAATCCTGTCCAAGGTCTGAGTGTAGGTTGGGCTTCCTCACTCGGGGCAACGGTTTCCTAGCGGGTGGACTTTGAGATAGGAGGTACCCCAAAAAGTATCCCCTTTAGCCCAGAAATTCTCGTGAAAAGCCCAGATGGTATAAATAAAAGAAAAGAAAAATCACACATCTGTCTCTAATACGTATTATTATGATATTAAGTTGAACAATCCACTCTGCTCTCTTCCACTGCGCTTATGTTCTCACTCAATCTCGAGTTCTCTAATCTATTAACAATCCCCTTATGAACATAATTAATAGATTCCCAGCAGATCAAAGGACTTAAGACTGAGACGAACTTATGAGCACAAAGGGAGTGTAGCGTGCTACTTGACTTTACACTGTGATTCTGAGTATTAATTGAGGAGGTGTCATTTGTACTGTATCCTATATATAAATGCATTACTAAATAAGGATCCGAGGTCGAGTGAGGAGCGAGCTATACATGTAGTAGTAGTAGTAGTAGTAGTAGTAGTAGTAGTAGTAGTAGTAGTAGTAGTAGTAGTAGTAGTAGTAGTAGTAGTAGTAGTAACACATTTATATAGAGCAGGGTACATCTTATCATACCGACACTTCCTCCAAGCAGAGTCGGTCCAAACTGCACTATAGAATTCAGTCACGTCTTGTTGAATGGATGTTAGATTACTATTATTACTGGCAATATGGCGGATTATATAGATACTCCTCCCAAATGAGTCTCTTGCTACGTATGCCACCCTCCCCACCAACACACACACACACACACACACACACACACACACACACACACACACACACACACACACACACTAACACAAAGGGAGGATAATACCAACTAATCACAAGACCAGTACGTGATCTCAAGGTTGATTACACACACACACACACACACACACACACACACACACACACACACACACACACACACACACACACACACACACACACACACACACACACAGAGAGAGAGAGAGAGAGAGAGAGAGAGAGAGAGAGAGAGAGAGAGAGAGAGAGAGAGAGAGAGAGAGAGAGAGAGAGAGAGAGAGAGAGAGAATAAACAGTGTCTTCAATTGATCATGGCATGAAAAACGGTGCCGCTGTCTCAGATTCAGGTTAAGCTTGAGTCGGACCCTAAGACACGTATTTGTATTATCTATGTTGTGGAAAAAGAAGAGAGAAGAGGATAGGATGAGAGAAACGAGAATGAAAAGAGGAGAAAAGAAAAGAGGATGAGGAATGAAAAGGGAATGAAAGGAGAAGAGAGATGAAGAAAAGAAGAAGAAAGAGATGATAAGTGGAATGGTGTTTATAGTGAGAAATACAAGGAAAAGGAAATGAACAGCGAATGGAAAGGGAAATTGGAAAGGAGTAATGATAAAGCGAATAAGGAGAGAAGGATGGAAAATATCATAGATCCTTACCCCAGATAAAAGAGGCCTGCAAGTAGAAAGTTAATAGGATAATTGTTTAATTCTTTAATGCATTTTATTTTTATAGCATGGCGAAAAATTAACTCGCTGGTTATGTTTAATCTGAAAATTTCTCTGATCTTCAAAACCTAACGCGAGCTTAATTTTATGGATCTACTGACGAGAGAGAGAGAGAGAGAGAGAGAGAGAGAGCAAAGGTAAGAGACTGGTCCTGCGCGGGAACACACTTTTGCCGCTAGATTAATTCCCTGTCTCTTCATGACAGAACCAATTAACACCTGCTTAGAGGTGAGGCACGCGGGGGACATTTTTGCCTAACGCGCCAACAACTCAACTTGATGCAGTTTTTTAGTAACACGCAAGATGAAAGGAAAAAAAAGTTAATAAACAGACTCCGAGTGATGGCTGAGTGTAATGAGGTTCCGTCACACACTTCACATATTAAAGTTATTCCGATGATAATGAAAGAAAGGATCGCAAAAAATAACTATCGGAGTGAAATGTTTAAGAGTTGTTACACAAGTGACGTATTGATTTCTTAAAACCTTTCCCAATTCAAGGAGCAGAGTGGAAGGTGGATAAATGCCTGTCCGTTGCAGAAATGTAGGAATGTGTGTATGCTTTGTAGTGATGTTTCCTTTTTTTCTTCTTTCCTTGTGTGTGTGTGTGTGTGTGTGTGTGTGTGTGTGTGTGTGTGTGTGTGTGTGTGTGTGTGTGTGTGTGTGTGTGTGTGTGTGTGTGTGTGTGTGTGTGTGTGTGTGTGTGTGTGTGTGTGTGTGTGTTGTTATTTATTCACATGAAAGCGCTTGATATCTCGAGCTGCCATTGTTCTTGAGGGAGTTTTGGTTACACTTGAAAAAAAAAAATACTGAAGCAGAAAAAAAATCTGTTCATATATATAACTGAAGCTCATAAAAGCAAAGATATGCGCTACACACACAAAAAAAGATAAAATGCACAGAATATGTATACGTACACTGCCAGTTAGCTAATAAAGATAAGAATTTCACGTTCAACAAAGAATACAATAAATATTATCTAGATTGAAAAAAAAAAAATGTCACTCGAAAGACAAAGGAAAGTAGATAAATTAACAAATAAATGGAAACAAAGATTATCTGATTAACACGAGGCTGAAAATAAAAAAAAAACAACGATAATGATATACGTTGTCACATTTCCGTCATTTTTACTGTATAAATATCTATTCACAAACTCCTAGTAATATATAACGCGAAGACATATGGAGCTCTTTTTTATGATTCATCTCTATATTATGAGGAAAAACGAGAACGAGAGGTAAATTGAGAGTTTCCAGTGCGGCAGATTAAAAATAATCGCTCATAATCCAGATTTCCGTAATGAATTCACTAGTTATTATGGTAAAACTCGTGAAAAAAGGGACAACACTTTTTATTCCTTTCCAGCATACCCAACAACACTATTGTAAAAGAGAGAAAGCAAAAAAAAAAGAGAAAAATTTGTAAGGAAAGGAAAGTATAAGCGACTGCGTTGAAAATATGCTTGTGTGACATCAAGCATAAGAGAAAAACAGGAAGAAAAAAGATAAATAAACCCAGGAAACACTGCATGATTGAGACAGAAAAGACACTGAACTGAAGATGTGTGTGTGTGTGTGTGTGTGTGTGTGTGTGTGTGTGAGAGAGAGAGAGAGAGAGAGAGAGAGAGAGAGAGAGAGAGAGAGAGAGAGAGAGAGAGAGAGAGAGAGAGAGAGAGAGAGAGAGAGAGAGCGTGCGCAAGTGTGAAGGCCACGGCACTCCCAACGAAGCTGCTGAGGGGACCAATTTGAGGCTGGAGATGAAAGGGAGGTGTAGAGTAAAAGTTCATAATGGCGGGAGACGTTTTTCCTCATTATTTTTTGAGCCGCAGCTGGAATAGTGTTACGTCGATGAGCATACAAGTGCGAGGCGGGAGTTTTCGATAATAGTTTTACTTGTACGTTATTGTTGCTGTCGCTTTGTAAGAACTGGTGGTTGTGGCGGTGCTAGTGATATTGGTGGTGGTGCACGGTCCCAAAAGGCAGGCGTTTCTTTCCTTGTGAGTCTTTGTATTTCAGCGTGCACCCTTAGGCAATCTTGTGCTGACGGTGTGGCTTGCTTTGATGATGGCGATGCATGTTGAGTGTTGTTGTTACTGCGGTGTGGGTTTCGCTGCGTGCTGTTTACATGTAGAAGTTGCGATAGTCAATTGCTCTTCTCTATATGTTAAATCTATGGCTATTTGTTACTTTTCCTGACGATTTTATACGTTTATGTTCTAGGATTAAGAAATTCATCGTCTTCTTCTTCTGGTTCTTGTTTTCCTCTTATGTCATATGAATTTGTTGTTGTACGTCATAAACTAATAATATGACATTTTTCTCCTCCTCCTCCTCTTCCTCTTCTTCTTCTTCTTTTTCTTCTTCTTCTTCTTCTTCTTCTTTTCCTCCAGCTCCTGCTCCTGCTCCTCCTTCTCCTCCTCCTCCTCCTCCTCCTCCTCCTCCTCCTCCTCCTCCTCTTCCTCCTCTTCCTCCTCCTCCTCCTCCTCCTGCTCTTTACTTCTCTTTTATACTGTATGACCTCGTTGTAGGAACTCTTAAATCAATCAACTTTTTCTTTTCTTCTTCTTCTTCTTCTTCTTCTTCTTCTTATTATTATTATTATTATTATTATTATTATTATTATTATTATCATCATTATCATTATTATCTTTATTATTATTATTATTATTATTATTATTATTATTATTATT
Source organism: Portunus trituberculatus (assembly GCF_017591435.1). NCBI lineage: Eukaryota > Metazoa > Arthropoda > Malacostraca > Decapoda > Portunidae > Portunus > Portunus trituberculatus. Next base: position 5,949,340 of record NC_059269.1, on the reverse strand, counting down.
ATTATTATTATTATTATTATTATTATTATTATTATTATTAATATTATTATTATTATCATTATTATTATTATTCATCTCTTGTCTATCTCAAATTGAAACTTCGCTGAACCGCGCAGGTAATGGAAGCTAATACAGATACAATTACATTTCGAGGAAAATCAGAAGCTGGATTAGTTCTTCGACAAAAGGAAATTCCAAGGAAACAAAAATAATATATGCGTTTCCCTCTACTTATGCCTCGCTATTGCTTGTGCCTCTTGTTGTTCACCATGTAACGCACCTGACGAGCACGTGCCTCTCTCATGCCACCGGGCCGTTTTCGTGCTTCAGTTGACGGGGCACGTGCTGCACCCAACAATCACGTCAACTCGAAGCCTTTAAGAAGCCTGGACAAGATGAAGCCATTTTTGACTCAGTGGGTAAAGATGAGAGGGCGGAATGAGTTGTGGGAATCGCCAAGGGCACGCGCGACTGGAGTGGCTGGCGGCTATAAAACCTTGTCACGAGCGGTTTTTTCAATTATTCTGAAAGCTCAAGTCATTGCACGAGGAAATTCGAATCATTCAATAAGAACTTGGAATACTGTGTCAAGTTTACATAATTTCCATTGCAGAAACAATTGTCTAGCTTCTCTTTTTTATCGGTTATGAGTGAACACATTAAAATACTGGGTGTTGTACAAAATTACTGTTATAGAAGCCATTATCTTTCTTTTTTTTCCATTACTATGAAAGGTAAAGACTCAAAAACGAGAACACTATGATTATTTAACGAACTGATGTTACAATATATTGCGTGAAATTTGATTAATTCCACAAAATATTATTGAAAGTTACGAAGAGAGTGTTCTTTGTGAAATGAAGCTGCTTTGTTGAGGATATAATTTAATTTGCACGCCTAGAAAAGTATTCATTCACGAGAAAATTTTTCCGTTGTTTAAAAACTGTTAGAATGCATTGAGAAAAGGAGCGACGGAACATACTGTATTTCAACACAATATGATCATTAACTTTTAAATCGGAGAACCAAATGAAAAGGAACAAAAATTCTCCGTCCTTCCGGGAATTACATAAACACATTTTGAAAATATCATATTTAGAAGGACACTTACAGGAAGTAAGAAACACTACTATGAAACATTAGTCACCAAATAATAACAAAGAATTTATAAAAAAGAACAAGTTTTAAGACAATGACAATGGTAATGAACACGATACGTACGGTAAAGAATATTTGGAATTCATGAAGCGCTAAATGATCGTTCCACGGACAGCCAAGGAATAAAAAAAAGAAAAAAAGAAAAAGAAAACAAAGGAATAGAAGGAAACGTGTACGTGTTGTGTGACGCCAGATGATATTACTGTTTTGGTCTAACGATACCCGAGGCAACCATTGCAGGACAGTAGAAAATATTAAAAGTCGGTCCCAAGAGTGATGTCAATGTAACACACACACACACACACACACACACACACACACACACACACACACACACACACACACACACACATCCACGACCATCATCCCCACAAGCACCATAATCAAAGCTGAGGACGCAGCACACAACAGAATCTGACCCTAATTGAATTATTTTCCCGCTGCCGCTTGTCACTCATTTCCAGAATCCATATCCGTCTCCACGAATCCAATCAGCACACCATTCAAGTCGCTGGTGAGAAGGGAGCAGCAGCGAGGGACTGGTGTTGGGGTCGTGGTGGAGTTCTATATGATAATGAGATATCCTTTATCATGATTTCTAATGGACAAAATACCCAATAATCTTTTCAGTAGCAAGGCATCAGTTTCATCACATCGTAGGTGCCATTATAGGATAGATTTTCCTTTGGATTTGGTTATTTTTCATCATCATTGTTTTAAAAATCGTTTCTGGTTAGCGTCATTCACTATGATTACACGTTTATTCAAACTATTCTGACCAACAATATATGGATACTTAAAAATTGCAAGTTGTCAGTATTACTAAATAAGTAATTTATTATTATTACTATGGCATTATTGTATGCAGTTGCAGCATTATTTGTTATAGAACACTTCAAACTGCTTATTGATAATGAAACTTCTTTATACTAATATGAAATTGTTTAGTGCGGTGAGTGAAAACAAAATTTCCATGAATTGTTTGTACATTACTGTTGCATCAGACTGTTACATTGTTTTACTATATAAACATTTCTCAGTTACGGTCGACAGTGATATTTCTCACAGTAAATTCCCGAGACTGTTTGTTGTAGAATCTAAAAGACAATACTTTATTTCTTTACTACAATGGTGTTAGTGAGCTGCCACATTATTCATTATATGAATAATGTGGCAGCTGCAGGCGATAATGAGGCTTTTATCGTTACGTAGAAATGTACCGTTGTCTTTAAAGGTCAACATTCCAATCCATTGTTATTGTGACATTACTGTGTGATATTTGCATATTATTTGTTACACAAGTATGAATAATTTATTCACCCTTCTTTGTTACTGAGATCTTTAATTCACTATCGCCAGTTTACAACACAAAGTTGCATCTTAAACGAGTATATGTATGTGAGAAATAAAAATATAGATGTCAAATTATTTTTTCTTACATCATTTAACCATTTAGTGAAACTTAAGAAAACCTGCATTGAGTCACTTTGAATGTGATACCGAAACATTATTAATTAATCAATATCCTTTGCTTCGCGTAAAAATGGAGACTGGAGCGAAATATGCAACATTTTCTTACGTCAGTGAAACATTGAAGGTTAGCTCTATCCCTCGTCTTTACAAAAATCTATCTTAACGCGTCTAAAACTGATAATGAAATGTCATGATATGACATAATAATCACAGGATGCTACTCATTAAAAGAATATAATCTGGAATGATAGGAGTAACTTTTTTATCGGCTTCAGTAATGAAAATAAGACTATCTCTGTAAAGAAAAGTTTTTCGCATTTAATTATCAATGAAATACTAATAACAATTGATTATTATTAATAGAGACAGATGCGTCAAGTAAATTCTTATTCAATACATTTTCCAGTTTGCCAATAGTAAAACGATATGTCTAGACAATAACTAAGTATAAGTGAAGTAGAATGGCATTTCATTAGCTCTAGTTCCAAAATATCAAAAAATGCACAACAATTTACAAGTGTCACTTTATGAATAGCAATGTTTTATGCACCCACGCAGAGAACTTGAAACAGCATTAGCACAGTGACCGCCCACACATGCAAGCAAGGACAAACGGAGAGAGAACCAAATGCGACGACAAAACAAAAGAAGGCTTATGTGCAGACAATTAAAAGCAAGACAAAAAAACATATAAAACAGAGCGGAGAGTTCGTCAGAGAGAGTGAGAAAGAGAGTGAGAGTTATGTTTCACAACTTCCACCAACTCCATTCATCTCCTTCTTTCCTTCACTCGCTTCCTATTCATCTCCACTGCCTGTCTCGCCGTCTTCCGCATTTCTCTTCCGTGTCAAAAAGTACGCATTGTGCCTTCACATAATTCTCTCTTGAGTGTATGATCGTCGCTATCTCTTGTATATCACCATAGCTCTTTATTACGTACGACTGAGAGGTACTTTAGTAAATATTGTGCGTGTGTGTGTGTGTGTGTGTGTGTGTGTGTGTGTGTGTGTGTGTGTGTGTGTGTGTGTGTGTGTGTGTGTGTGTGTGTGTGTGTGTGTGTGTGTGTGTGTGTGTGTGTGTGTGTGTGTGTGTGTGTGTGTGTGTGTGTGTGTGTGTGTGTGTGTGTGTGTGTGTGTGTGGATGCAGAGTAGATAGTAATAATTTGATGTTCACATTTTTGTAGCGAGATTAATTTCTTTTCATCCACTTTTCTTTATCTATTACTTCTTTATTTACAGCTCTCTCTCTCTCTCTCTCTCTCTCTCTCTCTCTCTCTCTCTCTCTCTCTCTCTCTCTCTCTCAGGCAGTCTTCAGCAATCACACTCCCTGATTCACTGGTTACTCCATTATCCGCCACCTCTATCCTTGGTCACGCAGCGCCCGCCCTCAAAAGCTCCTGTGTTTTAAAAGTGCGTGTGGTTCTGATTCTCCTGAGGGTGGGTGGGTGGTTGGCCGCCGCAGAAACTTTTCAAACATTTCTCTTCCCTCACGTTTCTTTTAATTTTTTTTTTTTTTTTTTCATGAAGACGTGCTTGTTTCAAAAGGGCATCTTTATGAGCTCTAGGGAAGGAAGTGGTGTGTGTATAAGGTGCTGTTTTTGTGTGAGTGCGTGGTGTGTTCTTATGCACGTGTATGAATGTGTTGTTTTGTCTTCCTGCCGGTGACAGTCAGCGATGATGTTTAATATTAATATATGGCCAGAGCAATGTACGGAAAATTACGTCAACATTTTAAAGTATCGTGGAATATACAATGAAAGAGAGAAAAAAAAAATGAATATCAGTAATCTGTTCATGCACACACTCACACACACACACACACACACACACACACACACACACACACACACACACACACACACACACACACACACACACACACACACACACACACACACACACATGCACACACCCACACACACATCTACCGTGATATTCCGCGCCTCATTCTCGAGTGTCTTCATTTAGGAGCATTTAAGTGGAAATCCAATGAATCATGTTTGTCGTCACTTATCCTCAGTTTACTGCATAGATCATCTCGTGTCATCTGGTTTGTTTTCTCTTTACCAATGCAACCATTTCTTTATCTGGCAATGGGTAACACAGAGAACATTTATATTTAAACTAATATACTTCACAAGACAATCTTTACCTTTGGATTTACACATTGGTCAACTGCTGCAGTAAATAATGTCGGAAACATAATGAATCATAGAGTCCTGACACTTAATTAATATAGCCAGTTTGTGAAATATGAACTTATTAAAATAAACATAATAAACAACAGACGTTAGAGAACATTTTTTTTTAAGGAACTGGCAACTGAAGTCTTAACCAAGAATATTCTGATAAACAGTATATAATGTTAAGCTTTCATTTATCGCACCAGCCTTATCTTTAATGACATTTTCAAACGGTTTTACATTTTCTTGATTAAAAAAATATATTCTTACATGGCTACTTATTCTTTTACTTTTTAGTGAGTGTTGAGCTGTTCTGAGAAATTAATTTTGTTAGTATGATATTCTTCCCTTCCTAAACTAATTGACAAAAATTATTACATATGAAATATTTCAGCTTTTTTTTTTTTCAATATAACTAGGCCATTTAGTAATCTCTTTTATTTTTCTATGCCTAGCGGTGATATTGAGAACCAATTATCAGAAACATAAAAATAGATGTAGTTTTTCGTCATCCTAATAATTAATCTGAAATACCAGCGTCGGTCAGAAGTAAAAAAAATAATAAATAAATACATTGATTACTAAAACTATAATTTAAAAGACAAAAATAAAATTTTGAAACGTAGAGAACACCAGATTCATTGTCTCTTTTCTCTTTCTATAGCATAAACTTCTCTTTATTACAATAATCATATTTATCAAGTATCTTTTTTTATCGCTTCAAATTAAGTAATAAAAAGGAAGAACATTCTGTGTTGATAACGATTCAAAACAGCGAACTGAAGTGATAGCTTACTCATGATGAACACGTATCACTACAAAGTGGTCAATGTTTCTATACCTGGATTCCTTATGTGCCTTCACTTTTCCTCCACACACACACACACACACACACACACACACACACACACACACACACACACACACACACACACACACACACACACACACACACACACATGGATAAGCGTGGAAACATTTAGTCATTTCGTTAAAGACTGATTCCCATTGCTATTACGTAGCCGGTGTGTGTGTGTGTGTGTGTGTGTGTGTGTGTGTGTGTGTGTGTGTGTGTGTGTGTGTGTGTGTGTGTGTGTGTGTGTGTGTGTGTGTGTATTTACCTAGATGTATTTACCTAGTTGTAGTTTTACAGGGTCTGGGCTTTATGCTCGTGTGGCCCCGTCTCCATATCTACATTTGTCCAATTTTTCTTTAAAACTATGTACACTCTTTGCTGACACCACTTCCTCACTCAAACTGTTCCAAGTCTCAACACATCTTTGCTGGAAACTAAATTTTTTAACATCTCTCAGACATCTTCCCTTCCTCAGTTTCTTACTATGCGATCTTGTGCTTCTAATGTCATATTCTTCTCTCAGGATTAGTTTCTCATTATCCACTTGATCCATTCCGTTAATCAATTTATAAACTTGTATCAGATCCCCTCTCTCTTCTCTGTTCCAGGGTTGGTAGATCCATAGCATTTAGTCTCTCCTCATATGTGTGTGTGTGTGTGTGTGTGTGTGTGTGTGTGTGTGTGTGTGTGTGTGTGTGTGTGTGTGTGTGTGTGTGTGTGTGTGTGTGTGTGTGTGTGTGTGTGTGTGTGTGTGTTCATTAGTTATTGAATGTTTGGATCCCCACATGTTGTTTGCAACCAGAAATATAAATCTAAGATTAAAAATAAAATGTAGTTCAAAGTTTCATAGTGAACACTAACAACGCCCGAGGTGAGCGTTGCACTGTTTAATTTTCAATACCAGTGTGTGATAGAATGAAGAACATCACTTCTTTCATTACTTTCTAAAGATCACAAGCAAAAATCTTGGAACGAGAGAGAATACGGCAAATAACAAATGCATTAAATTTTATCATAGCACTGTTCCTCTCTAAATGTGCCTTGTGAGAGTTTATTAAATTCATCGAGATCATAAAGGGAACAATTTAATTTCAAAACAAAGCAATAAGTTTTCTTTCTTTCTTACTGCATTTAATATTGAGTGGTTTTTTAACTCCATATGTCTCAGTATCTTTTTAAAGGGTCTGTCAATATAGTCGATACGAATACACACACAGATGTTGCTGGTACTAAAAATTCTTATTGATATCCATATCATATGTGTTCCAAGGCATCAACTTTTAATTCTAATGGTTCTCCTCATTATTGTGACGCATCATCATCACCATTTTCACCATTACCAGCACTATCCCTACCACTACTGTCCATCACCATCACCATCCAACCATCATTTACTACTATCTTCCCTAATATCTACTACCATCACCCCTCAACTACTAACACCTATCACCGTCATCACTCACACCACCACCACAACTTGCACAAGCACCATCATCATCACCACCGTGCTCCATTCACACACTCACCATTATCACAACCTGTCCCCAACACAAAGCATGCAGGCAGGTGGCGTCAGGCTGTAGATGTGCCTTGTTCCTTATGCAACACGCTGTGCAGAAAATTATCCTCACGCTGCTTCATAATTAAACAACGCCTGCCGCTGTGATCCACTCTAAAGAAACAACAATTCCACAATGTTTCTATACCTACACATACACACACTCCATCACGAACGGAAGCAGCCTTAAAATACATCTTCCTTCACATAGCCTTTAAAAGTTCCAGATGGTCTAAAATAAGTAAATGTTGTCACTTTTATAGCACACTTTCGACAAGACAGAATGATGTTTTGTCAACTTCCATAGTTCTGATCTGTCTCTTTTAATACATATCAATTTAGCAAAACCAAACAATATTAAATCTGAAGTTTCGATTTCAGTTTGTTATCCCTTGTAATGTTTTATAATAATGACTCTTTCCTTCGAGTAAGTAACTCAGGTCATTTAATCACGAGTATTTATTCCCCTTAAGTTACAAAAGAGAAGATCTTCCATCCTAGTAAAGGTTTCCACATCCAACCATTACATGAAGATACAAAGCCATTACCACTAAGTCACCTCTCTCTCCCTCCCTCCCCCAAACAGCCTCGCGTGACAAAGGCATGTAGAGTAACACTATAAATTCTCTAATTTTCCTGGCGCCATTAATGAGCCCAAACAATTACGTATACTGCTGGAGCTGTCTCGACGTGAAATTTATTAATGTGACATTCTAAAACTACGTAAAATGCGAAACAAAAGGGACCTGCACCACCACTACCATCGCCACTACCACCACCACCACTGTCAACAACAACAACAAAACATCCGACGAGTGATGTTCATGTTGTTGGTTTTTAATATTGTTGCTAATATCTATTCTCTTAATTTTGCTATATTTGTCATTATTTGCTAATAACACTAATGCTACTACTGCTCCTGCAAGATCAACAATATAGAGACTACTACTGCTATTACTACTACTACTACTACACCTATTACTATTACTACTACTACTGCTACTACTACTACTTCTACTACTATTACTACACCTATTACTATTAATACTGCTACTGCTACTACTACTTGTACTATTACTGCTACTACTACTACTACTACTACTACTACTACTACTACTACTACTACTACTACTACTACTACTACTACTACTACTACTACTACTACTACTACTACTACTACTACTACTACTACTACTACTACCACTACTACTACCACTACCACTACTACTACTACTACTACTACTACTACTACTACGTCTACCGACCAGTTTATGGACAACACCCATTAAAGAGCACTGTGACAGAGACCACAGCAAGCCGGACTGATAACAAAGATTTATGGCAGCAATTATCAACAGCAGCTTGCGTATAATAGGTAGTTAGGCAATAATAACCTAAAGTCACCAGGCACATGATGACACCGGCCATGCATCACCTCACACTAGAGCTGCCTCTACGCTTGCAAAACTACCAAGCAAAAGGAGTTAAAGTGATGCATTACCTAAGTTTCTAGAAGCCCACTGATAATTGACTCTGACTGGTAATGAATGCCACTTGTAATTTTATCTATAGCAATACAAGACAATTTTATTCTTCAAAAATAAGATACAATTACTTAAAACTATACCAATTATTTGATGATGCCTTTCCCTGTAAGTGTAGTCTTGCAAAGTCTGGTCTACACAAATACAAGCCTATAATATCAAGGTGAGGAGAAACTGTACCAGTCAAAGGGTTAATACGTTACCTCAAAAAATTAAAGAAAAAAAACACTATTGTGATATGAAAATAAATACTCAAATACAAAAAATCACGAAAAATATCCAAAATTATCTTTCCATTTATTCCTACACATCTTTTTTTTTCTATGCCTTCTTCTCAGTGCTTATTCCCCTTCCTAATAGAACCTTTAACTACGACTACCCTACCTTCCCTATGCTTGGATTTTACTCTAGTTTCTCCTCCACGGGCTGTAGTCGCCTCTCTCAGGACAGTGTGCATTCTGTGAGACCCTTTAATTACATCACTCCTCACACTTTGATGGTTCCCTTGTATATGCTTTGATATTGGGGCAGAGAGAGAGAGAGAGAGAGAGAGAGAGAGAGAGAGAGAGAGAGAGAGAGAGAGAGAGAGAGAGAGAGAGAGAGAGAGAGAGAGAGAGAGAGAGAGAGAGAGAGAGAGAGAGAGAGAGAGAGAGAGAGAGAGAGAGAGAGAGAGAGAGAGAGAGAGAGAGAGAGAGAGAGAGAGAGAGAGAGAGAGAGAGAGAGAGAGAGAGAGAGAGAGAGAGAGAGAGAGAGAGAGAGAGAGAGAGAGAGAGAGAGAGAGAGAGAGAGAGAGAGAGAGAGAGAGAGAGAGAGAGAGAGAGAGAGAGAGAGAGAGAGAGAGAGAGAGAGAGAGAGAGAGAGAGAGAGAGAGAGAGGAGAGAGAGAGAGAGAGAGAGAGAGTTTAAACAAAATAAAACAAAATGAAAACACAAAAAATGAATATGAAACAGAGAATATATAATTATCTCTAAAAAATGCAAAAAAAAATAACGATAAATAGAAAGAAAATATTAAAATAATTCACGAAACAAGAAAAAAAAACATAACAAACAAGAAAAACAATAACATTAATAATAGTGATAAAATCTACAGTAATAATGACAATACTACTACAACTACTACTACTATTACTACTACTACTACTACTACTACTACTACTAATAATAATAATAATAATAATAGCAACAACAACAACAACAACATGAACAACACATTCCCTGGTGCTTCCTCAGGTATTTTCTGTGCGAATACTATTTTTATCTCTGCCAAAGCAAAAGTTTTGTTTCAACATAATACCGGGCGACAATGTGTTCGTCTATACTGAAGCACCGCAAACTCTGCTCATTGGAAATATCTTTATCCATCATCAGTATTTTTATAAACTAAACCCGTCGTTCTTATGAGGTTTATGTCATATTAATAGGAGGAGGAGGAGGAGGAGGAGGAGGAGGAGGAACTGGGAAGAAGGGGAGGTAAGTTTTATATTCGTGGTGTTGGTTATAATAAATGTTAGATACCTTTGCATATTTGATGAGAAAGAAAAACCTCCTTGCTAATAATGGACAATGATTTTGTTGAAGAATGTGTGTGTGTGTGTGTGTGTGTGTGTGTGTGTGTGTGTGTGTGTGTGTGTGTGTGTGTGTGTGTGTGTGTGTGTGTGTGTGTGTGTGTGTGTGTGTGTGTGTGTGTGTGTGTGTGTGTGTGTGTGTGTGTGTTCAGACATATAAGCAGTGTGACAGAATAGCAAACTCTTAGGAAAAGCGACGCACAGAATCCAAGACAAATATTTTCTTTCCCTAGTTGAAACACTTACAATATTACTCTCATTTCAACGAAAAAAGCGCGATCATATGGACATTACCTGATGAAACCTTCCATAACAACAATGAAAAAAATAACTACTTTTATCTGTATTCTACCACTACATTTTGTACATTAGACGTTCACCTTCACCTTTACAACTTCACCTGAATCAAGGTTTTTCTACCACAGTCAACACAAACACCTCAACTATTTCTATTCAATTTCCATGTCCAATGCTAATGTATACAGTAAAGTTCTCTCAAACCACACGCACCAAATTATTTTTTATTTATTCAGTAACAAGAGCACATTTATTTGTCTAAGGTTCCGGCCTCTTTGGTGTTATATTGCAAGGTGGGATAAAAAATATATACATGGCGGTGAACATCTAAGCTTTTGTTTAATGTCACAAAACTGCATGATGATGAAGCCAGGTGAAAACAAGCCCTCGCTTTTGTCCACACACACACACACACACACACACACACACACACACACACACACACACACACACACACACACACACACACACACACACACACACACACACACACACACACACACACACACACACACACACACACACACACACACACACATACACACACAGCCAGACAAACAGACGCACACACTGACAAAATACGACACACACACACACACACACACACACACACACACACACACACACACACCTTCCAATTAACGAACCATCAAACGCCCTTAACACAATTACACACCACATCCTTTACCACTTGTCTCGACATCCGTTCCATCTCCATCCTTTCCACGGCCTGGCGCCACTCACCCGTCTTTCACGCCACTCCATCCCACTTCATTCTTTATTTTTTTATTCCCACACCGAGGAAATATTTAAGAAACTATTATTTTTCTTTCCTGTCTCCATTCTGTCGTGTGTCTGGAACGCCGCCTGTCGCTCCTCAAGTCTTCTATTTCTCGTCATTTTCACGCAACTTCGTCGAATCCTACTGTGCATATAAGCCCTACCAGAAGATGATTTTCTGTGCATCAAGTCAGCTTCAAAAAGAGGCATCAATGAACACCAAGGACAAGGTTACATTTACCGCCGCTTATGTACCGAGTAAGCAACAGACGGAAATCTGCCTTTTCAGAGCAGCTGCTCACGCCGAGTCACCGCCTTTGAGCTGTGTGAACTTTTCCCTGAATTTCACTTCTCGCCGCAGCGGAACACAAGGGTGCATGTTAAGGGGCTTACTGAGCCGCCGCGTGTGCCCTCGCTAAAATTCACGGCGGCGTCTCTCTGCTGCCAACATTTCATCACGGAAAAGGGTTCAAAAGTGTGTGTGTGTGTGTGTGTGTGTGTGTGTGTGTGTGTGTGTGTGTGTGTGTGTGTGTGTGTGTGTGTGTGTGTGTGTGTGTGTGTGTGTGTGTGTGTGTGTGTGTGTGTGTGTGTGTGTGTGTGTGTGTGTGTGTGTGTGTGTGTGTGTGTGTGTGTGTGTGTGTGTGTATGTGTGTGTGTGTGTGTGTGTGTGTGTGTGTGTGTGTGTGTGTGTGTGTGTGTGTGTGTGTGTGTGTGTGTGTGTGTCCGTGTTTTCAAAATTACTTTTATCCTTTTAACAGTACATATTTTTTCGTGACTGTCATCTACAATACACACTCACTCCCTTTACACACACACACACACACACACACACACACACACACACACACACACACACAAGCAGCATAACACCACCTAACCAGCTTAAGGTATCAACGCTCATAAAACCAACAATTCACTCATATTTTCCAAACACACTACGTAAGTCCTTTCTCGACATGAACTGACTGACCAGACCCTGCCCTCCCCTCCATTGTACTCCCTTCTGTCCTCGCCGACACTAAACACATAAACAGACAGATATACGAACACAGCCATTCCCAGGTGAGTTAAGTATCACTCACCTTTCAGCAGTAAGCACCATTAAGCCTCGCACCCTCCCACCTGTCAGCTAGAGTTGCCACCACCACCATTAAACCCTCCACCAACCAACGCCAACTGACCCTTAACATTTCCCCCCATTACTCATCACCATCACTACCTTTCATCTCCCTCCCCTAAACACAACACTCCACACCGCACCACTCAGCCATCCATCACGGTGCAGCCTTCACTACCACCACCACTACCACCACCTCCCTCCTATAACGCGTTTGCAAGGCTTCCAGAGCAATATATCCAATTCGCAAGCATTTTTCACCCACTTCCTTTACCCCCCTGACACTGAATATCACTTCGATGACCATAAATTCGCTCCCCGCCTCCCTCCGAACCCAAAGCTCCAACTTTCCTGTACATTTATAGCGGCGAGAAATACGGTTGTCAGCGGGGGAGTGACACAGGGACGGCGGCGCGGAGAGGTGAGGCACTGGGAAGGATATGTGTTGTGAGGTATGATGAGAAAGAGGAAGCGGAAGAAGGAGGAAGGAACGGACACACACACACACACACACACACACACACACAAGAGAAGGGATAAGGAACTGCCCGCGTTATATGGAGCATAAAATCGTTCGGAGAGGAAAGACGGAGTGAAGATGGGAGGTGAGCATAGAGAGAGTGAGAAGTAAGAAAAGGGAGATGTTTGAACGAGTAAGAGGAAATGGTTAGGAAAGGAAGAGAGCCGGTGTAAGATCAGGCAAATAGAGTTAAAAGAAAGGGAAATCAGAATGAACAGATAGAGTCTTTCCAAAGCAATGCATGAAAAGACGTGGGAAGGGACGCAAATAAATTACATTGAAGATGCAAAGTGAAATAAAACGTGAATGAAAAAATAAAAAAAAGAACCGAAGGAAGGAACTGATGGGAAAAAGGAGGAAACGAGAAAAGAGAAAAGGAAACAAACGGCACAGTAAAAAAAGAAAAGAAAAAACTATAGGAGGATGTGTAGGTTGAAGAGACGAGAAAAATAAGGAAATACACAGACAGTGAAGAATGGCGAATGGAAACAGTTGTCAGAGTAGGAAGGAAAAAAAAAGTTACACACACACACACACACACACACACACACACAGACACACACACACACACACACACACACAACCTTAATTCAGCACCGCACCATGAATAACAAAAACCTGATAAATTCAAAGAGAAATACTCATACGAAGGTATTTCTACATTCCTTGCTCACGTGTTATATTCATTCGTGCGTACAATAACACATACGCACTTGTCCCTTTAACCTTCTCCCTTTTGTGTCCTCTGGCTTTAAAAACATCGGATTTTGCGTCTATGGTAATTAAAATTCTAAATGTATTTACTTATTTTAATTCTAGAAAATATATAGTCAAAGAAAATACAAGCTAAATGAAGTACACGTATTAACATTATAACCTTTTCAATACTAGAAATAATACCCAACTTGTTATTTAATCAAAGTAATCCTATATGATCCTACTAAAGTCACTTAAAACTTCAAGCTCTCAATCCTTCCTGCTGTGGACGATATCTTTTCAAATCATATTCAAAATTCACACCAACCTATTTTATTACAATTTTTCACAACCCCGCCATCAGTTTCATCATATTCTAGCTACACACTGAGGTTGTTTAAGTGCTAGATGACAGTTTCAATAATCGTGCGGCTAAAAAAAATCATCTCACGTTTGCCATTGAGAACATTTCTATATAACCTGAATACTAAACAACTACCTTTAACATTAGAAAAAAAACACAGTACAGATCAAATGGTCAGTTATCGAAACAAAAGCAGCTAAGCCACCACATCAGATGAACTTTTCTTTAATCAAGTAAGAAAAGTACTGAACAAAAGCAGCAAAAATAAAGAAGACTCAGTGTAATGCCAATCTCTAAACATAAAGAGACCAAAAAATATATAACCCAAAAATCAAGGAGTTTTCAGCCTAACAACCTCTCCCACGCGACCTCATCTGTAGAAGCAACAAATACCACGAAGAGCAGTATGAACAAGGCTGAGTGAAGAGAAGGAGCAACTGACATCCCCAATAAGCCTGATGGCAAAGAGTAAAGAAGCCGGACGTTTAACATGGGCAAGTCAAGGGAAGGGGAGAAGGACGAGAATAACTTGTCCTTGTTAGGTGGATAATTGTTACTTTGTCCCTGTGGATATGAGAAACAGAGCGAGAGAGGGTGAGGGAGATGCATGGAAGGCTGTGAAAGGAGAGAATAAGCTCAGATGAAGGAGAGAGAGAGAGAGAGAGAGAGAGAGAGAGAGAGAGAGAGAGAGAGAGAGAGAGAGAGAGAGAGAGAGAGAGAGAGAGAGAGAGAGAGAGAGAGAGAGAGAGAGAGAGAATCCAACATACCTGAAAAATACCAGAATCAATGAGAAAGAAAAATATCAATCTATCTAATTAGAGGAAAGAACAGACAAGTCGGATGGAAACTGTACTAAATGGGCGACTCACTCCATATAACACAAAACTCTCCAGTAAACCCGGTGCTTTTATACTCTATTGCACCACAGGTAAACGAAGTAAACAAGAGGTATAGGTAATGAAAATATCTGACAGCCATACCAGCAACTCAAATATTTAAACTTCTATGACCATGCTACCTGTTATACATTCTAATTAATCAAGAACAGCTGAGGGAAAGAATGTTGTCTTATTAACAGTATGAAGGCAATGATCGTGTGGGATCTTAACCGGCCAATAAGGGTGCAGTAGTAGTAGTAGTAGTAGTAGTAGTTATTGATATTCGTAGTAAAATTTGATGTTTCTCATTTCTTTTATGCTAATATTATTATTATTTGAGACTTACTTAGTAAAAAAAGCTTTAAAAATATGGAAACTGCAATGTATTTCCTAATTCCAAGAAAACTCAATAAACCAGAAAATTCCTATACAATTTATCTTCCTCTATCTACTAAACTCTTCTACCAGTCTCACCTGCCTCTTCTCCCATCTCTCTGTCTTCATTAATCCCTCTTCCGTATCTCCATCCACCTACTCCTACTCTCCCAGTCTTCCTGTACCTCCTTTCCCCTCCTCTGGATTTGCACCTGTGGATGTTATGTTGTTAACAGGTGCATCCATATTCAGATGTGTGTGTGTGTGTGTGTGTGTGTGTGTGTGTGTGTGTGTGTGTGTGTGTGTGTGTGTGTGTGTGTGTGTGTGTGTGTGTGTGTGTGTGTGTGTGTGTGTGTGTGTGTGTGTGTGTGTGTGTGTGCGTGTGTACTGGTCCAAAATTAATTTCACCCATTATTCTTTGGGAATTATTCTCTTTAACGCTCATATTCACTTTTATTATTATTTTTACTGTTAGAGGTAGGTAGTAGTAGTAGTAGTAGTAGTAGTAGTAGTAGTAGTAGTAGTAGTAGTAGTAGTAGTAGTAGTAGTAGTAGTAGTGCAGCAGTAGCAGTAGCAGTGCAGTGCAGGAATCAGTACTAGCAGCAGCAGCAGCAGTAGTAGTAGTAGTAGTAGTGGTGGTGGTGGTGTGTGTTGCTCTTTTGCCACTGCTGCTACTACTACTACTACAACTACTATCATTACTATTGCTACTACTTCTACTACAACTACTACCACTACCATTCCTACTATTACTACTACTACTACTACTACTACTACTACTACTACTACTACTACTACTACTACTGCTACTTCTTCTACTACAACTACTACCACTACCACTACTACTACTACTACTACTACTACTACTACTACTACTACTACTACTACTACTACTATTACCATTCCTACTACTGCAACTACTACCACTACCACTCCTATTACTACCACGCCTACTACATTTATTTTACACACCTGCCTGTTTTACTTGCACAAGATAGACACAAAAATAAGTTTCCACGAAAAAAGTATATTGAAACACAAAGACACTTATTCGCAGCCTCGCCCTCCCTCTGTACAATCGATGTGTCGGTCACGCGAGGCAAGGATGAAAAAAATCAGTAATTCCTACCAATATTACTAATTACTATTTCTACTACTGGTACTTTCGGTGCTCCTGTTGAAATTATGGCGCTGGTGATAGTAGAAGTAGTAGTGGCAGTAGTAGTAGTAGTAGTAGTAGTAGTAGTAGTAGTAGTAGTAGTAGTAGTAGTAGTAGTAGTAGTAGTGGAAATAGAAATAGAAATAGAAGTAGTAGTAGTAGTAGTAGTAGTAGTAGTAGTAGTAGTAGTAGTAGTAGTAGTAGCGGCAACAGAACTCTCTTATTTATTCTTAATCTTGTACTGTCATTCTCATTTTTTCTTATTATTTTTACTACAACAACAATAACAACAAAAACAAGAACTACTACTACTACTACTCCTACCACTACTACTACTACTACTACTACCACTACTACTACTACTACTACTACTACTACTACTACTACTACAACAACAACAACACCAACAACAACAAATACTGCTACTACTACTACAGTTACTACTACTACTACTACTGCTACAACAACAACAACAACAAAAACAACATCAACAACATCAATTACTACTACTACTACTACTACTACTACTGCTACTACTACTACTACTACTACTACTACTACTACTACTACTACTACTACTACCACTACTACTACTTTAACCACTAACTTCATCCAAAACAACAACAACAATAACAACAAAGCAACCACTTCCACCACCAGCACCACCACCAAACACAACAACAACAACACATTTATACCAAGCCACCAAAAACAGGGGTAATAAAAAAAAAACTCTTAGAAATACCGAAAAAATAAGACAAGAAGGAAAAAATAGGAAGAGGATGCTTAAAGTTGCAGGAAGACAAAAATGGTTGGTCGCTGCCATGAGGGTCCCACGCGCTCACTCGCACCCCATTTAAGCTGCGACGTTCATTCCACATATCCGCGTATGCCTGTCTAGCTTAGAGTGGGTTGTGGGTAGGCAGGCACGTGCTCCTCTGCCAAGCCTTTGTCCCTACCTTTTTTTTTTTCCCTTTTTTCAACCTTTTTTTTATGTGAATTATAAAAGAGGATGGTGTATTATTCTTTTTTGTTTCTATTTTCTTTTTTTTCTCTCAGATTTGGTTGTTATTATGTAAAGAGCAATGAGGCCCGGAGGAAGATGGAAGAAAAGAGTTAATATTGACCTAATTGGTGAGAAACATATTAATCATTTTATTCACTTATCTATTCATTTCTAGATTATGCTGCCATTGTCTTGACTTGGCGAGGAGATGAGGAAGAGGGCGGAAATATTAAATAATTCCTGATCGTCGGTGTAATTTATGATTTTTTATTACGTCTAGTTTCTCATGTAATTGTTTTACTAGAATTGATTATCATTGTCTGAACTATTCGACACGCAGAGAAGAGGAAGGAATGAATTAATCCTGATCGTTACACTGAGAGTGGAGGAACTAATGGAGAGATAAAAATAGAACATCATCGATTGGGGACCACTCTTACATGGAAAAATCTATATTGCAATGAGCGCTCAGACGGGCTGCTTGTCTGTCTCTCTGTCTGTGTGCCTCTCTCGGGTTTTCACAGGAATAAAGCACTGTTTGGCAATATCACCACGACAATAAGTCAGAAGGATGATGTTCCTAACGAAGAAATACGTAATGAGATTCACAAAATTCCAATTCTATGAAAAGTTATCAACAAAATACCATCACTCACGAGAGAGAGAGAGAGAGAGAGAGAGAGAGAGAGAGAGAGAGAGAGAGAGAGAGAGAGAGAGAGAGAGAGAGAGAGAGAGAGAGAGAGAGAGAGAGAGAGAGAGAGAGAGAGAGAGAGAGAGAGAGAGAGATTCCCAGAGATGAAGAAGACTGGAATAAAGTCAACAAAAATTAATGAAAAGGTAGAGGAATCACTTATAATAATAATAATAATAATAATAATAATAATAATAATAATAATAATAATAATAATAAGTAACACATAAAAGTAAAATGTTAATGCTACTAAACACAATGACAAAAAATCAACAATAATAATGACGATAATAATAATAATGGTAGCTATAACGATAACCAACGTTAATAATAAATGGCACTACTTCTACACAAAATAATAAAACAAGACAATATAAAAGAACTTTCGTATTAAGATAACATAAATCCAGAGGCAAAATATGAATATAAAAGACCCACACGAGACAGAGCTTAGACGTGGCACTGAGGAGACAAGGAAGGCATCAAGACGCAGAGAGAGAGAGAGAGAGAGAGAGACTGAGTTGGGAGAGAAAGGCGAGAGATGAGCATAGGAGAAGAAGGCAGTAGTGGGGAGAGGAGTGGGAGCGCTTGATAGAGAGGAGAGCAGAGAAAGAGGAGGAATTCAAGGAGGGAAAGGGTAGAGTATGGAGAGAGAGAGAGAGAGAGAGAGAGAGAGAGAGAGAGAGAGAGAGAGAGAGAGAGAGAGAGAGAGAGAGAGAGAGAGAGAGAGAGAGAGAGAGAGAGAGAGAGAATGATCATAAACGGAAGACTCCCAAAAGAAGCAAGCAAGTAGAAAGGGAAGGAAAAAATGAGATATCGGTAGGGGAGGAAGAAGAGGAGGAAAGAAGGGAATGCTCACTGAAAGAATGATGAAGTGCGGGAATAATTGAGTCAGTAATTGAACACGTCACTGGGGTTGGCTGGCTGCTGGCTGCTGGTTTGGCTCTCAGGGCGCTGCTCAACTCCTCTGCTTTCCGATCAAATTGGTGACGCGGGTGAATGAGAGTTAAAAATTTACGAAACTCGCCTCCTTTCTGTGTGAATATGAACGCGCATTGTGGACAAGTTATTACGGGAAACTACATAGTGTAATTCACCTCGGTCGTCTACTGGTCACCCATCCAGTCCTTCCCATTACGGAGCGAGCTCAGAGCTCATAGACCGATCTTCGGGTAGGGCTGAGACCACATCAACACACAACACACACCCGGAAAGCGAGGCCACAATCCCTCGAGTTACATCCCGTACCTATTTTACTGCTAGGTGAACAGGGGCTACACATTAAGAGGCTTGCCCATTTGCCTCGCCGCTTTACCGGGACTCGAACCAGGCCTTCTCTCTCTCTGTGTGTGTGTGTGTGTGTGTGTGTGTGTGTGTGTGTGTCCCCAAGACTATTAGCTAAAAATGCTCGCTTGAAACATGAAAGTAGTTCCGAACAAACACGCACATGCATTTACACACACACACACACACACACACACACACACACACACACACACACACACACACACACACACACACACAGAGAGAGAGAGAGAGAGAGAGAGAGAGAGAGAGAGAGAGAGAGAGAGAGAGAGAGAGAGAGAGAGAGAGAGAGAGAGAGAGAGAGAGAGAGAGAGAGAGAGAATGGCAAGGGAAGCTGCATGTATGACTGTTATTCTCACGCCTTTTCTCCTTCTTTCATGCACTTTACCAGAAAATTTTGTGACACAGTTTGCCATTTTTGCTGCCCCTCTTTGCAAATTTCCCTTCCCTCTTGCTCGCCAGGGAAGCACCGCGACATTTCTGGGACTTTTGTAATTTAATCGATCTGAAAACTCCTCCTTGGCATTTTGAGGGAAGAACTTGCCAGACATCATTTTTTTTTCTATCTCTCATTCTTTTACACTTCAACTTTCTCTTCACTCTATAGACCTCAAACACATATCTCATTTTTCTATTATTTTAACTCGACATTTTTTTTTTTCTGTGCTGACTGGTAACAATTAAATATATGAAGCTTAAAAGAATTTATCGAAAAGGAAGGAAAAATGCAAAACCCATAGTTATATTAAACGCCTGGAAATTTAATAAACAAATAGATTACAAATAGGTTACACTCTCCCGCACACTCTCATAACGCACTATTATAGATTTTGCTTTAATCTTCTTGCGTTTTATTTGAAATCAAGAATTTTCCCCTGCTCTATATTCATTCTCCAATTTTTATCACTTTCACATCTATATATAGCTAGCTTTTTTCTTTTACTTTTTTCAATAATAAAGGAAGGTCTGCATTTCCCCTCCGTGACCCTAGCGTGAATGTCGCGGCACCGAGAGAGTACCCACCTATTCCTTTACTGTTTCTCTTTTAAAACTCTCGGGTCGATCCTTCCTCCCTTCCCTGTAGTGGCGGCCATAACAATTATTAATGAAGGGTATGAGAATAATTTTGGCGGAAAGCTGTGCAGGTTTGTAATGTAGTGGCTATCACGAAACCCTTAAATGGGTGTTTTGCGAGAAGAAAACGAGATCTTGATGTGACATTTGGGCAGCAATTGAGGGAGAGGGGCGCAGGAGGGTTAACGCCGCCACGCCGCCGCCGCCACACCGCCACCACCACGCCGTCACCACTACCGCCACTACCACCACTGCCACCGCCGCCTGTCTCCCTCCACGCAGTTCACGGTAATCACGGAATATTCATGGTAATTCCACACATTACAGATGCTGACACCGAGACAGCTACTGACGCACATCCACCTTCTAGACATGAATTGGAACATGCGTGAAGGGAAACGAGCACACAGGAACACACACACACACACACACACACACACACACACACACACACGTGCCCCCACCACCATTACCATCACACGACCACCATCATCACAACCCAAAGCTGCCGCCACAGATAAAACCGCCAGCGCAATGAACGTTGCCGCCCCAACCGTCGCCACTAAAAGGCTCCTAAATCAGCCTTTACACTCCTTCCTCCCAAGGCAAATGACACCTGGTGAAGCCTCAAAGCACCTGCCAGAAGTCCAGGTGAAGCGA
Organism: Portunus trituberculatus; assembly: GCF_017591435.1. Classification (NCBI taxonomy): domain Eukaryota; kingdom Metazoa; phylum Arthropoda; class Malacostraca; order Decapoda; family Portunidae; genus Portunus; species Portunus trituberculatus. The sequence continues at coordinate 5,928,080 of NC_059269.1, read as the reverse complement.
CGAAGTCATTACCGCGCCGCTGCTCTTTTTTTTGCGCCACGTAAAATAAATATCTCAAGAATTCAAAAGTTTAATGGATAAAGTTTGAAGAGTCAGGAGAGTCCGGTGCTTGGAGGAGGAGGAGGAGGAAGAGGCGGAATTGGAATAGGAGGAAGAGGAGGAAGAGGAAAGGAAAGAGGAGAAAAAAGAAGGAAGGCGAGAGCTATAACTGAAAGTGTTTTATTCACTATTGCATTGCGTAAAATTTCCGACGTGAATTCTATGCTGCACAACTCTTCTCTCCTTTCCTTTCTGTCTTTTTTTCTCGATGTTTTAGTATCCGTTCACACTTTTGCCTTCCCTGTACAACGCTATAAAAATTGGATCCTTCTTTTAACAAATCTGTCCTCCGTCTTTTAGTGTCCTACAGACTTAGAGCTCTGATCCCTTTCCTCGTCCTCTTCCCTTTGCACTGTCTTGTCACATCCAGTACGCATGGTGGGAGTTTTCCTTTTTTTCTACTTCATGCTTCTATTTAGAATGTAGAGCCGTCTTTAGATACCATGTTCCTTCCTTCTCTATCATTGTTGTGCTTCAGTAAGTCTCCTAAGTCTTCAAAGCATCAAAACAGTGGCAAACACACCAGGATAAACGATAGAGAGCGATGACGCAGTTCCAATTGTCCTCTTACTAGTGATCCATCAATTCCAAAGTAAATTTTCTCTGGTATTTTGGTATTTCTAATCTTCTCAACGATTCTTTCGTGCGATGAACCAAAAGTATGATAATTAAGGCAAATATCTAATAGTATGAAAATCATTTCTGACAAAGACACTTCGCATTTTGTTGTAATCAATGCAGCACATTCACCGTATGCTCCAACTTGCATTAAGTTCATAATAAGTTGGAATCCAAACCCGGGAATACGACATACAGTCCACTTGTCTTCATCCTCTCTTGGGAACCACCTACTCGATGAATGGGTGGGCGGGAAACACGCCGGGATATGAACAGTGTCGACTCGCGCGTCCCAGGCCCTTAGGAGTTTAGGATTGAAAGACGAGGACATTAGTAATGATTTGTTTCATAAATATAACAGCTATTCTAATTTACATGAAAGATAAACAAAAACGTGAAATTCAGAAAGATCTTCATCAGTTTCTTTGTCACGGAACACACCTGAAAATCCTGAACAAAAAATCATGCTGCAAAAAAAAGCTAAAAACAAGGTATTGCATTTTACCAAACACAGCTTTCATCTTATCAGAGTACAATACAGACGTTTACTAAGACAAGATAATTAAATAACCTCCGCTGCTGAACACAATCCACGAACCTGCAATCCTTCTAAACAAAATGGAACGATCACAAACCGTAACACACACCCTGCTCTTCTCCCCTCCAGTGGAAGCCTTGATCAACCCACTTCCCTCCGGAACCCCAGCACCCCAACCCACCATCCCACCCCTCCACCCACCACCCCATCCCTCCACCCGCCAGCCCAGCACAGTAATGCTTCAGTAATATTGTGTGTACGCAGCGCCAGAGGACGAGGCCATGGTGCTCTATATTATAACAAAAAAAATTCCTCAATAACCAAATATAAATTATTTTACACCCTCCCTCATCCCATTTCCCCCACTCACCTACCTTACTCCTCCCTTCCCTGTCTTTCCTCCTCCCTTCCCTTCCCTTCCCTTGGCCAAAAAAAAAAAAAAAGTTTCATTTGTAATTCAATTTTCGGCCGTAATCACGCACACCATAAATCACAATCTCATTTATCACAAGAGGCAGGAAAAATATACATAACCGAAAAATGGAGCGCCACACATCATGTCCTCAAATTCTGGGGACACGCGCCTGTATGTATTATTTATGCCAACAGGGCCACGCGCTAAATTTACGAGCCAGACACCAAGTATGTAAAAAAATATATATGCTGTATGAAAAAAGCCTCGGGGATAAACCACGATTCAAGTCTTTTGGTGTGGGTTGAGGTGAGGGTTTGTGGCACAAGGGAAGGGGAGGGAGAGGGAAGGGGGTAAATTTATGCCATAACTCTGCCGGCCACTGAAAAATCTCCATATATTTTCATGCGTTAAAAATGCATGAGGGAGAACATGAGTTGTACACGTAAACTTTCGCGTCTTAATCCCACGACACACAACGCACAGGCAAAACTATATGTATATATATTTTCACACGTGCAGGCAGCTTGTAATGCCAATGAATAATTTTTAATACTACAAACACACGCACACGCACACACACACACACACACACACACACACACACACACACTACCACCACCATCACCACCATCACTACAACAACAACACAACAATCGTAACTACTACAGCAACTAAGTACAAACGCATATGTGTTGTAATATCCACGAATGCATTTTTCTTTTACTGCACTCTCAGAAAAATGAGGAGGAGGAAGAAGAGGAGGAAGAGAAGACAAAAAGAGGAGGAAGGAGAGGGAAAAAATGAAGACTAAGACGGATATCAACAAAACAACGAAAACGAAGAAGAAAAACGAAAGCGGAAAGAAAACAAGATTCATACAGAGTAAAACAGTATCATAAACAACGACTCTGGACAACTGTGAACTGGGTATACGACTTTTGGGCCACCCTGTATATATACCTCCTGTAATATATTGGCCCTGAGAGCAGTATATTATCTCTCCCTCGTGTATCGGGAGCCTAGGCGGGGAGCGGAGAGGGAGGAGGAGGAGGAGGAGGAGGAGGAGGAGGAGGAGGAGGAGGAGGAGGAGGAGGAGGAGGAGGAGGAGCGGATGGAACTATTAATGATGAACTAAAAGTGAAATAATAAATGGTACAATTTTAAACCTTTTCGTATCTTTAAGTAATTTCACACACGAATTTGTTAAGGGAAATTTTGCGAGTTACGAGTTTTTCTCCTCTTTAGTGTACGTAACGTGTGTGTGTGTGTGTGTGTGTGTGTGTGTGTGTGTGTGTGTGTGTGTGTGTGTGTGTGTGTGTGTGTGTGTGTGTGTGTGTTGTTTGGCTGCGTTGGTGTTGCTGGTTTGCGGTCTTGATAATCTTGTTACTTCTGCGGCTTCAGGACTTTTATTTTTCTTCTGATATACAACACACCTTCCATCCCGCGGCTGCTTCTGCTCCTGTCCATCACTGTCACTGCTTATCTCACTTGATCTATCTCTCTCTCTCTCTCTCTCTCTCTCTCTCTCTCTCTCTCTCTCTCTCTCTCTCTCTCTCTCTCTCTCTCTCTCTCTCTCTCTCTCTCTCTCTCTCTCTCTCTCTCTCTCTCTCTCTCTCAGTATTATCTTATGCAATATGCGCATGTATTTAAATAGCGAGCCATCAAATGCATTTATCGCATCATAATTAATGCACTGACACTTTATCAAGATGCACGTACACACACACACACACACACACACACACACACACACACACACACACACACACACACACACACACACACACACACACACGTCACTTGAATAAAGTTAAAAAATATACCACTAATCTTCAAATTTATATTGGCAATGATACAAACTAAACTTTAATATGAGAACCTAAAAACTGGAAAAAGAAATATACCCTTTTCCATTTTCTAGGACTTGGCATTTATCTAAAAGCAAAAATTTCAAGGTACTTTCAAAACCTGAATCATCTCACCTTTAATATTTTATTTCTCGTTGTAGGAGAGAAAATTCACGTTTTATTTCCGAATCTATTCAACTATTACATTTTATATTGAATTGTACTAGATTTCATTCTCTTTCTATTGGTTGTCCTTGTGTTAGATCTTCCTTACTAATGTATAAGTAAACACAAACATTATATGAGTAAGCTTCAGCACTGCAGGAAGGTCAATTAGGAGTGTGTGCAGTTATGTTCATCCTCCTCACCCCTGGCCTATCACCCCTCCCTTGATTGGCACCGCAGCAAGAGGTCAGGGACTTTGGGGGATCAGGGAATGACTAATGAGATACGATGAAGGGAACACAGACGAACACAAGAGAAGAGCAAGAATCAGTAAATATGTCGAGAACGTTGACCACTGAGAGAGAGAGAGAGAGAGAGAGAGAGAGAGAGAGAGAGAGAGAGAGAGAGAGAGAGAGAGAGAGATCAGGGTGAGGAAAAGCCACGTTAAGGGGTTGACAGGGAGAGGAAGGAGCAGGCGAGGGAGAGAGAAACCCAGTCACCATGAAAAATTGTGATATTATGAATGAAAAAATATTCCTGGAGGGGACGCACCTCATGCCCTGATGGGATGGGCAATGCAAGAACAGCAGGAAGGACATGAGCTGAAGGGAGGGAAAGTAGGAGGGAGAGCATAATGAAGAGGCTCATATACGGATAGGTCAGACACACACACACACACACACACACACACACACACACACACACACACACACACACACATTCACACACACAAAGAAAGAAAAGAAAAATCAACAGCGTCATAAGCATACCTAATTGCATCATGTTGCCTTCTTTTCTCTCTCTCTCTCTCTCTCTCTCTCTCTCTCTCTCTCTCTCTCTCTCTCTCTCTCTCTCTCTCTCTCTCTCTCTCTGTCTCTCTCTCTCTTCATCTCTATTTTAACTTATCTTAGAAATTTCCCCAGAGAGAGAGAGAGAGAGAGAGAGAGAGAGAGAGAGAGAGAGAGAGAGAGAGAGAGAGAGAGAGAGTTATTACAAAAGTTGAGATAATATATGACAAAAAGAAACAGAGTAAGACAGAAAAAAAGAAAAAAAATGAAAGTTACCAAGCACGCAAGTAAAAGTAACAAATGTCTTTTCACTCTTCCTTTCCCTCCTCCTTCCACCTTTTTTCCTCTTCTTCCTTCTCCTCCTCCCTCCACATCTTTCCTTTCCACCTCCTTCTCCTCGTCGTCGTCCTCCTCCTCCTCTCTTCTTCCTTCCTGAGTGCCTCTTATCGTTATCAGGTCTGTCACCCTCTTCCCATCGTTATCAAGGCACCGTTTATCTTTCCCGAACATCACAGTGTCTCGTATCTCCTCATTCCCGCGAGCCACCACGCATGTGCCGCCTGCAGGGAGGAGGCGGCGGCAGCGGCACAGCAAGAGGGGGACAACAGCAGTACCACCGTTTTTTTTTCTTTTTTGTGACATCTCTAGCCTCTTGTTTAGTAGTGTTAGGGGTGCTTCGTGTTGGTGGTACTTGGCAGGGTGTGTGTGTGTGTGTGTGTGTGTGTGTGTGTGTGTGTGTGTGTGTGTGTGTGTGTGTGTGTGTGTGTGTGTGTGTGTGTGTATGTTTCTCTTTTACCCTGTTTCGCTCTTTCTGTCTCTGGTCTCTCTCTCTCTCTCTCTCTCTCTCTCTCTCTCTCTCTCTCTCTCTCTCTCTCTCTCTCTCTCTCTCTCTCTCTCTCTCTCTCTCTCTCTCTCCTTCATATCAATTTTTATTCAATTTTTCCTTCACTTATTCTATTCTCTACTTTTCTTCAATGAGTCGAATATTTTTAGCTCCTCATGTCGCTGGTTTGCGAATCGTGTTGGGGAAAAATACCGAGCTTACCTATCTGTTACTTTACTGTACTGCTGGTTTGCCCAAATGTTTCCTGCTCTTGTTTTTATTCAGCAGACACGGAAAATATGGTTTGGAGTATTTCTGTGGAGGGGTTTATGCACGGATGTAGGGGTCACCTTTAACTTTCTCGCGTGCGTGCGCCTCACTATTTCATATTTTTGTTCGTCGTCTATTAGAAATGGTTTGTAAGATATGTTTGGTGGGAGAGTGTTGTCTTCTTTTTCATATATTTCAAATTGGATGGGGTGATGTGAAAAGGTTATTATAAATGTTTCCCCCGCCTCTCTCTCTCTCTCTCTCTCTCTCTCTCTCTCTCTCTCTCTCTCTCTCTCTCTTGCCACCCTTGTCAGTGCCTATGATCATCTGCTTTATAAAAATTCCCTTATTTCTTTACAATATTCTCTCATTTGACAAAAAAAGGTTCAAAATACTTAATTACTGACATTAGTAACAATAAAAATGATTAGAACAGAATGTATAACAATATGTAACAACAACCAAAATTGAATAAAAAGTTAATCACACTAATATTTCCTGGATATCACTGCAAAGCCCTCCCAACAAGCTTCCCTGCTTCCAAATACCACGGGAAGGTGTGACCCGAATGCACGACCTTTAGATCAGGAGTCACAACCTTTAACACAGCGTCGCACACCCCTTTAGAGGCGCCTGTTGCTCTGCTCCACACCCCTCCACACCAGTATTATAAATTCTCCTTACTCTTCTACACAACTCGCACGATACTGTCAGTCATTCAGTTCCGCAGCATAATGTTTTTTCCTCTCTCTCTCTCCCCACAACAGACGGGAAGTACCAGGCTCTCCTTGATGGCCGCCTTCTCGTGCACAATGTGAAGGCAGGGGATTCCTACTCCACCTACCGCTGCCGAGTCCTGCACACCCTCACCTCAACCACCGCAGCCTCCAACATCGCCCGGATTATCGTCAGTGGTAAGATTCGCGTCTTTCTTTAAGCGATTGTTCTGTCTGGATTAAGTTTTTTAGCAGCTTAATATTTTTTTTTCTTATTTTTCACATTCACTTTTGACTGTTTAGATGTTAGTTTTTTCTTTTCTTATAAGGCAAGCCAGGAAAGGGCATATTATGTATTCATTTACCTTTTTTTTAGCATGTCCTTCTACAAACTGTTCTCTCTGGATTAACTTTTCCGCAGTTTTATATTTTTTTACATATTTTTCACAACCACTTTTGATTGTTTAGATGTGATATGGCAATCTCTTTAATAGTACCCAGAAAAGGACTTGTTATGTATTCATTTATCTATTTTTTTAACATGTCCTTCTACAAACAATACCTCACAGTGCTCTAGATTTCAACAAAAAATGAACATGCTAGGATTGATACATAAGAGGATTATTAAGTACCTACAGTCAGATATACTAAAAAAAACATCATTGCATCGCTTACTCTTTATTCAGATTACTTTACGAGTACACGCACAAAATTTCTGAACTTACGCGTATAATTATTGGTGTTATTTTATAGTTATTTACTTTTCTTCTTTCCTTCTTTGTGCGTGTATGTGGGGAAGGGAATGTGGAGTGGGGAGGGATACGTACGAGCAAGAGCAATGGAAGACAAGGAGGGAAAAGGAATGGTGGTGAGGGATGGAGGTGGGGAGAGAAGAGGGAAAGGAGAGTGGTGGTGGTGGACAAAGTTGTATCCTCTGATGAAAAACTTAGAAAAAAACTTAAGTGAGAGTGAACACACAGACACACACAGAGACGGGACAAGGGTTTTTTTTTTTTTTTTGTGTGTGTGTGCGTGTGTGTGTGCGTGTGTTTCTCTTCGCAGCAGCTGGTGTAGAAAATCCCATGGTCCTCTAGGGATCAGGCGGAAATTCTTTACTTATTCTTAGCTCAGTTGGTTGCGTGAGGGGGAGCAAAGTGGAGGCTTCCCCTGGTGGGCCACGGGAAAGGGAACCACGCGGCTGGAGTAGTAAATAGGAGTGTGGTCGTGACGTGTCTTTAATGAAGTACCACTCACGAGGCCTACACTACGAAATTAATCCGTAACCATTAAGAGAGATTGGAGTGGAGAGAGGGGCGAGGATATATGTTGTGTGGAGTGAAGTGTTCCGTAAGCAAGGAAAGGAAATAATGTTTGTAGAGCGATGTGAAGTTCTGGCGTCAGGTCAAAAGGGAAGACGGAGCTGAACGTGGGTTATTATGAGCATAACATCAGTATTTGACTTTCTTAGCTATGTAAATATTGAGATGTTCTAACATGAAAAAGGGTTATAAGAAGTAACGTTAGCTACAAAGGGAGAGAGGTAGTTACACATGGTTCAACAAGACATAATCACATCAATATTTGACGTTTCAATGCCTCGAAAGATAAATTTACTTGTTATGAATGAAATATATCAAAATTATTAAAATATATTAAGTATTGTTAGATCCAGTAGAGTAGATAGAATAGAACGTAAATCATTACAAGTATAACTACATAGGTATTTGAGGTTAATAACAAACATAATTATTAAACCTTAGGGGGCCGCCGTGATACAGTGGAACCATGCGTGCTTTGGGGTCCGAGGGGTCTCCAAGTGCACGGCTTCGAATCCTGTCCATGGTCCGAGTGTAGGTTTAGCTTCCTCACTCGGGGCAACGGTTTCCTAGCGGGTGGGCTTTGAGATAGGAGGTACCCCAAAAAGCCCATAAATTCCCGTGAAAAGCCCACATGGTATTAGAAATAAAAACCTGTCCTCTATCATGTGTGGAAAGTGAAGTCTATGGCCAGTGACGTGAAATCCAATATAAGAAAAGGAAACTGATGCGAACACAATGACATTAGTACATAAAATTCTCACTATACCACGTGATAAACTTAATTAATGTCAATGAAAAGAATAGCAACTAACATACACTAATAGACTCACTCATCAATATCCACAGTTCCTTCATTAGTAAGGGTGTTGTGAGAACAGTCAGCCTACACAAAGCAAGTTCCCTTCTGCTCTAAGCCTAAAACCATAACGCCTCCCTCATCCATAAATCTGCCTCAACCTCGCGTTCAACTGCTATTCACGCTAATTAAACGAGTGGTAGGCCTCCTCAACGACCTGCCTCTTCCAACCCTTTAGCTTCTTCGTATCCCTCACATCATGTTTCTCTTTCGCTCATGCCAAATTTCAGAAGTAATTGTAATCTCAAGACCTCTCCGTACCACTTACGTTAACATTTTTCTCTCTCTCTCTCTCTCTCTCTCTCTCTCTCTCTCTCTCTCTCTCTCTCTCTCTCTCTCTCTCTCTCTCTCTCTCTCTCTCTCTCTCTCTCTCTCTCTCTCTCTCTCTCTCTTGCAATGTATAGTGTATTTCATATCTGATTTCTTTCCTGTCTTTGTTATGTTCTGGTGTTCCTCTACTTAATTTCTCCCCTAAGCCTCCTTTCCCTAGCCTCTCTTCACCCTACTTGTTGAGCACGCGAAGCTAACGTTCCCCTTAACAACTTCTATCTTTAGCCGTTGTGATGCATTCCATTAAGGTGAATAAGAGTCGCTGTCACGAGGGAAAGGTAAATGCTCACCTGCAGTGTTCATTAATTCCATAGAGGAGTAAAAATCCACTACTTAAAACGAGAAATGCAGAGTGATGACGAGTCACCTCATTAACTTGACTAAGTGGTAATTCCATGTATATTTACTACTACCGTAAAAAGAAAATAATACATTGCCACCTGGGACGATCATGAATTCCGGCTAGCAATATCACGCAGTCGTCGGAGCTAAGTGTGGCAGCGGTTGTATGTTGATGAGCTTTCTGCACTTACTTTCACTCTGTGCTGTATTTCCCTTAACCTTAAATGTAAGCTCTTTTTTTTCTCTTTTTTACTGTACATTTTGTTGTGTCTTGAGCGCATACTTAGTTCTATTTATTTTTATTATTAGTTTTATCTTGTTAGATT
>NC_059269.1:5901128-5908628 GCF_017591435.1 Portunus trituberculatus | reverse complement strand
CGTAAGGTGGCGGCCGGCACTGAGAGGAGGGGAGGCGGAATGGTGTGGGAAACGGGACGCGAGTAAAAAAAAAGGCTGGGGAAAAAGAGGAGGAAGAGGAGAAAGAGAAGAAAGGCGAGAAACAGGAGAAACAGGGGGCGATGTAAGAATAGCGAATAAGAATAGAAAGTGTGAAAGAAATAAGGAGAAAAAGAGAAAAAATAGTAAAATGTATATACGCAAGGAGAGAGAGAGAGAGAGAGAGAGAGAGAGAGAGAGAGAGAGAGAGAGAGAGAGAGAGAGCAAAAGTGTTTACCCAGGGTAAGTTCTCAGTTCATTTGCTCAGCTTCAAACCAATTCAATTACGGAGACGAGACGAACCCTCTGTAATCAAGCGGACAGGAGAGGGACCAGATTGCTTTTGGTAATATAGAGTTCTGTATTTTTTTCTCTCTCTCACTCGCATATCGCTTCCCTCTTTGCACTTTAATGGAATAATCATCCCTCTTACTCAACCTTCTAATTTGCAAAAGACGCAATAAATACACAGTGAAGATACGATGCAGCAACTTGTGTGTGTGTGTGTGTGTGTGTGTGTGTGTGTGTGTGTGTGTGTGTGTGTGTGTGTGTGTGTGTGTGTGTGTGTGTGTGTGTGCATTAACAAAGAGGGGGAGGAAAAAAAAGAAGGAAGAGGGGAAATAAGGAAAGTAAGGGGATGGTGCTTCAGCCAGAAAGGTAACCAGCGACACGGAATGAGGGCAGGTGTTAGAATATAGATGAGGTTGCGAGGTGTAGGTGTAAGAAGATTGTCAGCACACCTCACTGATTATTTTACGCACACACACACACACACACACACACACACACACACACACACACACACACACACACACACACACACACGGAAGCCAGGACACAACTTTAATGTTTTGACAGAGCTGTGTATATGCAAGGAAATAAATTAATACATACACCGTCAGGAAGACAGACTCAAATGTGAAAAGTTACCCGTATATTGTAAACTGTATAAAGGAGTGTTGCGTTATTCATGACTCAAATATTGTTGCAAATACAATAATATAATGCAAATAAGTAATGTTTATACTGTTAGTTATATTCATTGCCTATATTTGCACATAAACCCTTTCAAACAGAACCTATTCGGGCATATCTCGTGAAAAAAGAAATAGTAAGTATATAAAAAATCGTCATTCTTCAACTTTAACCAGTGACTTACAAATGCAGCGGTTTTTTTTTTTTTTTTTTGCCACCTTGCACCAGCATCATCATCTCACGCCACATCACTGGACCAAAATGAGGCAAAGATCACCATCTCTTCACCTCTTTATCTTCATTTTGCTTATCCCACTAAAGCTCTCAGCTACTGCTTCATGAATAAACACACACACATAGGATAGTGGTAATTAACAAACTTTAAATATATTTTTTGTCTTTTCCTCGGAAAGTCCTCTTCTCATTAGAAAGCGAGTAAAATTAAGTGGCTTTTCTTTCATGAGACAACTGTTTTGCTGACTTTTAGTGTCCTAGTATCTTGATTACACACACACACACACACACACACACACACACACACACACACACACACACATCAGTGGCGGATCAAGGATCAAAATTGAGGGGCTAACCTGAATTCCTGTACTCCTTAAGATTGGTGGCGAGCTACTGCGAGCAAATAAATTTTGAGGGCATTTCTAAACTATAATATGCAGAGCTACTTTTATGTGATAAGAGCATTAATGATTTATCATTATGAACGAAAAAAATAATAATAACAATAATAATAATAAACAAAAATTTTGGTGACCTTTAGCCTCCTCAGCCGCCTCCCGCCCTTGATCCGCCACTGACTCTCTCTCTCTCTCTCTCTCTCTCTCTCTCTCTCTCTCTCTCTCTCTCACCGTAAAAATGCTGGAGCGTAAGATGAAAGTGGTAGCGCTGCCCTTGTTGCTGCATTGCATATTCAAATTCCATCACAAACCAAAGGGAAATAATTCTATACCAACAAATAAACATACCGTTGCAAAGGAAATCGGATATCCAGGAAGGTATCAGCAGCAAGTAGCGAGGGGGCGGGGGAAGAGTTTTCCTGTAATCTTCTTATGAGTTTTCCTTTTAATTCTCCCCTGCGAGTGTTATGCAAGGGTTGTGTAGTGACGCTTCATCGCTCGCTGCTCCCACTAATATCCCTTTAAGCATAACTTAGGGTACGTAGCAATAGTATTCTGGGTGACAGAGGGCGACTAAAACAGGACAGGTAGTTATCATGTACGTTCTGTTTTGGTTGTGTGATCGCTAACAGGAGCAGACAAGAGAAGCTGGAGAGAGAGAAGGAGGAAGATATATCCTTTATTTCATCTTTCATTCTTGCTCAAAAATTTCTCTGGAGTTTCGTGAGTATACCGACTCTACCTCCTGTGCCTCACTATTAATCTCGTTCCACTCAGCCAGCACGATGTCTGTAAACCAATTCCACTCCTTTCTATATATATTTTTTTCGAGTGCCAAAAGGTATCATCAACAATATTTTTTTATATGTTATGATTATCTTTTGTTAGCATTCAGGATATCGTAGAAGTTGGTTTGCATTGACGCAGGAAGGAAAACTAATGTACAAATTTGTAAAAGATCTGGTTCCACATGCACTGAGACACATGTTTATATGTTTATCGCAAGTGAGGATATCCACTCGTAGCCAACCAGACAAAGGCAGAACAGCCATGACACACAAAACATTTAGATTCAAAGTAAGTAATGTATGGAGTGAAATGGCAGGAGAAGCATCATTATCCTTTACCAGTATCCAAGTATAGATTAAAGAAGTATTTAATTAACATGTAATTGCTACCAGGTAGTTTTGTCATGAATAGTAAATAGAGTACATTGTAGAGAAGAAGGCAGAGTATACCATAAGGCATCAGTCATCACTATCAAGCAAAAGGAAGTGAGTGGAGGACTAGAGAAGGTTAACGTTTTCTTTAATACCGTATGACTATCTAAATGATCTTGCTACGAATGCAAAGGTCTCAAAAGTTGCAGGTGACTATAAAAAAAGTCAGCCAGTGTAAAGGTTAACCAATTTACTATGATTAGAAATTTAATAATAATTATCCACTCTTACATTTTCCATTAGTTCCTTTTGTTCATTCAAAGTCTTCAATTACAGCCACCAATCTTCACCTTTCTGGGACACATAAATTAAAAACGAGCCAGTTGATACCTGAAGGGCAAATTATTATCATCTCTATTTCTATTTGTTCTGAGAAACATTTATATAATCATCCTTATTCTTTTTTTAACATGTGATAGGTTCGTCACTCATAAAAAAATTAACGTACTTGATCTTACATAAATCTTCATATAAAACACTCAATTATTTTTTCATTCGTGATTATATCTTATGTCTGGCCACAATGTCTTCCAAAACTGTAAATCCACTGTCTGTCTGTCTGTTTGCCGGACAAATTGTGCAGGATTGTATCAGGTTTCCGTCATTCTTCAACTTGACCTTTATGCGTCAATGAGAAACAGTTAAAAACCAGCACAGTAAAACTTAATCAGAGTCTAAAAAAAACATTCAGCAAATTGTACAGGGAATAAAACAACACATCACAGCAGTGCATCCCTGGTACAAAAATTCTCTCTCTCTCTCTCTCTCTCTCTCTCTCTCTCTCTCTCTCTCTCTCTCTCTCTCTCTCTCTCTCTCTCTCTCTCTCTCTCTCTCTCTCTCACGCCACACACACACACATACTCTGACAGGTAACACGGTGACATGAAAGAAGCGATAACAATCCTCGCACTACCCCAGTGGAAAAATTATTTTAATGGTGTGTTAATGAATATCCGCGATGCACTGACGCCACGAGAGAGAAATGTCCAGCGCCAAAAGATAAAAGATACATTAGTTGCGGTCTTGTTGTCAGCGGTATGTAAGAACAGAGAGCCGCTTCTTTGTGCAGACTCTTACCATAATTATAGTTCCTTTAGTTAATTACATAGTTCTTAGTAAATGAAGTGGTGACATTAGCTTCACAGTTTTCAGATTTCTATTCGTTCTCCTCTCTCTCTCTCTCTCTCTCTCTCTCTCTCTCTCTCTCTCTCTCTCTCTCTCTCTCTCTCTCTCTCTCTCTCTCTCTCTCTCTCTCTCTGGCTAGTCTGCTACTTTCCCTTTACTTCAACATTCAGTCTTAATCTTTCTCTTACAAAGCTCTTTTTTTTTTTTATACCATGTGGGGTTTTCACGGGAATTTATGGGCTAAAGGAGATACTTCTTCTAAAGAGTTCTGTTTCTTTGTCACTTGGTGTTGCCTAAATGTAATCTTCAGAGGATGCTTCTTTTTTCTTACTTCTTACGTGAAAGTTGTTCCAAGAGAAAAATTTCCCAGGTGTCTGTTTCAGTATTTCCTTTCTAACTGACTGAACCTCCTACCTTTATTTTCTGAGAATGAATACTGATCCGTGAAGATTTTTAGAATATTTGGGATTAGTTAGTTCATGGTATTGGTATTAGTCTTTGAAGATCTACTGTATTTGCAGTCTTCCTTCTATATTACAATCAGAAAAGACGTTAATGTTGCAATCAGTGAAGACTAAATATCTTCTAAAGCAAAAAAAATATGTAAGGATGCATAGAGGAGGGTTCATGTGTATAGATCTCTGCCAGATCAGAGTATTTTTAGTTACCTCGTTTAGTTACCCATGAACATAGTCAGATTTCACATAGCACACACTGATATATTTTACTCTGACTCTTCCCTTTAAATAATGCTGCCACATCCAGTCCGCTGTTCCTTCTATTAAGCTTCTCCCCTTGTCTCTTAATATAACGTCCGCCCAACTCTCATTCTTTTCTGCCTTTAGGTTACGTCCCACCCCATTAGGGACTAGAAGTATAACTGACATCAACTCTTACTATGGCTTTGACGGTCTTTAGCTTGCACTAGCTGTTTTTCATCTGCTGTTCTTGTTTGTACAGTAGTCTGTCTCATACAAACCAAGGAAAGTTAAGTTGTGAGGAAAAGAAGTGGAATGGTAATGGATTATAATCATCAGAATACATCATAATCACCCTGCAAAATATCACATTTTCTTTCCTCATAAGGAAAAAAATAGCTTCTGTGTAAACAATATCAAGGTGATATCACTAAAACAAAACTACCTACAAGAAATAATCACCTTTACGATAAATTCTCCGAAGTAAACGTGCTTAATTACGTTAAGAAAAACAGTAAGCATTTAGTGTTCACTGAAAAGAAAGTCAGATAAGGAGAACTTTAGAGTATGCAGTGGGACAGGAACCCAAAACCACTCACCCACTACCAGTGTTCTTTCCGTGTAGCCACGTGTCTTCTTTCAAGTTAACAACAGACATAACACGCCACCAAAAAGTAAAGACCAACACCACCTGCATAACACAATTTCTCAGTCCCTGGTCCATAATCTTGATTGATAAACTTTTCAGCGAGTGATGCCGAACAAACGTCAAACTCAGCGATCCACTCATTAACTTGTACCAGATACGTGCGTGTAATTCAATCTTACACTCCATAAACTACACAAACTACATCATCCGCCGAATTACTTCATCTTTGAAAACTGAATAAATAAACATAATGAACTCCTGTCTATCGTCTATCGAAGGAAGAGTTACAATTTTAAAGGAACTGTTATTCTTTATTTCTCTTCAAAAAGTTCCTAGCTACTGATGAAATAAGACAAGCCAGAAGCGATCCTTGCTAATGAGGATAAATTGGAAGACATATTTGGCCACAGTTAAATAAAACAGATGAAATAAAAAAAAAAAAAAAAACGTATGTACACTCATCCAATCATCATCAAACATCATCACCATCTTCATCACTATCATCACCACGACTAATTACAACCCAAAGGAAACACCCCACGGTTAAAAGACAGACAAGTACACGTGTTCTGTAAACAACACCTGGAGAGAGTATAGAAAGACGCAATACACACCAAGAGCGAGGAGTGAAAAAAGTGCCAAAAAGTCTGCTTCCCAAATTCTTCACTAGGAGAGAAATAAAAAGTGAAAGGAGGAGGAGGAGGAGGAGGAGGAGGAGGAGGAGAGGAAGACTTTGCATTCAGAGGTGCCTTTGGGAGGGAGAAAAGACAGGACGGGTAAGGGGACCACAATAGGACAGGGAAAGCCCAGTGGAGATTGCCAAAAGAAAAGGAGAGATGGAAGCTAGGATGGGAGTGAGAGAGAGAGAGAGAGAGAGAGAGAGAGAGAGAGAGAGAGAGAGAGAGAGAGAGAGAGAGAGAGAGAGAGAGAGAGAGAGAGAGAGAGAGAGAGAGAGAGAGAGAGAGAGAGAGAGAGAGAGAGAGAGAGAGAGAGAGAGAGAGAGAGAGAGAGAGAGAGAGAGAGAGAGAGAGAGAGAGAGAGAGAGAGAGAGAGAGAGAGAGAGAGAGAGAGAGAGTATATCATGACAGTGGTTAAAGAAAGAGTGAGTGAGTGAGGACAGGAGAGCTGAGATAAAAGTGCAAGACATAATGTAGCTATCACACACACACACACACACACACACACACACACACACACACACACACACACACACACACACACACACACAAAGTCTATAAAAAAGTAGTCATCAAAATAACTCACCACGAAACTCTAAACACCCTAAAGAACAACAACACACTAGTAAACACGTGAACACCTGAGCTTAATTAAATGCCAACCTACCTTTTTTTTTTCCCTTTCCTGCAGGTGACCGTGGAGAGAGTGACGCCGCTCACTACGCACCTGACACCTCGAGTGCTCGTGGTGGATGCTGGCGGGGTAGGAGTGTTCCGGTGTCAAGTGTCGGGTCCTCACTCCAGCGCCTCGCCCCACCCACAGCCCACCATCACCTGGTACAAAGATGGGCACGTGATTAGCGCGGCTGGCAGAATCTCCATCACTGGTAAGATTTAAGAACATCAGAAAATGAGGGAAGGTGCAAGAGGCTGTCAGGGCTACACGTGGCACTCCCTGTATAAGATAACTGCTTAATTCCATCTGTCATCTCCATCCATAAATCTATCTAATCTTCTTTTAAAAGCTCCCTATTGACTCAGCACAAATAACATGATTACTCAGTCCGTTCCATTCATCAACCACTCTGTTAGAGAATCACTTCATCCCCATTTATTTCCTAAACCGGAATTTCTCAAGTTTAATTCCGTTATTTCTGGTTCTCTCTTGGCTTTCTTGGATCTTAAGAATTTTGTTCATGTCCCTATACCACTTACATACTTTTGTCAGGTCCCCTCTTAACCTACGCCTCTCTAAGTTATGAAATATCTTTTTCGATCCCTTGTCCATGGAAGTTTGGTAGAAATCTTTTTTAAACCTAAGAGCATGGAAAGTTAAGGAAATCTGCAAGACACCATCAGGTCTATACAAAGCAGTCACTGTAAAAAAAGATACCTACGTATTTCCGTTATCATTACCATCCAGGAATTTGTCTAATCTTCCTCTAAAGCCTCTCTAACGACTCA
>NC_059269.1:5873628-5896128 GCF_017591435.1 Portunus trituberculatus | reverse complement strand
TATCAATAAAGTAAGGCAAACTTTTTTTTTATCACTTGAACCATAGAGTCGATACCACAACTTGAAACATGTCAATCCTTTCGGTATTTTGTACGTGCACAGGTGTGTATGTGTGTAGGAAAGACTGCACAGCAAATTATCTGAAAGAGAGGGCGTGTTGAATGGAGACGAAGCAGATGGAGTCTTGCTGAAAAGACTAGCGAGAACCACCAAGAGAGGCAGAAAAAAGGAGAGGAAGAAGTGATGTGTAGATAGATGTGATGGCAAAGTAAAGTAACTAAATCCAGCACACCATACTCTATATTGAATATTTTCTCAACTTAATTCTACTCACTCTCATCGCTAAGCCAAAGGTATTCTGTCATTATGTAATGTTTTGATCCATAAAATCCAGCGTGTGGGAGAATAAAAATTCATCCCAATAAAACAATATCACGTGGAGATTAATGCGTTAGTTTCGAATGAATATTTTAAAATGACATTCACCTTCGTATGATTACTTAGAACTGCTACACATCTTATTCTCGCTTTATTCTTATCCTACTAAAACGTTAAATATAAGTTTTCTCATGCAATCCTACGAGGTATATATATATATATATATATATATATATATATATATATATATATATATATATATATATATATATATATATATAAATTGAAAAAAGTTATTTATTCTGTATCGTATATTTCCTTGCAACGTTGTGTCATCTGATTTGCTGGTAAGCTCACTAAAATGCGATTACTAATAGATCCTTAACATAGCAGAAGACATATTAGAAGTGAGTCCGGCATGTTACTACTACTACTACTACTACAATAATAACATTAATAATGATAGCTAAAACAACAACAGTAATAATGATAGTAATAATAATAATAATAATAATAATAATAATAATAATAATAATAATAATAATAATAATAATAATAATAATAATAATAATAATAATAATAATAATAATAATAATAATAATAATAATAATAATAATAATAATAATAATAATAATAATAATAATAATAATAATAATAATAATAATAATAATAATAATAATAATAATGATAATAACAATAATAATAATGATAATGTTCAAAGCCGCAACATATCTGAACGATTTTTTTAATATATTATGGTTAACTAGTGATAAATTTTCCATGATACTGACACTCTTCGTCACAGTTCTCATTTCATCCTTTTATCATGTATAAGATCATTATTATTGTTATAATTATTATTATTATTATTATTATTATTATTATTATGTGTGTGTGTGTGTGTGTGTGTGTGTGTGTGTGTGTGTGTGTGTGTTACTATTATCATTACCAGTATCATTACCACCAATATTATTACTATTACTATTTACTTTAAGTTCCTTTCCCCTGACACATAAGAATCTCCGGCTCCATATTCCTTGCAAGTCTCAAAGGGCTGGTGAAAGGGACGAGGGCGGAGGGCTGGAAACACTTTTCTCCTTTCGTCGTCTTTTCATTCCCCAAATAAAAAAGGAACACGAAGCATCATATTTATTATTTTTGGTCATTTTTAATATTTTCTTTCTGTAAAGATCTCAGTCCTGTGAGAAGATGAAAATGTGCTAAAAACTATATTCATTTTGCAATTAGTACTTTAGTATTGTCTTATTATGCAATTGAAATTAAATTTAATATTGGATATAAGTTTTTAATTCATATCGTGCTCTCTCTCTCTCTCTCTCTCTCTCTCTCTCTCTCTCTCTCTCTCTCTCTCTCTCTCTCTCTTGGTCAATTTTATATCATTTCTCCTTTAAAACAAAGACCAGCGCTACGATTGTTCGTAATGATACTAGTGCTAAAAATATTACTTCTACTATTACTGCTATTACTCATATCACAAATATATTGACCCGTTGGTGCTGCAGTTAACGCGGTTAGCTCACAACTGAGAGGTTTCGATTTCACATTCCCGGAAAGGGGGACGCACTCGGCTTGTCTCTTTTCACGGTGCAGCCCATGTTCATTCAGCAGAAAATAGGTGTGGACGTAAGTCACGGAACTGAGACCTCACAGCCTGCCAGGACCGGAAGGAGAGCAATACTGACCTTCCGTGTGTGTGTGTGTGTGTGTGTGTGTGTGTGTGTGTGTGTGTGTGTGTGTGTGTGTGTGTGTGTGTGTGTGTGTGTGTGTGTGTGTGTGTGTGTGTGTGTGTGTGTGTGTGTGTTATATAAAGCCTATTGGTACAAATACTATCATTACTAGTGTGCATTCATCTTACTACTATTATTATGCTTACTAATACTGTTACTGCTGCTAGAACTTACTACTACTACTACTACTACTACTACTACTACTACTACTACTACTACCCCCCAAACACTTCCATCACCACCAACACCACCACCATCACTACCACAACCACTAATACCACTACCGCTACAAATTCACGGGTTACTTTTGGGAGTGTCATTCTGGGTAAAGCGACAGACGTATTGCTTGCCATCCCCGTCACCGCTCGTCACTCTAAAAAAAAACATCACCCTCCATCACCACCCATCACTTGTATCACGCCGCCCCCCAATCAGCCCCGCCAACACCAGTAACTCCCTGTCACTACCTATCACCTGTTGCTAAATATACGGCTATGTATGGAGGCCTTCCTTTATTGAATCTGTGGGTCTCTGGGATTTGTGTAGAAGTAGTAGTAGTAGTAGTAGTAGTAGTAGTAGTAGTAGTAGTAGTAGAAGCAACAGTAGTAGTAGTAGTAGTAGCAGTAGTAGTAGTAGCTGTTGTTGTCTTTGCAATACTACTAATGATACTGCAATAAAAAAAAAAAACTAAAATAACACAAAGCAAAGGAAAAACGTAACAAGAAAACAACAACAAACACAAAAATAACATCAACAACAACAACAACAACAACAACAACAACAATAATAATAATAATAATAATAATAATAATAATAATAATAATAATAACAATGACAACAGCAATGGATTTTTCACGTGGAAAGCGTACACGTAAAATAAAGAACAGGACCAACGATGATTTGTACGTTTTATTTGTTACGTTTGAGCACTGCATGGACCATCTTCACGCTACAGTAAAAGAGAAAAAGATTAATAGTAAGTAGATTCTTATTACTCACTGTTATTTGTTGTCTCTCTTTTACTGTAACCTGAAGTTGGTACATGCAGTAAGGAAATAAAAATGTCCTGACCTTCATAGTAATGGTAATAAAAATAATAATGATAACAAGAATAATAATAATAATAATAATAATAATAATAATAATAATAATAACACCAATTTCAGCATTATTACAGATCAAATTAAAATTATCCAGGAAAATTATCATATATATACATATTAACTGATAATATTGCACCTAATACTTATAAATGCAATCAAAGTATATTAGAATCTGAGAGGTGTGAAGAAAATGAATTCGCAGTAGTAGTAGTAGTAGTAGTAGTAGTAGTAGTAGTAGTAGTAGTAGTAGTAGTAGTAGTAGCAGTAGCAGCAGTAGTAGCAGTGGCAGTAGCAGCAGTAGTGGTGGCAGCAGTGGCAGCAGTGGTGGCAGCAGGTGGTGGCAGTGCAGTGGCAGCAGTGGCAGGTGGTGGTGGTGCTGCTGTTGTTGTTGCTGTTGTTGTTGTTGTTGTTGTTGTTGTTGTTGTTGTGCAGTAGTAGCAGCAGTGGTGGTGGTAGTGGTAGTAGTGGTGGCAGCAGTGCAGTAGCAGCAGCAGTAGTAGTGGCAGCAGTAGTGGTAGTGGTAGTGGTGGTGGTAGTAGTAGCAGTAGTAGTAGTAGTAGTAGTAGTAGTAGTAGTAGTAGTAGTAGTAGTAGTAATAGTAGTAGTAGTAGCAGTAGTAGTGGTAAGAGTAGCAGTCGTAAGTAGTGGCGGTGGTGACAGGAACAACAAAAACATCAACGTTAGTTAAAACACTTTTAAACAAGTATCGTGTCATTTAACTCCCTCACCTCACGTCGCCCAATCAAGCACAGCAACAAACACACCTCAACACCTGCTGCACTCTGAACGCCCCACTTGCACCACCCTCACAACTAACTTTTAACTCGTAAACACACCCATGATTTCCCAGTACGATGTATCCTATTACTAATCGGTCGCCTTCCTTCCCTCCTGTCTCGCCAGAGGGGGACGTAGTGCTGGAAGTGCGAGGCGTGGGCAGGGCGGATGCAGGCATGTACCAGTGCTTTGTACGAGGTGACGAGGACACGATGCAGGACGCCGCTGAGCTCCGCCTTGGTGGTAAGTAGTGCTGTGTATCTATTTAGTTACTATTAAGAACAAATGATTATAAGACTACGATGGTTTAAATGTATTTCTGTATCCAGTTAGCAGTATGTGTAAAATAGGCAACACTAAAAGGCGTTCAGAGATTAATATACTGTTACTCTGTCGTGTGGTTAGTTACACGAGAAAACAATGAAATTATATAAGATTACAAAGATTTATATATTTTACTCTAAGTCTGATTGGTATTACGATCAAAATATGGTAACAATGTAAGACTATTGCTTATATTTAGTTTGCATTAAGAACTAAACAGGGCCACACTATAAAGCAGAGTTGAAAAAGAAAATAGTTATCTATCTGTGGCTATAGGAGCAAAATATAGTAGCAGTACAAGACTAGAAAGGTTTACAATTACTTTTGTTTACTCGTTGTTTGTACTAAGAGCAAAACATTGACACAATACGTTACAAAGGTTTATACATGCTACTATCTATTCTCGGTCAGTTTTACCAGGAAAACAAGACAACGCTATATAACAAACGTTTACAACAAATGCTCTATCTATCTTTGGTCACGCGATAAAAAGCTGATGCTATAAGACCACAAGGATTTATGACTACCACTCTGTCAATCCTCAATCAGTATTACAACCAAAACACAACAACGCTACAAGAGATTCTTAGTGTCATGTCATGATTTCTCAGGACGAATAACTTTTACTTCTTATATTACTAATGTACTACCACTCGTATTCGGCTTATTATTCTTAATTAGTACAATACGCCTGCTAAACTCTAAAACGCACTTATTTGTTAATTTGTCACTATCCATCCATAATATAGAAAGACATTATTTTAGTTATCATTATATTTCGTATTGATTTTATATTTGGGGAAGCATTGTGGGCGTTTTTTTTTTTTTTCCTATTATTTATTTTTGTTACTCTGTATGACACATAAGAAAAGTTGCATACACACACACACACACACACACACACACACACACACACACGGTAGCTCAGTGGTCTGGCTTCACAAGCCAGAGGACCGGGGTTCGATTCCCCGGCCGGGTGGAGATATTTGGGTGTGTCTCCTTTTACGTGTAGCCCCTGTTCACCTAGCAGTGAGTAGGTACGGGATGTAAATCGAGGAGTTGTGACCTTGTTGTCCCGGTGTGTGGTGTGTGCCTGGTCTCAGACCTATCCGAAGATCGGAAATAATGAGCTCTGACCTCGTTCCGTAGGGTAACGTCTGGCTGTCTCGTCAGAGACTGCAGCAGATCAAACAGTGAAACACACACACACACACACACACACACACACACACACACACAGAACAAAACTGGTAATACCGCTGCTGTTCATTTACCGTCCGACGTATTTAGAATTTAAAAATAGATCGCAATGAAAGCAGCCGTGACTGGACACCCTTCGGTTACACTGCAACTCGCCCAGTCGGCAATCGAACCTTGAACTAAAACTACCTGCTAAAACTCAACTTCTAAAGAGTAACTAAAATAGACGAAACAAGAACAACCATCCAAAGACAAACTTGGTGCGGCACAGATTCTCACCACACGTCGTTGTTAAACAAAGGGCAGGTAGGACAGAGAGAGAGAGAGAGAGAGAGAGAGAGAGAGAGAGAGAGAGAGAGAGAGAGAGAGAGAGTTGGGTGGAGGGGAGGCAAGGGGAGGGCGCTTCACTCCACACCCTTTTCCTGTAAATTGTCAAGGACGCACCCTTCCGGATTTCACTAATTGACATTGATGGGGGTCTCTTTTTTTGTCCCTCCCACTCACTCACTGGAGGAATCGCGAAGGACACTACTGCGACTATATATTTTAGTTAAGGAAACTCTAAAACAAACATTAATTGCAGTGGAGGATCCCACGATATATTTTTAAATCCTCTCCGTTCTCTATAAATACGAATTTGTATGAATGATTTTCTTTTATGAGGTCATCCATTTTTATGACGGCATCAATCACGCGAACACACACACACACACACACACACACACACACACACACACACACACACACACACACACACACACACACACACACACACACTCCTACAAAGCTATGGATGAGATCAACAAACATACAAACTGAAGTCAAACAAACACCGAGCGTCGTCCCTCCAGCTGTATATATACACGATAAAATAAATTTCCGCTCAGAATGACTCTTAATTTTACGAGCCTCGCTGCGATAAATGAAAACAGATTGTCTCAGTCTCCTCCACGCAGGGAACCGAAGAGATACCTCACTGAATTTCAATACGATAAAAGAAGCTGCGTGCGTGGAGAGACTGAGGGAGTTGCCACCTTTCTTATCTCTCTCTCTCTCTCTCTCTCTCTCTCTCTGACAACTTCACATTTCATTATTTTCACTTTTACTTTTCGAGTTGGAAGCAAAATTTATTTATATCGCAGAACGTTTTTATATTATCGTTATTTTCTGATCCATCATTATTTATAGCGTCTGGTGTGTGATTTTGTACTGAGTGATGAGAAAAGGGGATATATTTAGCCATTCAGTCCTCTCTCTCTCTCTCTCTCTCTCTCTCTCTCTCTCTCTCTCTCTCTCTCGACCACACTATGACCTTGTATTTCACCAGCGACGACCAATTTAACGCCTCTGACAACTCTCAACTGAATACAATACTCTTAAATAAATCTACAATAATCTTGAGAAAAACACTCCCAGCAAAAGAGGTGATCGAATATTCAGCTTTTTCATTGCGTGTTTCTCAGGTAACTTCGATAAAATAGTAGTGTTAATAGCAGTTAAAGGTGGACCGCCCTGGTTGTGAGTGTTGATGTGCTGCTGTGTAACTAGAGACTGCTTTTTTTCTGCTTATTTGATTTATCTATTATTGCTTATTTATAATGCTTGATGTAGTTATGCGTTGTATAATAATGATTTCTCCTGCCTTTTGATTTTTTTCTCTCTTTTCTCTCGTTATTTTATTCCCGTTAGAATCTATTTATCTGACTCGGTTATCTAAAGCAATTTAATTTACGGTAACTTGAACATAAGAAAAATAAGAAAAATAAGGTTATGCTTTTATTCCTTGACGTAAAAATCTTTGGTAAACTTGTCATCTGGTTGGAAAGTGAGTACCGATTATCATCTGAAAATTACTCGCATAGTTTCTTTTTTTTTCACATTAATACTAAACAATGTCTTCTTTAATATCACAATTGAATCTATAACGAAATCTTTCTAATGTAAGCAGATAACTTTACGTGCATAGCAAATACATATCGAGGCTACTATAAAAAATGTGTGAAGCTTGGGCATCATAAATTCTTCACAAAGCGATTATGAATTTCCGTATCCTTGCCACCTGTAATAGAAAAACAAATTAAGAATATTCTAATCCTTATACATTTCACAACTTAAGCCATCACTAAACAATAAATACATTGTCCGCTCACCCACTACATATGGTATAACTTTTACTCCTAAATCTTGTTTGTATTCTTTTCTTTATCTTTATGCTTTTATATCTATTTATGTATTTTATTTTGATGTTAGACCACTGAAGATGATATAAGAATATGTCAAAACGTTTGGAATTAAAGATGGTTCTCGTTGCAGCCTTTGTTATTGGTTTCCTACTGAAGCTTGTATAAAAAATGCGCCAAAGAAAAGTGGGCAAATATAGTTCGATTGATAGATGTAGTGTGTGTGTGTGTGTGTGTGTGTGTGTGTGTGTGTGTGTGTGTGTGTGTGTGTGTGTGTGTGTGTGTGTGTGTGTGTGTGTGTGTGTGTGTGTGTGTGTGTGTGTGTGTGTGTGTGTGTTTACAGAATCTGGAGGATTGCCAAGAGCTATAAAAAAGTAAATACTCGTAAATAAAGTCCGCTTAATCGCCGCTCCATGAAGAAAAAGCATGTAGTATAAGAATACCATAAAAAGACTAATTCCGTCCCGAGGTGTGTTGCGTTCCTTCATGAAAAAAGGAATAGGAACACAAGTAAATAGACGGAGCGTTCCAATGAAAGACATACAACTAGACAAGAAAGTAAAAGTCTTAGAGCAGAGAGAGAGAGAGAGAGAGAGAGAGAGAGAGAGAGAGAGAGAGAGAGAGAGAGAGAGAGAGAGAGAGAGAGAGAGAGAGAGAGAGAGAGAGAGAGAGAGAGAGAGAGAGAGAGAGAGAGAGAGAGAGAGAGAGAATCTAAAAAAAAACTATAACCCAAGCAGGGAATAGGAGATGAAACTAAGAGATCCAACATTGCACCACTGTGAAATATCAAAGACAGCTAAAGAAAAAAATGAGAAAGTGGAAATATGTTGACACGAAATGGTTCTCACTTACACCTGTTTAGAAGAGCAATGTGATTCAAACATGTCTCTTCCCACACACATGCACACGACACCAAGTAAAACATGCCTCAAAACACTCGCTTTCTCCTCCTCCATCAGCCACAGCAATTACTGGGAGCTGACGCCACGCATTGACCTCAACACGAAACAAAAAACCTTTCTTCTGGTGATATGTAAGGCCTGAACATTGCGGCGGATAAATCAAGAGAGAAATATCGGGGTTAGAATAAAATACAAGAAACTTCATTCTGACTTGAAACTATTGGGAGAGAAAAAAAAATAAATCTAACAATATACTGTAAAGATAGAAAAAAAATCTATTGTGGAATATGAAAGGAACAAAGGAAATATATACATGCATGAAACTAAAGTAAATATGAAATAAAAACTTGTTATAAATGAATGGAGGAAAACATTGCATGCAGAGATAGGGGAAGGCAAGAAAAAGGCGAAAAAAAAGTAAAAAAGAAAGAAATGTTGGTTAAGAGAATAAAAATACGTTAGAATGTAGAAAGAAAACGTGCAGGACAAAAGAAGACAGAATTAAACAGATGGGAAAGAGAGACAAGAATAGCAAGGTTGCAAAGTAGGAAAACAAAACTGGCTGATAAACAAGAATAGGTAAAGAAACAAAGTACGTACTCAGAGGAGCAAAAAAAGTAATTAGATGGGAAAAAAAAAAAGGAAGGTAACAGTAGAAAAAAAGAAAGGGAAAAAGCGAAGAGGTGGAAAAACAAAAGAAGATACATAGGAGGGAGAAAGGGATTAAAAAACAAAAGCTAAAAATAAATATGGTATGGGTAAAATAAGAAAAATATCGAAGGTAAATTGGAGTAATAAATTAAACAGGAAAAAGAACACAACAAAAAAAATAAAGTAAAAAAGTAATAAGAGAAGCTGAAAAATGCAAAAGAAGAAAAAGAAGAAGAAGAAGAAGAAGAAGAAGAAGAAGAAGAAGAAGAAGAAGAAGAAGAAGAAGAAGAAGAAGAAGAAAAAGAAGAAAAGAAGAAGAAAACAAGGTAGATATAGAAGATAAAATAAATAATGGAAAGAGGATAACAAGAAATATAATAAGTAGAAATGTGAAGTAGAAAAGCGGGAACATTGTTTAAGAGGGGAAAATATGAGCAGGATGAGAATGAGTAGAGCAAAGAATAAAAAGTGGATCTCTAGGAGGGTGAAATACGAGGAAGAGGAAGATGAGGAGAGGAGGAAATAAGTGATAAAAAGCGGATGAGTGCAGGAGGGCGGTGGAATGCTGTGTTCCTGTATGAAACATGTTATGAGGAAATTTGTTCCCGTTATTGTATATGTCACCGGGTGGTCTCTCTCTCTCTCTCTCTCTCTCTCTCTCTCTCTCTCTCTCTCTCTCTCTCTCTCTCTCTCTCTCTCTCTCTCTCTCTCTCTCTGTGTATGTGTGTATGTATGTGTGTGTGTGTGTGTGTGTGTGTGTGTGTGTGTGTGTGTGTGTGTGTGTGTGTGTGTGTGTGTATGTGTGACTGTGCAATTATGATATATGTATTTAATCTTTTCCCTGTGAAAGTCTGTATGTCTGTTTTTTTCTATGTTTTTGTCTGCTTGTTTTTTGTCTGTCTGCCTAATTGTCTGTCTATCTGTATGTAGGAGTATGTATGTAGGAACTACATGTAATATGTATATTTGACATTTCATATAAATTTGTTTTGTATGTCTGTGCTTTTTTATCTCTTTTTTTATCTATACTTCCCTCTCTCTCTCTCTCTCTCTCTCTCTCTCTCTCTCTCTCTCTCTCTCTCTCTCCATGTGGCTCTAATCCCAGCTAACTTGCTTCACTCTATCTGTATTTATGCAATTTGACGTGCATGTATATATGTATGCATGTATTACTTTTTGTCCCTCGCTCTGTTATTACACTTCCGAATCATGAATGTACACACATAGCTGTACATCCTACATTAATAAAACCTCCCGCTGATCAACCTGACATTCAATTCACCAGGAAAATCCACCGCACCAAGTTCTGATATAAGACAAAAAAAAATGTAT
Organism: Portunus trituberculatus; assembly: GCF_017591435.1. Classification (NCBI taxonomy): domain Eukaryota; kingdom Metazoa; phylum Arthropoda; class Malacostraca; order Decapoda; family Portunidae; genus Portunus; species Portunus trituberculatus. The sequence continues at coordinate 5,885,533 of NC_059269.1, read as the reverse complement.
ATGTGTGTGTAGTCTTCTTTTCTATTCATATTTGTTTATTTTATTTGCAGCATCCATCCAGCGGGGGTTCGGGTTTATCTGGTAGTGGAATAAAAAAAAAATCTCTGGTAATCACTTTATAACAAAATTTATTCCAAAACCCAATTTGAATGTGATTTCCTTTGTGGGGGGAAAAGTGGCATATTGTTGGCGTGTTTGTCTAACTGTTGGTTGGTTGGCTTGTCTCTCTGCGCAGTTCGTCAGTCAGTCACGTGAGTTGCGAGTCTATTGCTTTACTCTCTCCCTCCCTCTCTCTCTCTCTCTCTCTCTCTCTCTCTCTCTCTCTGCGACAGTCTGTTTGTTTGCCTTTGTGTATATGTCCGTTCGTCTATCTGTCAAGTTTGTTTCTTTGTTTGTGTGTGTTTGTTTTGTGTTCGTATGTGCTTGGATGGATGGGGAGAGAGAGAGAGAGAGAGAGAGAGAGAGAGAGAGAGAGAGAGAGAGAGAGAGAGAGAGAGAGAGAGAGAGAGAGAGAGAGAGAGAGAGAGAGTGTGTGTGTGTGTGTGTGTGTGTATAGCAAGTGTACATGTATGTATACCTATGAGTATCAAATGCCCATGTGTTTGGTAGTGCATGATTGATAGGATGATGTATAAATGCATGGAGTGTTTACATCAGCTGATGAACAGTTTGGCTGTGAATGCAATAAATATCAAGGTGCAATAAATCAGGAAACTAAGCTGAACATGTGTCCGACAAACAACATCAAAACACATTCATAAGAGAGAGAGAGAGAGAGAGAGAGAGAGAGAGAGAGAGAGAGAGAGAGAGAGAGAGAGAGAGAGAGAGAGAGAGAGAGAGATACACTCCTATAATACATCAACAAATTAAAAGATATAAACTATACCTGTTTTACCCCAAGTCAAATCTCTCTCTCTCTCTCTCTCTCTCTCTCTCTCTCATACGTCAGTAACCCTTCAGAGATTAAAATGATCACGTAAAGATAAAGACGCGCGGGATAAGAAGGGACGGAGGTGAACAGAAGCGAAGGAGGTGAGACAATACGCTTGTTGTAAGGTCATTCATGAAGACTCGAAGCAATTAAGAGCGTGAATGTTCCTATATAGAGGGATAATGATGCAGCGATGCAGTGCAGGAGGGAGACCACGTAAAAGTAAAGGAAGCAGCGGTGAGGATGGAGGATAGTGCGTATGGGGTGTTGTGATGAGAGGGAGCAGAGACAAGAGGTACAAATGGGATAGAGTAAGAGGATTAGTGCAAAATATTGTTAAAATGCCGCAAGTGTGAATTGATGATATTGTCTCTGTAGATTATTGGTGTTATCATTGGCATCTTGAGGGACGTGTAGGTTAACTTAAGTACATGTTCTTAATTTTATACATAAACTTAAATATAGATCCATGTATCAGAATACTTAACTCTTTTTCTACGACACTTTTTTTCTCTATAAATAAAAGCACATATTTCTAAACCTCTTCTTTTATGGTTTAGTATCAACAATAGTTCTGTATACTGAGAAAGAAATATTTGTCCTTTATTCTCACTTTCTTTTTTTTATGGTGTGTGTGCGTCAATACAAATATTTTTCTTTTCCCCGTGTTCTGAATATTAACGAAGGAGGGCCATAGCAGTAACGGGGTCAACACACATCGCCATCCAAAGGCTATGGAAATATACATAATTGATTAACTGATTAATTGATTGACTTAACAAGCTGCACAGTGGGTCGGTGTGGGGGAAAAAAATGTATACATAAGTAGCAACGCGCGCGCACACACACACACACACACACACACACACACACACACACACACACACACACAGAGGGAGAGAGAGAGAGGTGTGTGTGTGTTATCTACTATTGCTCACTACTCTTAAACTATTCATTAACTTTCTCACTATCTACACACTGCCAGTGGTCCGTAATCTCCAAAGAAACACGAAACCTGTATCCTTTTTTCACTTCCACCACTTTCCTTTCACTATCTATAAAAGTCTCTGATAGGAAGTTCACAATAGACACAACGTTATTTTCCTTCCTCATCGCCCTTCCCTTCCTTCCCATTGTGCTCCCCTTTCTCGCCAAGCCTATCTGGTCCTCACTGGATGATTATTTTATTTCTTCTCTTATACCTACTGCTCTAACTACCCTCATGCTTGACTTATCATGCTCCCCTTACACAAGCTTATCTCTCACTCCCTTGCAATGCACATGCTGCAACACTGTGTTGTTAGCCAAACTCGTTATGATTCCATGTCACAATCTCTCTCTCTCTCTCTCTCTCTCTCTCTCTCTCTCTCTCTCTCTCTCTCTCTCTCTCTGAATTACATTTGTACGAATTCTCACGTAGAAATGTTAAAAAATGATACAGACAACACATTTTCCCTTTGTACAATTTCCTGTACCGTTAATCCAGAGTTATGTTCGCTTTCATGAACGAGGTGATATCTAGTTTTCATTTATTGCATATTGTTATACTCACACATTTCTAAATACTCTTGCTCTTTGTTTCATGGCAAAGAAAGCTTATAAATTTTCAAGTCCAATTGCTAAATTTTCACGTAAGTTGCTATTGCAATATAATGGCTGTTTTATTTTTAATCCTTGGGTGTTTCAAAGCAATTATAAGGTAAAATTTCATCGTTTATGCCGCACCGTTCAGAGTCATTATTCTCAGCACCTCGTGCATATTTCAGCAGAGGAGCTCCTATCAGTCCCACAAGTGCCTTCAAAGCAGTAGTTTCTCTCTTCCTCTTTCTCTCTCTCTTGCATCTGTCCACTCACTTTCCTTACTCAAAGTCTCTCCAACACCTCCCTCACCTCGGCATCCCGGCGCCTCACGCTCTCCCCTGTGCTGTGCAACGGACCGTGTCTTCCCGCACTCCTACACACACTCGTCCTGCTCACACACGCTGTCCTGCCACACGCTCTGCCTAAATTGTACGCGCATTCATCAAGGTAACAACAGTGAAGGCTGTTTTCTGTACTTAGTCTAAAGTATTATAGGAAAATATTTCATTGTTCTTCAGTTTTCAATAATGGTAATGGCCGTATAACGATTATCATATTACTTAAAAAAATACATGTAAAAATACAGTACTAGAAGCTTCTAAACTATTCGAATAGTTCAATTGTCAGATTAGTTTTCAAAATAATTATAACGTACGCTGCCACCAGACTAAGACAAATGTCAAAAATATATATATATATATATATATATATATATATATATATATATATATATATATATATATATATATATATATATATATATATATATATATATATATATATATATATATATATATATATATATATATATATATATATATATATATATATATATATATATATATATATATATATATATATATATATATATATATATATATATATATATATATATATATATATATATATATATATATATATATACACTACTATCTGTAAATAGAAGTGATATAATTGTTTATGTTAACTCTTCTGACAGACATTGCGGCATCATATGAAAATACAGCAACCTTTATTTACTCTTTTTATGAATTTTAGGCTTCTAATATTGACGCCCCACAACCCTGCCAACAGTCACTGTTTCCAAGAAGTGATCAACGAGGCTTGTTGATCTTTATTTCATAATCTGCTTCCTCGAAAACCAATTAACATTGTTGCTTTGAAATTCAACGATGCCATGACGACACAGACAGAAACAGAAAAGTTTATGATGATGCGTCTTATTGTGTAGCTCTAAGTGGAAGACTGGCTAGAGTCGCTGCGATTAACTTCATTGTTATTGTATAAAGGTGGCACAAACAGATGTAGGAAACTAGCAATATGCCACTTTACACTTCGATAAGACGTTTTTCTGATACACTGAATTTTGAAGATGTAGTGCAAACGTTAGATAAAAAAAAACCAGCCTTTATTTCTCTAACACTTACCACTAATTCATAACTGCTGGCATAAAAAGTCTGTCTCAGGATGCCAAGGTTTGCAGGTTACTTGATATAACATGATCTAGGAATAACTGACTACTCTATATAAATCTACACTTTTTCAGAAGAGGGGCAAAAATCTTTTCTTGTATACTATACATCCTTGCAAAGATATGTGCTATAATTTCTTATCTTCTAAACACAGACAAACCAATATACAGACAGACATACAAACGGTTAAGCAAAAAAAGAGAAAGACAGAAGGGTAATAGCGAAAACGGGAGCAGCAATATATTACAAATTAAACTGATACTATAAACCTTAAGTAAAGGGAAAAGAAACAGACAAATAAAAACAGTAAATAAATAATTAAAACCCAATGTTCCACTCGTGGGGTAATCAGCCGTAGCTACAGAAGGTCGTGATTGCTTTCCTGCTCCATGATAAAGCCTTTCATACGCTAGGCAGAGATTAATGCTGATAAAAACTACCCCAATGGAAATGCTTCTTAACTTTTAAATATCTACCCGTCAATGCATAATAGAAAGGAATATACTAAGCGGCGTACGAACACCATTTTGGGGCGAAATACTAAAGAGTGACTTCAATGATTTAGTAACACAAATACGTCAAATAAAGCACAGGACCACGAAAAGTCAAAATACAGAACAGTGGGAGGCAGTGCAAAGGCTTATACCCCAAACATTACCGGTGAAGAGATGATGAATTCATGGACATACTCGTAGATGCCGAAGATGGGCTCATCAAGCAGAGGGAAGAGAGTTAAAACCAAAGAGAAAGGTTATGGATGCAGTGAAGGAAGACACTCCGGTGATGAGAGTAACAGGAGACAATAGGGGGAAGGCTGATCCAGTGCGGCTACTGACATGAGCAGTCATTCTATCAGTGACTCCCTGTCGTTGCGCCACCTGTTGATGCACTAACAAGACTAGTGTCGTGGTGTAGAAATAGTATTGCATGAAATTCCAAGTGACCATCTTCTGTCTAGTTATGATGTCACTTTATTATTCATACTGCGAAGTTTGGAGGACTTGAGAGGGAGTGAGTGAGGCTGAGAGAGCGAGGAACAGGATACGGGCATAAGATCTGGGAGTAAGGAGAGCTGGGAGAGGCAGTGCTAAAGGAAAATCTAGTTAGGTCTCTCTTATATCCCAACCATTTCTATTATCAATATCATGTACCAAAATTGAATACTAGGCGTCATATATAAACATTTCTTTTTTGCTAGCATTTCTCAAGTAGCCATAAAAAAAAATGAAATAGAAAGTATAAGATAGATAATATAAGATAGGTTACGTGTACATTTCTACTACCCTTATGTACTTTGTCTCAGAGATCATGTTTGTAGGTTTCAATTCACAACAATATCACATCAATAAAAATGCATTATCACTCAGGACAATCTATCTATAGAATGTACAAGAGCATACATTTCAAAATCTGCCTTGTGCACGTACGCTATCATTTTGTAAAGTCTTTATTTTCTTATATTCTTATGTTCATTTATTTGGAATTCAATGAGTTTCACTGTTTAAAAATATCGTAACACAAAACTTTTTCGAAATATGAAAAGAAACACGTAGCTTACAATATCCACTCGTAGAACTGTTGCGTCAGAGAGAGAGAGAGAGAGAGAGAGAGAGAGAGAGAGAGAGAGAGAGAGAGAGAGAGAGAGAGAGAGAGAGAGAGAGAGAGAGAGACAGAGAGAGAGAGAGATGCATTCAGACAAAGGCGAACAGACAGACCCAGCAGGACAGAGTGAGAGAGCGGTGTCATGCTATTCTGGACTGACTAATGGCAAAGTGACAGCACCAGCAGGATAGTGAAGGGAGAGTTTAAAAGGCAGGTAGAGAGAGAGAGAGAGAGAGAGAGAGAGAGAGAGAGAGAGAGAGAGAGAGAGAGAGAGAGAGAGAGAGAGAGAGAGAGAGAGAGAGAGAGAGAGAGAGAGAGAGAGAGAGAGAGAGAGAGAGAGAGAGAGAGAGAGAGAGAGAGAGAGAGAGAGAGAGAGAGAGAGAGAGAAGTGGAGGGGGGAAGCCAATGAGTCAACTTTCAACACAAAGAAATTTGAGTAATATCATAAAGCATGCAGGGTAATAAAACATAATGCCAGACAATTTGAATCAAGTTTTGTTTGACTATAAAGGGCAAACAAACACAGCGGGTAGTTGATTGAAAAACAGTGAGAGCATTAGTGCAAACAATAAGCCAGGAAGGCAATATCAGTTGGTCTACAGAGGCAATAACTTCTCTCATGGAGAAGGTTAGGCACCATGAGGCACTGTGGCGAATTACCATTCCTGTCTACCATTCTGGTGTTATGGCAAATCCCAGGCCGTTGTTTTGATGTGCAGTGCGGCTTGCACAGTGGTGGGAAGGTTCCTGGTCGGGGAGAAGGGACCGCCGATAGTCGATTCGTTTGACCACAGCTTGAGAACTACAGGGACATTACACACAATGAGAGATGTTTGGGTATAACTTTGATGTGTTACTCATGGTTGTTTTCATATTGAAACTATATAACTTTGTCTTAATCTTACGTTATTTAACCTAGAAAGGTTGTCTGCCGCAAATGGTGATCTCTCTTTTTCTTCTGCTCATGAGAGAGTTAATTGTAAAATTGAATATGTTTTACAGAAGCAAACTATTTTTTCACTCTCTGTCGTGGCCACTGCCTTGTATGGAGTGCGTGGAGGTAATGACACGTCTAATCTTCTGGCTTGTAATCATGTTCATCCAGTTAGAACTCAATCAACATACAATCTAATCACCGTGCCCTAATAATATGGCATGGCCCAATATAGAGATAATTAGCGCTTCAATTACATTTCTGATTGTTTATCTAATCAATCTCATCCATGCCGATTATTATTTTCTAATCCTTTCATTTTTTTCCATCTTATGACATTACTCCATTATTTTCTTTCTTTCCTTTCTATTTTCATTGTCTTATAATATTCATTTTTTTCCCTCTTCCCTTTCTTCTTCACTTTACTTCCTCTTTAATCGTCATTCTCTACCAATTTTACTTCTTTCTTCTTTTCCTCTACAACACAGAGATAACAACTTTAGTCTTGTTTTAGTCTTTTTTAAGTCACTCCACAAAACATTTAAGAAAGATTTCCACCATAACTCTCCCTGCTGGTATAAGAGTACGATAACACGAACACTTTAACCTAATACTTAACGATGGATGACAGTGGAATTAGGAGCACTACCGGGTTATCAAGAAATGGATTTGTAAGATGCGGAAACATAATGCAGTTCTTATTTTGCAATCGTGTTTCCAGGATACAAAATAATAACAACATAATTTGTGTCTCCTTTGCTACTGGGAAACAAAGAAATAAATAGATAAATAAATAAGTAAATAAACAGTAAAAGAATTATGTATAAACAAACGTCAATAAACACACAAATTGAATGAATGAACGACAGAAAAAAAATTAAATAAACTAACTAAATAAAACTTGTAGAGCGCTTTAGTTTAGCTCTCTTAATCCAATATGGCGAACTGCAAATCTGACAGAACTCTCCTAAATCCTTTCACTTAGATTTTCATGTATTAAGGCTTATTCACGCTTAGCCTTTCGTGTGAAGCTTGCATCGCACATCCCAGCATTTGGTTTTCACTCAGACGGTTGGTCAGGTCAGAGGTCATGAGGTCACATCCATATTTCCAGGGATTAGAAAAATTCCTTAAGATCGAGAAACTTACTCCCAAAACTTGAGTCATTAAACCATTACATGTCTTCTTTATTCTGAAATATGATGAAATTAAGATATTCCTTTTGTTTCTATGACTTTTTATACAGTTTCTTTTATTTTTATTCTTTGTTTCTTGTTTTCTTTATTGTATACATGTAAAAGAGTTGTTAAGTGTTGAATATGTAAATCGTCTTCCTTTTTCTACATATATGCAACCCAGAGGGACGTTGTAAGCTGCACAACTCTCTTCTGTCTTGTGGTATGGAAGCACAATCCATAACACTGTGGCCTCTCGTAAGGAACATTTTCAAGGGTCCATATAACTAATAGTCGCGTTTCCATTACTGTTTTCCTCACTGACGATGCAAATTTCATACTAACCTCTCTCTAGTCATGGAAACACATTTGGCGATCACAGTGACCTCCTTAAGAGTGTGTTTAAGACGTTTGTCGAAATTAGCAGCGGAAATGTGGTCAATACTTCAAAGCGTATAGCGTAAAATTTCTTCCCTCACGTTGCCATGCCAGTGTGAGACCAACGCTATTATCATCTACAAAAAAAAAAAAAAAGCCGCATTATGCTCGTATTCACGCTTTCATAGACTCTCTCTCTCTCTCTCTCTCTCTCTCTCTCTCTCTCTCTCTCTCTCTCTCTCTCTCTCTCTCTCTCTCTCTCTCTCTCTCTCTCTCTCAACAAGACACAGCTGTCCAAGATTAGTAGGTTTATGTTGACGTTTATGATTAACTCCGTGTGTGTGTGTGTGTGTGTGTGTGTGTGTGTGTGTGTGTGTGTGTGTGTGTGTGTGTGTGTGTGTGTGTGTGTGTGTGTGTGTGTGTGTGTGTGTGTGTGTGTGTGTGTGTGTGTGTGTGTGTGTGTGTGTGTGTGTGTGTGTGTGTGTCCCTGTACCCACACATGCACACAGATGTCCTTGTGTAGATGAGATCGCGTATATTTACACACCTCTCATTTGGCAGTGCAATGATAATGGCATGCAGTGTTGCAGAGACGCTGAGTCGCTTACTATGGTAATGACACCTTGCACCTGCTCCTGCTGTCCTTGCTAATAGGATTGTTGCTGGAATGTATTGTAACTATCTAAGCAGTACCCTTTATTCACATCCATGAGAAATGTGGGGTCTCGCCAGAATTCCTCTTTACAATGGTCGTCACTAATTGTACTGAGTGTGTATATTTATTCGTGTTTTCTTTCTCCCTTTTGTCACACGGTAGGGCAAAGATGATGAATAGTGTGCTATCCTTTCATATATTCACTTAAAAACACAATGAATAAATAAAATAGTCACGCATTTGTATCAATTTCTTTTACTTTTCATACGATTTCCATTAATATTCTTACAGCAAAATAAAAAAAAAGAATTAAGATCAGAATTTTAACACATATTTTTCATAAGAATATACGAAAGGTAGTTGCTATGACATATAACTCTTTAAGATTTCTACGTCATAAAATAGATAAAAAAAACTACTTACATAAATAGAACCAAACCAAGGCATCTTTAATGAACACCAACGCAATTACATATATGAGATTCTGTCACCCAATCAGTGCCTCACCCTTTCCTCACATCACACCATTGTAACAGAAAAATAAATGGTACCTTTCACCTTTCCTAACGTCAGCAGTACCCACTCATCTACCACAATGCATAACACAAACACCGTAACCCACATCGCACCGCTTGGAAAGAAAGTTACCGCTTCACTACGCCTCACGCTCTCATATTCCACGCAGGCCTTACAAAGTTAAACAAAATGCAGACACTCTTAATATACAATTTCACATCACACTTCAAAAACCACGAGAGAAAAAACGATGAGTATTCATATCGGTAAAAAAATAGAAATAAAAATGTGAACTCGAGAGAGAGAGAGAGAGAGAGAGAGAGAGAGAGAGAGAGAGAGAGAGAGAGAGAGAGAGAGAGAGAGAGAGAGAGAGAGAGAGAGAGAGAGAGAGAGAGAGAGAGAGAGAGAGAGAGAGAGAGAGAGAGAGAGAGAGAGAGAGAGAGAGAGAGAGAGAGAGAGAGAGAGAGAGAGAGAGAGAGAGAGAGAGAGAGAGAGAGACGCTCACAATCACAGCATTCGCCAGACACTCACCAGCAACACTCACCATAGAAACCCACACTTTTCCTTCACCACACGTTCATGTCCCGGAGAGTGAAATGTCATTATGGAATATGATCCCTTAATTCAACACAAGAGAAGAAATTTAACGTCGCTTTCACCTGACCGTCAATAATAGAGGTGTGAGGAAGCGGGACCCAAAGTGAGCTTAGTGGGGCTTCCGACCAGGCAACAGCAACGTAATGGAAAGTGTTGCTGCATTATGAGGTAAGGCCCAGCGCTGCCAGAAAGGTGAGGCGCTGGAGAAGAGAGCAAGAGGGAGATGGAAGGAGAGAAGAGGCCAGAGAGGGATGACCTGGGGAAGGAAAAAGAGATGAGGAAGCTGCGATATTTTGAGGAATTTAAGGAATGTCTGCTGGAAATTGAGAGAAGGAGAGAGAGAGAGAGAGAGAGAGAGAGAGAGAGAATATGAAGTTTTTTCGTCAGATAATTTCCAAAGCCCGTAAAGATATGCACTCGCGTTCTTAAGAGTGCTTTTCATAATTGACCCAGAAACCTTGTTAAAAAATCACCACACCACACGAAAACACCTAATAAAACTTCAAATAAGCGCCACTAGAACCTGTCAAGTATACGAAAAAGGACGAAGAAATGTTCAGAATATGACTCTAAGTAATGGTGACACTGTACATTCTGTTTTGATGGGTTAGCAGTTCTTGCCCACAAATGGATGTTATTATGGTCTTGAATCTTTCACTAGCACTGCGTGGGAAGGGGACACCAACAACACGCCGACAAGACAAAGGCATTATTCTATTATCTTCTGTAAGACTATGACCACGAAGCCTTCCTTTCTACGTCACTCATAGTAAAATGTATAAATATCTAAGCCTCCACTCTACGACAGACACACTACCGTAAATTAGACTTTTGTTCTTTCATGTGCCGTTTATAGTTGGATGAAGATAACAACACAACACACACACACACACACACACACACACACACACACACACACACACACACACACACACACACACACACACACACACACACACACACACACTAAACCAAAACAAAAGAAACGTAAAAACAAAACAGAAATCCGTAACTATAAATCAGAGGGATATAAAAGTTGATCTAAAAATGTAACCACAGTTTGTTTGGAAAGAAGTCACCCGTAGACCTGAAAAAGAGAAAGAGAACTGAGGGGAGAAAAGACAAAAAAAGATCAGAGAGAGAGAGAGAGAGAGAGAGACAGCGACCTCCAGGCATGTGTGGTTCTCAGGTTCGTTCGTATATCCAGATTCCGGTCGACTGGAATCCGATGGCAGAATCACTCTCCGTAAAAACACACGGAGACTATAATGTTCCTTAATGTACAGTCCAGACCTTTTTACTCACCGCAGGGAGACGCTATTTGCATGTGTTTACCTCCCTCTCCCTCTCCCTCTCCTCTCTCTCTCTCTCTCTCTCTCTCTCTCTCTCTCTCTCTGTGCCTCCATCCATACCACTTTCCCTCCATTTTCTTCCTCTTTCTCTATTTATTTCCTCTATTCTTTGTTTTCTTGCTCATTTCTCTGTTTCTATATGTCTGTTTGTGTGTTTTTGCCTGTTTCTGTCTCTATTTTCTTTAATTTCCGTAGAGAGAGAGAGAGAGAGAGAGAGAGACTGGCACAGATAGAATACGAAAATGAGAGAAAGACAGGATAAAGGAAAGCCAAAGGAAGAAGAGCCGTGTGTAAAGAAGGGGAAGGTTGCCGCAAAGTAATGTACGATGATGAGGTTAGGAGAAAGGGGGAACAGAAAAATATAAATGGAACAGCAATCTGAAGGAAACGCGAGGATTGTGGGCGGAGGAGGAAAGGGAAGGGTGGAGAGCGAAGGGAGATAAGAAAAAAAGGAAGGGAAAAAGGGAAAGAGAAGAGATGGGAAGGAAAGAGAAAAACAGACTGAAAAGATGAAGGTCAGTATGTTTTTTTTTTTTTGGGGGGGGGTTTCGTCGCTTTAAGGTCTGTTGTTGTTGTTGTTGTTGTTGTTGTTGTTGTAGTAGTAGTAGTAGTAGTAGTAGTAGTAGTAGTAAAAGTAGTTGCAGTTATTGTTGTTGTTGTTGTTGTAGTAGTAGTAGTAGTACTTTTTGTTGTTGTTGTTGTTGTTGTTGTT
>NC_059269.1:5838628-5871128 GCF_017591435.1 Portunus trituberculatus | reverse complement strand
TATTAGTTTGACAAGTACACTATATTCACTCCGTATTTCACGCTGGCGGGTGTTACTTTCTCTCAACTTCAATCTATCACAACTCCAGAGCCATTCAAGGCAAGGGAAGGCACTCTTAAACATTCCAGGCTGTCACAAATACTATTTAATTAATTTTCAAAGATGTTTTAATCACTGAAGAGGCAGAATATATTTTAAACAACCATTTCATCCGCAGAAACACCCTTGAAAACCAGAATAATCTCTAATATAATTAGCTAAACGCAGTCGAAATAAAATACAGCAGTATTTAAGAATATGGAGCAAAGTGAGGCGCTGGACAGATGGAGGACAGATGCTAGGGGACAGATGGAGAGCGAGGAACAGATTTTAAGGAACAGGTGCACTCTCTTCACAGGCGGGTAAGAGATATTTAAAGATAGTGGGAGACAATTGTTGGGTATTGGGAAACAAATGAATAGTGGATAGATGTTGGGAGAGAATAATAGGTAGAGAGATAGGTGGTGTAGGATAAGATAGTGGAAGACAGGTGGGTAGACAGCACCATCAGCTTCATCCACTCTCACCTCACCTCCACTGCACAAGACTCAGACCATTACACTTCTAATTAATGGTCCTTGCCTTAATTTTCTGTTTGTCTGCTTGTTGGGATTCACGTCAAGATGTCACACGCGTCCACAAATCTTGTTACGGTAAAATTGTGAGCATTAATCTCTCTCTGTTAGAATGATAATGACGTAACTTAATGAACCCCTCACTTCATTACAACTTATGTTTATAAATCTGGGACAAGAAATTTAAACATAAGGATAAATATCAAAGCTGAATGTTGCTCTTTCAGTAATAACAAAAAGATTGAAATAAAGTGAAAAGTTTGTCATATTATTTGGTTTCACTCCAGAAGTCATAAATTGAACGTGTGTCTCTACAATCATGAAATCAACGTGACGCTTATCCATATTTCATGAGTTAACGGGAGCTATGGAGGGAAAGTATTGGCGGCATAAAGCAATTACCTGACGCAATATGACATGTATGCAATTGCTCCCTCCGTCTGTCTCTCCATCAGGATGTCTGCCTTGTCTCTTCGTCTGTCCATCCGTTTTATGCCTGTTTATTTGCCTGTCTGTCTGTTACCTGTTTATCTGTCAGCCTGCCTCGCTGTTAACTTGTCTTGCTTTCTAACTTGTTATCTGTTAAAATATTCTTTTCATCTGGATATTTTTTGTACATGTCGGTCTGTCGGTCTACTTTCCTGTCTTTGCTTATTTTCTTTGTCCTCCTGACTGACACACACACACACACACACATACACACACACACACACACACACAGAACACAAGAGAGAGAAAGTTATCGTATACATCAAAATTATTCACCCACCACTGCCCGAGTAAACAAATAAAAGGACCATGTATGAATAAGAAAGCGAGATTAAAAGCACACGAGCATTCATCAATTCATCACAAAGAGGAAAATGAACTTGTCGTTGCTAGTTGGAGAGAAACTCATTTTTCCACCCAGTACATCAGAGGAAGAGAAGGAAGAAAGGAGGGAGGGAGGAGGGACACACGAATGGGTAGGGAGAGGATGGAAAAACGAGGATAAAGAAGTGGAAACAAGAGAGGGTATGGATGGGAAGCGACAAGGTGGTATCGAAGAGGGTGACACGAACGACTCTGAGGGAAAAGAAAAATAAGGGAATTGTGTCAGAGAGAGAGAGAGAGAGAGAGAGAGAGAGAGAGAGAGAGAGAGAGAGAGAGAGAGAGAGAGAGAGAGAGAGAGAGAGAGAGAGAGAGAGAGATGAAAAAAAAAACAAATGAAAACAGGAACACACGAGAAAAAAAAATAAACAGAGAACTTAAATCAATACAAAATAAAATTGAATAAATAAAAGGAGGACGAAAAAGATAGACAACACTCGATATATAAAGAAAAAAAAAAAAAGAGACAGAAGCTGAAAGGGAACACGAAACACAAACAAAATAAATGAAAAATGCAGTAAGACATTGTGATTATTTTTTCTTACTCTTGCACAGTGAATGGAGCGTGGATGGAGCTTAAGAGAGCTTCATCATAGGTGCTATATAACAGGTGTAGTTAGTTGGCATTTACCGCCAGTCAGGGATCAAATAACTCTCCAATGCATCCCTGTGTGTGTGAGATCGTGTGTATATGTGAAAGTGTATGTGAGTGAGGTGAATGTGTGTAAAATATATGCTGCGTTTACTTGTTTACTTTAAGGAGTGTAAGTATGAGGTTATTTCGTGCGCAAATGTTGTCTGTTTACTCTGGCTTGTTCAAGGTAAAGAGTGGGGCTTTTTCCAAGCGTGGGTTGTTGGAGGGGGTTCTGCGCTTCTACCGTCGTTACTACTTGTGCCCAAATAACTCATAACCCCTTTTCCTCTTTTTCTTCACACATTCTATTTCCTTCGTTTTTTTTCTATTTCTTTTACTATTATACCCGTCTTTCATTTTTTTCTTTTTCCACTTTTCTGTTATTAGATCTCTCTCTCTCTCTCTCTCTCTCTCTCTCTCTCTCTCTCTCTCTCTCTCTCTCTCTCTCTCTCTCTCTCTCTCTCTCTCTCTCTCTCTCTCTCTCTCTCTCGTTCCCTTTCTCAACTTTATTCTATCAGCCATGTTTCATTTTCATATTTCTTTTCCTTCTTTTCTATTCTATTCGCCATTATTTTCTTTTTTTCAGTATTTTACAACTTCTTTCCTTTCTTTACTCGTTTTCTGCTTCCACACTATCTCATTTTTCTCTTTCTTCTTCTGTTTTTTTTCGGTTTTCTATGCTTTTCCTTATCTTTCCTACTTTCTATTCTATTTTTTTCCCACCTTTCTGTTTCCTAAGTTATTCCTATCTTTATTGTATTTTTCTTTTCCTCACTAGATTCTTTCCAAACCTATCAATTCCCTTTCCTATTCTATTGTCCATCATCCATTCCAAGTCACATATTTTTTTTCTTATCTTTTAATCTATTCTTATCCTCATTTCATATTCTTTCACTCCCTTTTCCTGTTATCCTACCTTATTATCTTCCACCCGTTACGTCTACGATTTCTTTTCTTCTATTTATTTCAAGTACAAACCTATTCCATTTCCTCTGTCCATGTATTCCTTCAGTATTTTTGTAGCAGCTGTACAGTTCCCTTCTGCTATCCCTTTATCTCTCCGCTTCTTTTATTTTTTGCCTGTATTTTTAACCACACCCATTTGCCACCACGATTCCTACTGTCTGTCAGTTTTTTCGCCACTTCTGGTGATGGGAGACGCATTATCTGAGTAGTGACGCAACTGATGAAAAAAAATGCTGAGATGATGATGAAGATGATTATAATACTAACATCAATTGGAATAAAAGAGGAATACAACAGCAAGAGTAACAGTAGTAGTAGTAGTAGTAGTAGTAGTAGTAGTAGTAGTAGTAGTAGTAGTAGTAGTAGTAGTAGTAGTAGTAGTTAGTAGTTATTAGAAGTAGTAGTAGTAGTAGTAGTAACAAAAACTAGGAAGAACAAAACATAATAATGATAATAATGATAATAATAATAATAATAATAATAATAATAATAATAATAATAATAATAACAATAAAGAAAACAATAACAAGTATAGCAATAAGTATAACAACAAAACCGCAACATCATCAACAATAAAAAAACAGCAAAAAAAAAAACACACAAACACTAACACACAAAAAACAACATAACAAACAGCATAGTAATAAAAACATCATAACAAACATAGTTATAAAAAGGAACAAACACAATAAACGAAACCACAATAGTAAAAACCCAACAATGCATCATCAGAACAATAAAAAGAGCAATAATAATAAACAGGAGAGCCAATAAACCTTTGCTATTGGTCGTGGTTCCAGCCAGTGGGGGGATGCATTTTAATACGCTCCCTTCATGTGCGAGAGAGTGAAGGGAAGACCTAGTTTCTCCTGAAGTGTTGTGGGCTGAGGGACTCGAATTCTAATTGGTCTGTGCAGCACTCGGGGGAAATTCTAATTGGTTTGCGCGCCAGTCTGAGGTTAAATTTACTATATTGATCAGTCAGCCGGTAAAGTTAGGTTAGGTTAGGTTAGGTTAGGTCTTTTAGTCTACTTTGTTAATTAGCACACATATTACAGTTAGTTCATTAATTCGCCAGTCAGTAAATTAGTAAGCACGTGAGACAGTTAATTAGGTGAGTAGATAGAGTGATGTATAGGTATGTAGGGCAGGTTAGGTTAGGGTAGGATAGGGTATGGGTAGGGTTGGGCAGGTTAGGGTGGAATAAGGTAAGAGTGGGCAGGGCAAGGCAAGTTAAGGCACGACAGGGTAGGAAGACCGTTATTTAGATAAAGTAGATAGAGAGAGGAGGTACAGGTAGGTAGAACAGGTTAGGGCAGGGTAAGGAAAGATTGGGTAAGGTAGGGTAGCGTAATATAGGAAAGGATTAGATAAGGTAGGGCAGGGAAAGGCAAGGCAAGGCAAGGCAGGACAGGCAAGACACGGAAGGGAAGGGAAATGAAAGGCAGGAAAGAGTAAGTTAGGTTATACACACCTTATGAAATACCAACCCACCCATAAAGACTCATAGATTGACACTCGTACATCCCATCATCGACACTTAATAGGCGTCGGAGAGCTGCTTCGGTTTTTCATTAAGTGTTGAATTCAATAAGTGCGCGGCGGTTTTCACTCTCCACTCCAGCAGGCCGTGTTTGTCTCCCCACAACGCACGGTACACGCTTTTGTTCTCATGCATTAGTTTTATATACTTGCAGGACGATTCATGTTTAATTAAAATCATGAAATTGAAGGTAAAGCAGCACCGAATCACCGTAGATTTTTTCACTTTTTGCTATTCTATTTTCTTTTCTTTTTTTCACCGAAACATGCATCCTTTTTTCTCGTCAAGGATAATTACATAAGCACGAATTTCATATTGTGTTGCTTCAGTTAGTTAAGATTTCTGTGACGCATTCTATTGCTTTTTTTTCCAGTTCCACTTTTGTGAGGGAAGAATTAAGTAAAGTTGTAATTCTGTGAAAAAAGAGGAAGAGGAAGTGGCGGAAGACATGGAGATTTGCTTTCACGTTCTACATTTCTATTTGCATTTTTACGAGAGTGTTCGTTAAAACGTTAACTTCCGAGTATATTCCTCATCTTGTGCTTTTTTTCTATTGGAATTTTTTTCTTTCGTTGAGAACTAAAGATATCTATTTTTCATAAACATTCCATTCCAGCAATATACAACAAAGAGCTTAATTCAAGATTTCCTTTCGTGTATGTGTGAAATACTTTACAGGGATTAAAGGAGGGGAGGAAATTTCATTTGACAAAGAGAGGCGATAAAACTATCAAATATAGCAAACGTATATGAAAAAGAAAAAATGGAAATATATAACAGTGGAAGTCTTTCTTGTATCCTTTTGTTACTTGTGCAAAACCTAACATTCACCTGCACCTTTCACTGTCTATCTAACTTATGTCACTGAAGAGAAACGTTCCCATACTTATTCACTAATTCATGTACTGCTTGTTAATCTGGTGCATTCCTAACAATATATATGTGCAGTTTATGTAGATGTAAGCAATAGGCGAGCATTTCACGTCACATTCCAGGACTCCTCCTTGACGAAATCTGCTCGTTTCAAGAGACAAGGAGAGGGGAAAGGAATGGCGGAGAGGAAGGAGTGCGAGAGAAGTGGACGGGAGAGAGTGAAGGAGAGGAAGGAGGACGAAGGAAAGGAAGGGAGACAGTGAAAGAGATAGAGAACCAAGAAAGAGGAAGGGAGATAATGAAAGCAAGGGAGGAAAGAGGAAGGGAGATAATAAAAGGGAAAGAGGAAAGTGAGGAGAAGGGACGTCGGGGAGTGAACGAAAAATTAAGAAACAGAGAAGGAAAACAAAAACAAAAATGGAAGACACAGGAAAAGAGAGTAAGCAAAAGGAGAAAAGACGAAGAAAAGGGGACAAAAAAAGGAGGAAAACGGAAGAAGGATGAGAGCTTAAGAGACGAGAGAGAGAGAGAGAGAGAGAGAGAGAGAGAGAGAGAGAGAGAGAGAGAGAGAGAGAGAGAGAGAGAGAGAGAGAGAGAGAGAGAGAGGTTAACTGTGGCACATTTCGTTACCTTTCCATTACCTTATTGAAAAGTTCCTCATTCCTCGAGTGATCAGAGGCAGCCTGCGAAATATACTCACAATTCGGAGAGTAATCAAGTCGTAAAGATCACCCTTACAGGAATTAATGGCAGAGATCTCGTAGGTATTTCCTCCCCCATTTCAGAGCGGCAGTTCACTATTAGACTCTCTCTCTGCCTTGCTAAGAAATAGAGGGAAGTACTTGACGGGGGAAAAGGAAGGTAAGATGTTGGTAATCCTGGCTTGTACTTTCTTTTCTATATTATCCACCTGTTGTTTTAGTTTACATTTTATATTCAATTCTGATCTTTTATCTATTTTTTGTCTTTGAATCTTTAAGCACAGACACTGATGAAATAAAAACTAATCTTTCTCCACAATTTATTTTTCCTCTTTTTCCACTCTCCTCTTCCTCCACTTCCTCCTCCTCCTCCAAGTTTTCATCAACACAGCCCACTTTCGTATTCTTTGCAAGGTGTCGAACTTCAAAATTCGAGAAAGTGAAATCATCAATCAAAGGCAAAAGAAAGACCATTCAGTGACGTGTATCGTAGTGACACACACCCACCCACCCACACACACACACACACACACACACACACACACACACACACACATACACTTGTTAGTTTGGGTTTAGTTGAGTCTTGATCTTTAAATAGAAAATGAAATCGCTTTTTTTTTTTTTGCTGCTTCACTATTTTTTCATCTTTTCTTGCTTTATTGTGAGTTGATTTCAATGGTGCCTTAAAGTTTGCCAGTTTGTGTTGTCTTTCTGCATGTGTTGTAGCTTTGTTCTCTCTCTCTCTCTCTCTCTCTCTCTCTCTCTCTCTCTCTCTCTCTCTCTCTCTCTCTCTCTCTCTCTCTCTCTCTCTCATACTTTTCCTACATTTACAACACTGAAACACTTTTTGCTTTCATTTCCCACCACTGTAACTTAAAGAAAACCAACTGAAGGAACGTGGCGTACTAGTGAAAGATTTCCGGCAGGTAATCCTTAACATTCAAACACATTCTTATTCACAACCACGTATCACATCCCTTGTATGTATAAAAATGTTTCCTTACCCTTCTTTTTCCTTTCCTCTCAGCCCCTCTCCGCCGTTCACTTGAGTCAATCAACATCCTACTCTTCCCAGTCCCCCAGCCTCTGTTTCTCCTCTCCAGCAGCCTCTCGCAACCCTCCTCCTTTCCCTCCTCACTACACAGCTCCTCGACAATCTCTTCATCACTTTCCTGCCCGGGGCCTTATTGAAATCAGATACACTATATAGATTTTTAAGGGTCGGGTATGCGATAAAACTTCATAACTACTCTTTCAATGGAACACTCCCTTATTTTCTCTTACTACGGAGTTAAACCTTTACTGGGTTGTGTTTTGAAGACCAAGAGTGTGTGTTTGTTTCAGTAATAGCAAAGGGAGTGTTGACAAGAGAGGATTCATAAGGTTATTTTAATCTTCCTTTCTTTCTGGCAGTGTTCTTAGTTGTTTAATCTCTTTTGAATATTGTCATTTGTGTTACGAGGTCTCGAGAGGAAGTCACATCGGATCACCGGGGGTTATAAGAGAGCGCTATCTTTCCAACAGGTTAACTTCCTCAATCAGACAAGTAACCATAACATTTTCAATACGACACGAAACAATCAACAGCACCAGAAGTAACGTATGAAAACCTTATACACATCTAGGAGAAAGAAGATTGCGAAGAACGAATTTTGCCGCTTTTATCAAGTTTAATAATTGAAGGTCGAATTAGAACAAGTAAAGACGTCTCAGAGTATTTAGTAATTATAAAAATATGTACCAATTACGAGTCAAAGAATTTTAATGAAAGGCACGATTCGAGAACACAACTCGTTATATAAACTTGCCAGCTTTCAGTAAGAATTATTATAAGTTTTTGTCAATCACCACACGTAAAAAGATAATATAACGTGTATAATGATGATGAGAACCTATTTGTATAAGAATGAAACCCATTAACTATCTACTTTTTTTTTTATACTGGCAAATATCACTTTTAAGGAACTTTTAGGGAACTGGTAATCAAGTGGACCTTTTTTTTATTATATTTTTTATTGCCCTTGGCCAGTTTCCCCTCTTTCATATATAAAAAAAAATGCTTAATCTTTAATTTTGAAAGTATAGTAAAACCAGCTTTCACGAAACTGGACTCCATCGCATTATCCACCGCACAGTTATAAGTCTGAGTTTCGATTTCCATCACTCCATTTCTTTCCTTACTATCTTAGAAAAGTTACTCATCAAATCATAAACATCTATTATTTCAGAAGTCTGTCATTTTATATACATTTCAACATACGACTCTTATTTACAGTCTTCCGGTAGGATTCCTCTTATTTACTGCACTCCTCGCCATCAACCTAAAGATGAGTAACGCGCCCACCTTGTCAAGTGTAGTAAAGACACATTATGCCCAGAGCGTTATTGCTAGTCCTTGGAGGCGTTCGTCTTTCGAGATTTCAGGCGAGATTATGATATAGGAGAGAGAGAGAGAGAGAGAGAGAGAGAGAGAGAGAGAGAGAGAGAGAGAGAGAGAGAGAGAGAGAGAATACACGATATACCCACACCAACAGTTATTTACCAACACACACACACACACACACACACACACACACACACAAGCCATATACTTTCCGAAAAATGGCACTGCTTCACCGCGGGGAGATACGAAGCATCGAACGAAAACTCATTTCAAAAACCGTCCTCACTACTCATGAGATTACACCTAAGCCACCTCTCTGTGTAGCCTCCAAATATTTTCAAAGTAAACTACCTCCTTCACTCGCGCTCTTTTCTCCATAAATGATAAGGGAAGGAGTCAGAGGAGGAGGAGGAATAAAAGAGTACAAACATTGGGGGAACTTTAAGCCACTGAATGCATAAGTATCCAATAGTTCAAAAGGAAAAATAAGGAAAGGTTTTTCATTTTCTTCTCGTAAATTATCTGCTCAGGCATTGATCCAGCCACAGTAACGGAGACAGCATGTACGGAAGGGTAATGCTGCTGTTCGTGTTGCTGTTGTTGTTACTGTTTCTGCTCCTGCTGTTGTTTGCGATTCGTTTCATGCATCAACGGCTTCTGAGGACTATCTTTGTTTACGTAATGGCTAAATCAGTAACTACTTGACCGAAGAACAGTGATAATAACAGCCACCATAACAACAATAGCAATAACACAACCAACAACAAAACAAATTATTATAAGAGGAAGACATAAATAGATAAAAAAAAAACAATAGTATCAGCGCTGCTACTACTACTACTTATATTACTACTACTACTACTACTACTACTACTTCTATTACAACAACATTAACAAAAACAAATCACAAAACAACAATAACAACAACAACAACTACTATCATTACTACTACTACTACTACTACAACTACTACTACTACTATCTACTACTACTATAACCACCACCACTACCACCACCACCACTTCCACGTCTCTGCTGGAACCCAAGTCTTAGCAACAATTCGTCTTGGGAGTACACAAAACTGTGGTATAAAATCACATTATGGTAATTTACTGTGTATGCTGCTGTAAGTCTTTCCCTCTCTCTCTCTCTCTCTCTCTCTCTCTCTCTCTCTCTCTCTCTCTCGGTAACAAGCATGCACACTGACACAAACGTCTCAAGAGTATTTGCAGGCTCCAGTGGGTCTCTAAGTTAATTACAATGAGTTCCCTTGTTGTCGTCTGCTCCATAACCCGATTACGTGACAAAGGATGCATCACTACACCAGCTTCCCCCACAACCTTCGCTGGTCGCCTTAAGAATTTCACTCGGTCCCTTCTCCTCCAACCTTCCACCTGTTCTTTCTACCTCCTGTTTTTATTTTCTTTCAATGTGTCTTCTTTCTCTCTCTCTCTCTCTCTCTCTCTCTCTCTCTCTCTCTCTCTCTCTCTCTCTCTCTCTCTCTCTCTCTCTCTCTCTCTCTCTCAAACCTAGACCAGCCCGCTTCTTATTTTTCCCTTGTTGATCTTGTTCTTGTCATTATTCTTGTTGTTGCAGTTGTTTTATTTTCCACCGAAGCAAATTCTCTTTTACGCCTCAAGGCACTGTAGTGTTCCAGCCTTTTTCTTCTCTCTCTCTCTCTCTCTCTCTCTCTCTCTCTCTCTCTCTCTCTCTCTCTCTCTCTCTCTCGTGTGTGCGTATGTGTTTTACCCTGTTTTCCTTCCTTCGCTTCCAAATTCAATCCGAGAGTCAAAACGTGTTCTGCTCCATAGAATATTTGAGGTTATTTCCTATCATCCTGAGTTGAGTACATTTGAAATAACACACTATCGATTATGTTCATTGTTCGTGATGCAGCCAAAGACACAAAATGCTGTTACATTTCTACGTACTGATAGACCTATACTATAACTACAGACGCGCTCTATCTTTTTTTTCTTTTTTGTCTTTTCTTTGTCTGTAAAAGGAAATCCCTCAAGTAACTCCAGTGTAATCGTGAAAGTTATGATGTAAGACCATAAAGGTAAAATGATGAAAGAAATAACAGAAAAGTATATTCTGTTTAAAGTGATGTGGAGAAAGCTTAAAGAGAATAAAAATACATATTGAAATAATAGTTTCATGTTATAAGAAATAGTAAATTGTGAAAACTAAACTAAACGAGACAAAATAAGACGAAATACAAAAACAGAAATAAAAAATGCTGGATTGATAACTTTGAAAAACAGAGGTGCCGAGACTAAGAAATTAAATGAACTGAAATAATTGGAAGAAAAGTCTATAAAACTATGAAAGTGATGAGATTCAGAAGAAAAAAAAAATACAAAAAAATATGAAAAATACTAAAATAATCTCGTGAAGTGGAAAGACTGAGAACCAGGACTAAATAAGAAAAATCTGTAACAAAAAAAAAAAAAAAAAAAACAAATAATAATCTTCAAAAATCTAAGGAACAGAAGGAGCTGAGAGTCAAGAGGGGGAGGGAGATGGATGGCACTGGAGGACTTGTCAGAGGCAGCGGACGGATAGGGAGAGATGGAAAGCCTCGAGTCGCCAGCCAAGACTTACGTGTTCTTTCCCTGACTTCCTGCTGGTTAAGCCTGGCGTGAGAGGAGTTTGTTTGGCGATGACTGGGACCGATGTGGCCACGCGGGTAAAGCCGGGCATGGGATAGTTGGTAGTTCCACGAGTTATGGAATAGTGTGTGTGTGTGTGTGTGTGTGTGTGTGTGTGTGTGTGTGTGTGTGTGTGTGTGTGTGTGTGTGTGTGTGTGTGTGTGTGTGTGTGTGTGTGTGTGTGTGTGTGTGTGTGTGTGTGTGTGTGTGTGTGTGTGTGTGTGTGTGTGTGTGTGTGTGTGTGTGTGTGTGTTTTCCTTATAAAAGAGGGACACCGGTTAAGGAAAGCAAAATCGTGATATAAAAAATACCCACTGAAGTGTCAGATGCACAGCAAAGCCAAAAACGGTTGTCAATGATTAGAGCTTAAGTGTCTTGAACCTCATTCTTGAAAGAATTCATTTCATAAGGAGGAGAAAATACAAAACCGCAGGGAGCACTAGAGTTTACCACAGAAAGGATAAATGATTGAGAATACTGGTTAAGTCTTGATTAGAGAGATGGTATCAGAGAAAGAAAAATATCTTGTGCAGGCAGGCAGCAGGAGGAAAGAAGGCATGCAGTTAGCAGGATCAGAATAGTAGTTAGGTTGAAGAAAAGCGGTAGAAGATAGCAAGAAATGTAATACTGCGACGACGAGAGAAAGGCTGAAGATAGTTAGTTAGAGGAGAGGAGTTAAGACGAAAAAAACTTTTGATGCAGCGGGGTGGGAAGAAAAACTGACGGAGACGACTCAGAACACATGACTTCATAGAAGCTGTTTTAGCTAGAAATGAGACGTGAAGTTTTCAGTTCAGATTATAAGTAAAGTGTTTTGTTACAGATTAAATCATTTTCATGCGGAGTTATTAGGAAATGTAATGAATATCGCAAAAATGAGAGTGCTGCCCGTTTATTATACCATTCCTTCCTTTCTTTTTCCTCTACTTCCTTTCTCTCTCATGAAATATAACAAGTATAGATTTGCTGTTTATTCCTCCATTTAGTGGTACTTCTGGTCTCTCTTAATTATTTTTAACCTTGAATTTTTTAAAAGGAAGATCAAAGAAAAACGAAATTGATTTTTAACAGATTATTTCTTCTAGAGGGTTTGACCAATTATCATTAAACATTGTGTATTATATTTCTTATAACTAATGATGTATACAACCAATCGTAATTATTTATACTATTCAAAAAGACTACATGTATTTCTCTTAACAGCTATCTTTTAGTACGATTGATCATATCTATCTACTGCTTATTTAATTATTATCTGTCGGCCACATTTCTGCAACTTGCAAAATAATGTAACACCAACTCCACGCAAACAATTCTGCCCGTGTATACGCATCCAGAGTAACAAAAGTGCGGGGTTAGGGAATTCATCAAACAAACATCACATTCAGTAATTCATATATAAATTTGCATCATTCCTTTGTATCTCGTAGAATAAAAAATGTGAAAAAATACAGCAATAACCACAGCAGCACACGAACGTACGTGTATTCGTATTTACTACAAATCCAACTCATAGAGAGAAATTTATACGTTCTCTCCCCGCGTCCCTGGGCACCGCACCGCAACACTACTGTCCGCCTCGATCCCTCCCTTTCCAATAAATATATCCTTTTCTTTCTCAACGCTGATCGAATGGCCAATAGCTTACAAAGTTTTCCCCAGTTCTAAACAGCGTGGAGTCCGGATTAACGAGTCCAAGCGAGGGGGAAAACAAACATTATGGAGAAGAAAGTTTCGCCGTGCTGCAGCCTTCATATGTAAATAAAGAAATGAAAATGTGTTAAGCCTGATGGAATTTTTGTTAGACATCTGTTTAAGGAAAAAGTTCTTGCAAGAAAATTGAATGAGTTTTGCAATGCTGGATATGCTGTTACTTTTTTTTATAGAACTGTTTGTCTTTTTCTGTGTATCTGTTTCTGTCCGTTCATCAATCTGTTCATCTATCTAACTTGTTGCCTACAGATATAAGGATAGAGATAGATAGATTGATATAATTAGATAGATAGATGGATAAGAGTATGAAGGATAAAAAGATAGGTAGATAAATAGATTGATTGGTTGAATGACTGACTGACTGATAGATAAGTAGATAAGTATATAATGATAGAGAAAAGGTAAACAGAAAAAGCCTCAATATAGCGATAGAAAGGTATTGATGGACAGATAAATAGTGAGTAGGTAAGGAAGTAGTAAGATAGATAACAAAATTCATTTCACACCAAAAAGCACTTAATGCACTCTCCTCTTCGGAGACTCAAAAGGAATGTGGTGAATCGTGTGTGAGATATTTTGAAAGGAGAGGAATGGCCGCTGGGAAATGTAAAAAAGATATATAAATAAATAACAATAATAAAATCTGAGGTCCGTGCGCCATGAAAATCAATACCTTGTAAATAGATTTTCAGAAATGCTGAATCCGAAATGTTTGTATCTAAAAAATGAAAGTCGATAAATACCGAATGAAAATATTATTTAAAAGAAAGATTTATTTAAGAGATACTTGCAATGTACAGAAAAAAAAGAAACTTGTGAATTTGTCTTAGTAGAAATTGTTCTCAGAGGAAAGAGATGTACAAAAGTTGAGTTTCAATAGGTAAAAAGAGCAAGCTTGTGCACCAATAATAAAAACAACAAATAGGTTATAAGGTCTATATCAATAACAATTCTTTGAAGAAAATATGTCACACAGAAAAGTCATACTAAAGGAAGTTTATAAGAATACTTTGGATAAATAATGCACATTCTTTAAGTATTTCAAAGGGTGAGACAATACAGAAATAAATTGTTACTAATGATGTTGATACTGATGACTAATTACTATTGTTATCATTATCATTATTATTATTATTATCATCATTATCATTATCATTATTATTATTATTATCATTATTATTATTATTATTATTATTATTATTATTATTATTATTGTATTTTAATTATTACTATCTAGTTATCAACACTATATTCAGAATTATTAAACCAACCACTATAACAGTGAAAAGTGATTAAAACCATGATGATTACGACAAAGATAATGATAATCACAAAATGGGAGCTGTCTTTAAAGACGGGTTCAAACGTGTCAATATGCGACTGAAATTGCAAGTCGTTAGAAGTATCGAATGAGCGCTTCTAGTCAGAACACGTTCACACATAGCAAGTGTAAGTATCGGCTGGCTGGAAGTGAATGTAAACAAACAACTACTCAACAAGATATCTTGCTCTGATGGCGATGACGATTGCGATGAAATTAAATCTTCACAAATATTCAATACTCACCTCCAACAACAACCAGCAGATACGGGAAGAGTTCTTGGAGAGTGCCAGCAATCCCATCGAACGTCGATTTGCGTAAGCTTTTTACTGTATAATTAATTTTCAGGGTCACAGATGTGCTTTTTTCCCTCACCAATTCTAACATCTTTACATCTGGACATCACATTTTTAAATATTTCTCTGTGACGTCACGACGAAAACAAAGTCGCAAATTGACTGAATAAGACCAACATATTGGTCTAGTTTTGCGACTGGTTTTCTAGTCGCCAGGCACCGATATTCAGTCTGAAACTTTACAATTTGCAATTTCAGTAGTATATTGACACGTGTGAATCCGCCTTAACTACTACTACTACAGCAGCAACAACAACAACAACAACAACAACTACTACTACTACTACTACTACTACTATTACTAATACTACTTCTACTACTTCTACTACTACTACTACTACTACTACTACTATTATTACTACTACTACTACTACTGCTGCTGCTGCTGCTACTACTACTACTACTACTACTACTACTACTTCTTCTACTACTATCACCACCACCACCCCCACCGCTACTGCTACTACTTTTACTACTACTACTACTACTACTAATAATAATAATAATAATAATAATAATAATAATAATGCTGCTACTTTACTATTACTGCTGCTGCTGCTGCTGCTGCACCACCATCGCTGCTGCTGCTGCTGCTGCTGCTGCTGCTACTACCACCACCACTTCCACAACTACTACTACTACTACTACTACTACTACTACTACTAGTACTACTACTACTACTACTACTACGACTACTACTACTCCCATAGAAAAGTAACGACGATGGTGCGAGAAACGAACACAAATATGTACACATGTATGTATTGTATTCGTTCCTTTAAAACTGCAATTCCGGTTGGTAGCTTTCCACATATTTCTCTCCAAACGCAACAACGAAATTTTTCCCCTTCCCTTTTCATGGTCTTGAAAAGAGCCACACAATGGCCCGGACTCTGAATGGACGACGGAGGGGAAAAAGGTTAAGAAAGTAGCCTGCAGTAGCTATGAAATAATTGGAAGAAGAGAAAGGCAAAGATAAATGTATCAAAATGCAATTAAGTGACGATATAGAGCCAACACAACATCCATGACAGCAAGAGGAAGAAAGAAAAAAGAAAAGGCAAATGAAAGGTTATGTAGAATGTAAGAAAACTAAGTGAATGAAGCGATACAAAACCAGACAAAAATATCCTTAATAAAAGTAATGTATGGTATAAGTTTACGGATCAATTAATATGCAAAAATGAAATTACCAGGAATATAAGAAAATAAATAATGAAACAAGATGCCAAAAATATCTGTATCCAAATTAATACATGAAATAAGCTTAATAGGAAGATTCAAAACAAAATTATCACCATAACACAAGTGAAAATAGTGAAATATAATACAAAGTAGTACCATGAATAACTAAAACAAATAAAAGTGAGAGAAAAATAAAGAAAAATTACAAACATCGAAAATTTTGGTATTGTGATTAGTAATTGCATGATCCTTCAATGAGAATTAAAATCAATGAAAAGAAAAACAACGACAAGGAAAATGTAATTGAAAAAGGAGACGAATTCTTTATGTGAAATAGATAAATGATGAAGAATAAATGATAACCACAGCAGCAACAACAACATATAAAACAAAAACAACAATCAGAAATAAACACCAAAAAAAAAAGATATCTACATAAAAAAAAAAAAAACAATACGGGAAGTTAAAAAGAAAAATCACAAACCATTTTCTCAAACCTCAGGGAAAACTGGAAGGAAGGAAAAAAACATCTAGGGGGAAAATAATTGGATTGGGAGGAAGACATAATTTTTCCATTGAATGAAATTGAGCTCCTGATTTTTTCCTCGAACCTAAACAATTTACGGAACGAATATCTAGTTACTAATTCCCTTAAACCTATTGTCTTTGGATATCTGCCGAGAGAGAGAGAGAGAGAGAGAGAGAGAGAGAGAGAGAGAGAGAGAGAGAGAGAGAGAGAGAATATAGAGAGGAAAGGGCACTAAAAAGACAAGAATGAGGAAGGAAAAGGAAACGAGAGAGAGAATGACTCAGTGAAGACAAATGAGGAAGTAGGAAGCAGACAATTGAAAGGAGGAGTCGTGGACGATTGCAATAAAGAAGGAGAGAGGAGAGAGACAGCAGGAGAGATGCGAGGATGAATTGAGTGGGCGAGTGGGTGAGGAACAATGGACAGGGTGAGAGAGAGAGAGAGAGAGAGAGAGAGAGAGAGAGAGAGAGAGAGAGAGAGAGAGAGAGAGAGAGAGAGAGAGAGAGAGAGAGAGAGAGAGAGAGAGAGAGAGAGAGAGAGAGAGAGAGAGAGAGAGAGAGAGAGAGAGAGAGAGAGAGAGAATATACCAAGATAAAAATCATTCTTTTCCCGTTTCTTTATCTCACCTTACATCCATTTCTTCTTACTTCGCTCTAACCGTGCAGTGGTTCTCAAACTATGGGTCGCGACCCAAAGTTGGGTCGCGAGATCAATTTTGATGGGTCGCAGGGACACAGGAACACTATCATGCTTTCAGTGTTTCAGTATATTTCAGTTACTAAATTGAATTATTCTTCTTTAACCACAAATTACTTTTGTTATGTATGTTCATCTTTCCCCCACTTCCCTCCTCCTGGGCCCAACGTAATAGTGTCTCTGACAGGAATGACTTCTGTATCAAACGCGTATGTTGGACTGGCAGTGGGCCCATGCAGGCTCGTGTATATAACTATATATCATTGTACATTTTCTTTCTCTTTACTTTACTCTGGGTCGCGAAGGAATGAAATGTTCCAAATAGGGTCGCTCATGAAAACGTTTGAGAACTACTGCTCTAACGTGTACGGGGATATGGTGTTTGGTACTGAGAGAGAGAGAGAGAGAGAGAGAGAGAGAGAGAGAGAGAGAGAGAGAGAGAGAGAGAGAGAGAGAGAGAGAGAGAGAGAGAGAGAGAGAGAGAGAGTGTGTGTGTGTTTGTGTGTGTGTTTGTGTGTGTGTGTGTGTGTGTGTGTGTGTGTGTGTGTGTGTGTGTGTGTGTGTGTGTGTGTGTGTGTGTGTGTGTGTGTGTGTGTGTGTGTGTGTGTGACAAACAGGGAAAGACAGAGACAGAAAGGCGTATGGTCACTATTTCCCTTTTTTTTTTTTTTTTTTGAAGTGGAGGAAATTAATGAATTTTTGTCCACTTTTTTTATGTTTTGACTATTCTCCTTAAAAAAAAAAAGATAGAAATAAAAAAAACGGAGAAAAAAAATTGACAAGCAAGACACACTGGAAACAAATCTCTAAATACAAATGCAAATGTCAAAAGGGTAATTTTCTAATATCTATTGAATATTAAACATAATTTCACTACACAACACTCATTACGAACATCGCAAAGAGTAACATCATATTCCGCAAAGTACTTCAGACTAATACACACCAATCTGAAGTCTCCTCCTCGTATTGCCTCACCACTTTTGATCTTTATGAAGCGCGATGTAAGGCAGTGAATTTACACAATGTTTTAATTTCTATTCAGAACATGCATGAAATTCGCTAAACTTTGTGCCATTAATACTTGGAGAAGATGCACATTAGATATTTGAATGATATAACAGTACATCTCCTCTCTCTATGTGCGATATAAACTAGTTAATTTACACATTATATTAGTTTGTATTCAAAACATGCATGGAATTCGCTTAACTTTGAGCAATTAATACTTAGAAAAGATATACATTAGATATTTGAATGATATAACAGGACATCTCCTCTCTCTATGCGCGATATAAACTAGTGAATTTACACAATGTTTTAATTTCTATTCAAAACATGCATGGAATTCGCTAAACTTTGTGTCATTAATACTTAGAAGGGATGTACATTAGATATTTGAATGATATAACAGGACATCTCTCTCTCTCTCTCTCTCTCTCTCTCTCTCTCTCTCTCTCTCTCTCTATGACTGGATGGCATAAATAAGGAAAAGGAATAGTTGTTTAATATTATCTGATTCTTAATCCTGATATTATTCCGACGCCTCACTACATATCCTTCCTTTCTTTATACACGTTCCACTAAGCTAAAAAAAAAATTAAATGATGTTTTGATTTAGTTTGTATTTTTTATTTATACATGTGGGCTTTTTCACAAGAATGTATAGGTTAAAGGTATGTTTTTTTATTTACCTATCAGTGTTTTTGTTACGTTATTTTTCTTTACGAGACGAAGAATACATATATACATAGATGAAATATATGAAAAAAAAAAACGTAAATCAGTGGAATTGCAAGCTCATTTGATTAAGACGTCTTATTTTTTGTGTACATGGAGAATGATTTATATGACTTTCGTTTTTCGTTTTTTTTTTTTTTTTTGAGTTCTTTGTAAAGCGCCCTTATTCATAACTTTTAATTCTCTTTAATTGCTGTGAATCTTCATATCTTATTCTTCCCTTCCATCACTTTTTTTTTCATTTCTTTCAACTACATTTATCTCTTTAGTTTATACCTATCAGTCTTTTGGTTACCTTACTTTCCTTTTATCAGATGAAGAAATAAATACATATGTTCATAGGAGAAATACAGTGGAACCATGCGTGCTTTGGGGTCCGAGGGGTCTCCAAGCGCACGGGTTCGAATCCTGTCCACTGTCCGAATGTAGGTTGGGCTTCCTCACTCGGGGCAACGGTTTCCTAGCGGGCGGGCTTTGAGATAGGAGGTACCCCAAAAAAGAATCTCCTTTAGCCCATAAATTCCCGTAAAAAGCCCACATGGTGTAAAAAAAATAATAAATACGTATATCAGCAGATCTGTTAGCTCATTTACTTAGAACGTCGTATTCTTTGTATATATATGGAGAATAATATATGTGACTTTTCCTCTGATTGTTTTTCGAGTTGTTTATATAGAGCATTTATTTTTAACTCTTCCTTGTTTATAATTTGCGTGAACCTTCATATCTTACTTCCTTTCATCACTTTTCTTATTCATTTTAATTGCATTTGTCTCGTTCACTGAAGAGGAAGCAAATTTAACAAGAATTCCCTTTTGAAGTTAAAGAAAACATAACTCGTACTAAGATATAATTTTACAAAAGTTCCCTCAGTTTGACCACCATAAGTCCAACAAACTCATTATTTACACTAGTGACATGCATTCCTACTAAACTAAAAAAGAAATATTACTATACTTGCAATATAATGTGATACCCGTTGGTTATAATATCCGCTACTCTTATTAACTCTTTCAAATGTACAATGAAACTCTTGACACTTGCAACACACGCGTCTTCCATTTAGTCTTGGTGTACATGACTATCACGAAGCACAACGTAACGCTATCACAAATATACAGAGAATTACAATATAGGAAAAAATACGTTTCCTCGCAGTTTATTCATCAATGGACGCGTATCAAGACCAACTGTTTTCCCCGGGCAGTCCTTCCTTCACTTGCAATACATGTACAAAGAGAGAGAGAGAGAGAGAGAGAGAGAGAGAGAGAGAGAGAGAGAGAGAGAGAGAGAGAGAGAGAGAGAGAGAGAGAGAGAGAGAGAGAGAGAGAGAGAGAGAGAGAGAGAGAGAGAGAGAGAGAGAGAGAGAGAGAGAGAGAGAGAGAGAGAGAGAGAGAGAGAGAGAGAGAGAGAGAGAGAGAGAGAGAGAGAGAGAGAGAGAGAGAGAGAGAGAGAGAGAGAGAGAGAGAGAGAGAGAGAGAGAGAGAGAGAGAGAGAGAGAGAGAGAGAGAGAGAGAGAGAGAGAGAGAGAGAGAGAGAGAGAGAGAGAGAGAGAGAGAGAGAGAGAGAGAGAGAGAGAGAGAGAGAGAGAGAGAGAGAGAGAGAGAGAGAGAGAGAGAGAGAGAGAGAGAGAGAGAGAGAGAGAGAGAGAGAGAGAGAGAGAGAGAGAGAGAGAGAGAGAGAGAGAGAGAGAGAGAGAGAGAGAGAGAGAGAGAGAGAGAGAGAGAGAGAGAGAGAGAGAGAGAGAGTTGAGAAGGTGGCAGACTTTAGCGGTCATTTGCTTTTATGTGAAATTAGGAGAGCATGGTAGAGAGAGAGAGAGAGAGAGAGAGAGAGAGAGAGAGAGAGAGAGAGAGAGAGAGAGAGAGAGAGAGAGAGAGAGAGAGAGAGTTGAGAAGGTGGCAGACTTTAGCGGTCATTTGCTTTTATGTGAAATTAGGAGAGCATGGTAGAGAGAGAGAGAGAGAGAGAGAGAGAGAGAGAGAGAGAGAGAGAGAGAGAGAGAGAGAGAGAGAGAGAGAGAGAGAGAGAGAGAGAGAGAGAGAGAGAGAGAGAGAGAGAGAGAGAGAGAGAGAGTAAAAGAACCCACGCAACTACTCAGAAACACACAAGTTGGCCCGGAGTGACAGACAGAGTCCCCGAGGCCAGCTGTGTGAGGTCCCCCATCAATTTAAGTCCGCGGGGCAGCAGCGGCCCAGCCTTGTCTTGTGGGCCGCGTTGGGATGTCACGTCTAACTTTTCCAGACGCCGCACCAACTCCACAAACTCGAGCAGAATCTTAGAAACTGAAGATTCGAAAGTTAGCGGGAGGAAACAGGGATTTGGAGGGAAGCGTTTCTTGTCCTGCCTGTCAACTTCTGGATAATTTGCCTTCAAGGGTGTTGAGACCAGTGCGTGTACGTATGTCTGTATATGTGTGTGTGTGTGTGTGTGTGTGTGTGTGTGTGTGTGTGTGTGTGTGTGTGTGTGTGTGTGTGTGTGTGTGTGTGTGTGTGTGTGTGTGTGTAATGGTACATTAATGAAAGCGTTAAATGTATTTCACGTTCGTTGTCTTAACTCCTAAGGCTGTTCCGTTGTTGTATCGAAGCAACTAGAGGTCATTTAAATTCACTCTAGTCTTGATGAACATTTGCTGACTAATTGGTAACGTGTTGGACTCGCGTTTGTCTCGAGTGTCCTGCCATCGTTCAATTCCAGTGATTATCTCCCATGGCCAATCCATGCTGCCCTCAGACTAGTTACAGTCTTCCCTTACTCGTTCACAAAGGGAACATGACTGCGTTAATGGCTGCACCCTTCGTCTTTCCTTTCTTGCATCTCTTTCCTTAAACCATTCAGTACTAAAGACAGCTTTCAAAATATGTAAAATCAGAACAGGAAAAAATAGATATCATATTGTACCGGACGATTATGAAAAAAAAAAATCAAGCTAAAGAAAATGGAATCCAGAATGTAACGAAACTAATGTTGAAAGGTTTAAACCAAATTAGATTATATAGCTAGGTATATGACCATCTTATGGATCAACGAATGGATTTCACGAATCCAATATTTGTAATATTAATTCATACGTTTATTTTCCGTGCTGGATATTACAAAGGAAATACATGGGTTAACTAACTAGTGTACACTGCTAAACAGACACACTTACTGTGATTCAGGACCAGTGTTGCACTTCAGGAGTATCGGTTCAATGCAATGGAATAAAGACAAAACGCTCGGCTACATAATTCATGCAATAGTAATATTCATTATACTAAGTGAAGACACCCCGCGGATACTAATGAAGCAGAAATGGCTCCATGTGCTCCGAGACAAAAACCTGTCTCTCGCCGATTCAGTCAAATTTATACAAGGTTGTCAATATGAAGTTACGACCAGGCAATCAAATACAGTACGTGTCCATCCTATCACCGTAAGAGCTGCAACTGAGAAAGACAACAAAAAGAATCACTCTGCTTATAATTGTACATGTTGTGCCCAGTCAACAGAACGCTTGAGTTGATAGACGGCAGACAGAGTGCTAGTTAACATTCGGTATTTAAACATTGTTAAGCTGCCAACGCACTTACAAAATGAAAATTAATCAAATAAATTACCTCTAAGTGCACTTATAAATAAAGCCGAAATTCGTTATTTTCTTTTATTTAGAGATATCCTAAATTCACTTGAATCATTTATTATTGTTCATGCTATCAATCAGTGATATGGACGTACGATATTCTTTAATTCATCAGGGAAAAGTTTAATACTGATTTAGCCTTTACATTTTTTATCATCTTAATGCTATTTCTCATCCGCTTTTATGTAGTTTTTGATGTAACACAATTTTTAATGAGATGTATTCGCTTCAAAATAATTTCTATCATCTAATTCACACTTCATTTCTTTTATCATCAATACAATATGCTTTCAACATATCTCATTATCAAACCAAGAAGATGTGAGTAAGGGATGGGTGTGCAGTAGTAGTAATAATAGTAGTAGCAGAAGCAGAAGCAGAAGCAGCAGCAGCAGCAGCAGCAGCAGCGACAGCAGCAGCAGCATCATCATCAGCAGCAGCAGCAGCGACAGCAGCAGCAGCATCAGCAGCAGCAGCAGCAGCATCAGTAGTAGTAGTAGTAGTAGTAGTAGTAGTAGTAGTAGTAGTAGTAGTAGTAGTAGTAGTAGTAGTAGTAGTAATAGTAGTAGTAGTAGTAATAGTAGTATAAGCACTAGCAGTAGTAGAAAAAGCACTAGTAGCAGTAGAAGCAGCAGCAGCAGCAGCAGCAGCAGCAGCAGCAGCAGCAGCAGTAGTAGTAGTAGTAGTAATATGTGTGTGTGGGGAAGGGGAAAGATGTGAACGTTTGTATGCATTTATTAACAACCGTGTGAGTGTCTACCTACGCGCACTGAGAGACAACACCATCCTTCCACTCTAATCAAACTAAGTATTCCACTCGCGCAATTAACTCCGCGCTGATCAACTGTAAACATTCCTTGCTGAAAGAGAAAGAGAAAAGAAAAAAAATCACCTGCTTAAATCTCAGTGCCTTGTTCCTCCTGTCCCTCCTCCTGTCCTCCTCCTGTACCCATCCACACAATGTCCTCCGCTGCCACATTAAGAGGCTCCAAGGCCCACGAATATTGCATTACCTGCCGATTAGAAAGCACTTTGTTCCGATTAACAGCACGCCAGGTGAGGATTCAACACACAAAGCAATACCGGCCCTTGTGACTGATGATATAAAGACCACACCAAGACTTCTCACCGTTTCATATTATCTTTTACTGCAATAGTCAGTAAGTCATCGCGCGCCTCTTGCTGTGATTAGTGTGTGTGTGTGTGAGTGTGTGTGTGTGTGTGTGTGTGTGTGTGTGTGTGTGTGTGTGTGTGTGTGTGTGTGTGTGTGTGTGTGTGTGTGTGTGTGTGTGAAACATATCATCATGAATCAAGAGTTTACTGATGTTAAGTCAAGCGTGTGGAGAGATGCTTCGTCCATCCGGGAGGGGGAGGAGGAAGGGGAGGAGAGAGGGAGGGTAGGAAGGGAGCGGAAGGGGAGAGTGGATGGCTGGGTGGGAGAGGAGTGAAGGGAGAGGCGAGTAGCGATAGGGACGAGTGAAGCGGCAGGAAGGGAGAGGAAGAAGGAAGGAAGAAGGGAGGAAAGAGAGAGAGAGAGAGAGAGAGAGAGAGAGAGAGAGAGAGAGAGAGAGAGAGAGAGAGAGAGAGAGAGAGAGAGAGAGAGAGAGAGAGAGAGAGAGAGAGAGAGAGAGAGAGAGAGAGAGAGAGAGAGAGAGAGAGAGAGAGAGAGAGAGAGAGAGAGAGAGAGAGAGAGAGAGAGAGAGAGAGAGAGAGAGAGAGAGAGAGAGAGAGAGAGAGAGAGAGAGAGAGAGAGAGAGAGAGAGAGAGAGAGAGAGGGGGAGAGAGAGAGAGAGAGAGAGGGGCCGAATCCTGGCTAATATTTACGGGCTTGGTTTCGAAGTCAGGAGTTAATTTCCCCGGAGGAATCTCGAAGGTATAATGTTACTCCCCCACCACTAGAGCCGCCAACACCTTCCCGAATATATGACTGCAATTCTAAATGGTTTCAGTGCCTGTGTCTTGTTTCTCCTTTTTACTTTTTAATTTTTTTTGTTCAACTCAAAGCCAGTGTAGCAATGAGAATGTAAGGATTTCTGTATTTTTTTTTTCTTGTGTTTTTAATTTGTTTTATTTACACACGTGTCATGTTTATCGATTTTTTTTTCTTTTTTCTATTTTTCAGGCAACGATGGTGAATGCTATGTCTTTTTTTCTTTTATCTCTGACGTGATTTGATATTATTTCTTATTTAACATCTTACTTATCGACATGTTTATTTATTTATCTAATTGCGTAATGTCTGTTGAAATAAACTGAAGGAACACAGGAAATGAATACAGACATACAGATAGATATAGACAGATGGAAAGACAGACAGACGGAGAGATGGGAAGAAACAGACGTAGATAGACGCACAAATGGACAGAGACAAACATACAAACACAAACCAACAAATAGAGACAAAAAGGCAGCATAAAAAAGGCAACGAGGAAAAAATATGTGACATTCCTCAGAAAATAAAGAAAGGAGAGGAAGGAAAGAGGAGACATTAAGGTGAAATTTGAGAGGTAATGTAAGGTGAATGACGCCCGTGTCTCTTATCAACCAGGGGAGTAAAGACCAACATTACGTTAACCAGCAAAAAAGAGTCGTGACTTTCTCCTTTTCTTTATCCTAACCTAACCTAACTTCCCTCGTGATGGCTTCTGATGACTTCCTGTAGGCGGGTCACTCTACACCCACGACTCACGACAGGAAGCACAGTTAGGGTTACGAAAATGATAACACAGGATGATACTAAAGCTGATAAAATAAGGAGGGATACTTTGAGGGATGTTACTCAGATCAACAGGAAAAACAAGACGAATAGAAAGAAAGTATACAAAATTTACCTAACGATTATTTTAGCAGCAAAGATGAAATGATACAGAAATTGAAATTATATTGAGATAAATGGAACTCTTTAACTGCCCCTTCTTTTCGTCGATTTTGATTAAAATTCACCGTCAGAGCCCCACGTGTTACCTATGCCCAACCACTGTTTGTTGTCACTACATGACGCGCGTCACTTCCCCGACCCTCTTGTACAATCTACTTAGTTCTGGATATTCCCTTTGGGTACCCGCAACTAATTGCGTTTTATATGTACACACACACACACACACACACACACACACACACACACACACACACACAGGGAAAGATTGGCATACCGCCGAGATGCGTGACGTGATAATGGCTTCCAATGGCTTCCAAGCTTTCATAAACAAGAGAGCAGGGGAAAAATAATATTTAACGTGACATTAAAGCAATAAGAGAAAAAAAAATTATTATTTCGTGTATAAGTTTATTCAATCCTCCTTCCTTGCGTGAAACAAATAGAGAAAGAAAACTAGAATATTTAAATTATTCATAGGATTTCTGACAGTATGAAGTGATAGTAAAACAAACAATAATAAACTGAAAAAAATGTCAAAATAAAGTGGTTTCTCAGCATAAGAGTCTATGTCAGTATTCTTCAAAGTAGGAATCCTGAGTGCCGGTCCTATACTGGGTCACAGGATTCTCATTACAGGGATGCCGCGCGCCGTCACCAGGTGAATAATTAATATGTTGGCCACAGCGGAGTTTGATGTTTTCCATTCCCATCTCATAATGGCGCATATTGGCCACTCCCGTATGTAAAGCAATCACAGCGTTCCATCTCCGCCTGGCTGGAATGCTGCACTACAGATATTTAATAGGATTGTGGTGGGGGAAAGTTAGATGACATATTTTATTTTGTTTTCTTTCACTTTTCTATTAACTTATCCATATTTACTACCTTACATGTTGTTTGTGAATGTGTTACACTTAACGGCAAACTGCTACTATACTATTCACGACTATCACCACAACTAAACCATAAGTACTGCTACTATTACCCCTTCTAAAAACATACTCAGTGCTAACATATCATAGACATATGACAACTCCATCACCCTCATCGAACAAATGTCGCGCGTCACGTGGGTCCAGTCCGGCCAGCTGCACAAAGCCATGAGGCGCGGCGAGACACCAGGCTGACAAGGGGATAGAAAGAACGTACGCCAGATCGAAGGCCGTGTTTGGCTCCCGCTCCCAGTGTTGGAAGATAGCGGCATTGGAAGGCCATATCTGCTCTTCCTCAAGTCTCATTTTTCCCCCCAAACTAGCCTTCCAGATGGTTAGGCAAGCACCACCTGTCAATATGCCAATCGGCCGAGTTATCTCTACCGGGGATTTGGGGAGATAGAGGGAGAAAAACGAGGAGATAGGCGATGCCGTTGCCGCCGCCAAGAATGTCTGTTAGCTGCTCGCTGAGAGTTAGGTGTGGATGGGCAGCCACCGGGAGAGGAGCAGAAAGAAGTGACTCTGGCGTCCGTGAGTGTGTGTGCTCCACCTCACACTCCGCTATAGTATGTCCTCTTTATGGTCAATGTTTAATCCACGTCATTTTTCTCTGAATAACAGTGAGAACCAGAACCTTGGTGGAAGTGTACCTTTGGGAAGACAATGGAATGTGTGTTATTTTTTTTTTCTTTAATAAAACCTCAACTTCTGAATGCAGGACAACATTGAAGGAAGAGTCTGCGATGTTATCTGAGGGTGTTTCCGGTTTTGCGAGAGAGAGAGAGAGAGAGAGAGAGAGAGAGAGAGAGAGAGAGAGAGAGAGAGAGAGTGTGTGTGTGTCTGAGTGCTTTTGTACGCTAATTCAATTAGTGTAATAAATGCAAATTAATTCATGTGTTTCTGCATCTTCCTGTTTTTCGGAAGCAATTTGTAAGCAAGGGAAGGTCATAACGACACACAGGATTAGATGGAACTAAACATTAGACATCCGGGAAATGTACCCATGAACTATTTATCTTTTTAACGTTAAAGAAAAACAGATGAGGCAATACAATATTCTCAACGTTATAATCAATTGCTTTTCCCTTCACTATAGTCAAACATTGTTGTGTTGGCGACTCGTCCATTGTGCTGGTGACAGATGGCATTGGAAACAAAACAATGATTGAATGTGGTGTAAAAATGAGGTTCACTGTGGTAATATAAAGCAGGCGACACGAGGAAGATTGACGCTTCGAAGCATACACAGTTAAAACAATGCCACAAATACTGACCAAACACAAACACTGACAGAAGACAATGAGACCTTGATGAAATACTTAAAACACCACGAGAACTAGGTGATGTCTTACATTTAATTACAAATATACCTTAATAAACATTATGATTTTAAGCATCCCACACTACCTGCCTTCCTAACTCGACACACACACACACACACACACACAAATGGTGTTAAACATTCACAACTCTCTCTCTCTCTCTCTCTCTCTCTCTCTCTCTCTCTCTCTCTCATGAACCTGAGCGACATACTACAACCCTTTCTTAGCATACATAAGCATCTTGAGGTCACCTTAGACAAGGGAACATCGAGAAAAGTGTAAAAAAGATGATGAGACAAGGCAATGTCACACTTCCTTGATAACCCTTGTGGCAGCATATTTCCAGGAGGGCCCTTGAGGGAGCATGTGACGTCTTGGCAAGGCCCGTCAGTGTGGATAACGAACTGCCATAATGAACTCGGGAGGAGGCTCGAGGAGATGAAATTAATCTTGATGAGGAGAGGGAAGGAACCGTGGACTAATGAGACCTCACACCACAATGATCGTCCTCATTCTTCACGCTTCTTGTAAAGACATTGTTTAAAAATTGTGATTCATCTCACTCTCTGCAAATTGTGTCACTTTTGCATATTTCTTTTTAATTAAGTGTTAACGTTTTAAATACTAGTTAATCCACAGTTAATGCATAGCTACGCCACTCCATCTCCCCCTCCACTACACACACGCACACAGAAAATATAAATATAAGCCGTGAAAAAATATAACGAAAATAAAAGCAAGTGTCCTATTTCAGACTTAACCCTTTCACTGCTAGGCAAAACTCTACACAATAACTGGAGATTTATAGACTATTTTGTCTATAGTGTCTTGAATAGCTCTATGCTCAAGAAAAGACTAAATTAACCCCATTTCATTTCTTTTTTTCAGAGTGCTTATGGAATTATTTATTTTCAGACCCCTTGAATATTAACAACAAATGACCAAAACAGTAAAAAGGTTTATGTAACATCCTCTAAAACAAAGAAGATAAAAGAAGGCACACACACACACACACACACACACACACACACACACACATACACACACACACACACACACACACACACACACACACACACACACACACACACACACACACACACACACACACACACACACACAATACTCATAAGCTGTAACTACGGTCTTTCTCTTCAAAAACAATAGAGGACAGAAAAATATAACAAAACGAAACACACACACACACACACACACACACACACACACACACACACACACACACACACACACACACACACACACACACACACATTTATGAGTTCTAACCACGATTTCTCTTGCTTCCTCTGCAGCCTCGCCGCCTGAGCTGGAGTACAAATTTATCACCCAAACACTCACGCCGGGGCCAAGTGTCTCTCTCAAGTGCATTGCGTCAGGCACCCCAACACCCACCATCTCCTGGGCTCTGGACGGCTTCCCCCTGCCTCAGAACGAACGGTGAGTACCCACGCATGCCTTCCCTTCCTCGCTCTTAACACAGAGACAAAGGTGGGCCTCGTTAACAAGTCTGAGCATCTTAAACAGTGCCCCTCTTACAGTCCGGGTTGAAATGTTTAATACTTATTCCGGACTTTGTATGTTGGGGTCTCTACTATTAAACATTGTTCCTCTTACGTGAAAAAAGGCATTCCCAGGAGAACTATATCAAGTTTTATCGCTTATTTCCGGTTTTTACATGATAGATTGTTCCTCGTACATTATGGGTGGAAAGAGGGATGTTTTGTTGGCAGTTCGACCTTAACCAAACACATCATTAGCCCTGCATTACTGTAAAACTTTTTGAAATACATATTATCTATACATATAAGGAAACAAGCTATGAATGATTACTAAAACTAACAAAATGGAAGGAAAATGCTATACAGTCTTACCAAACACTGTATAATTGACAAAAACACATGATTAAACCCAAACTGTATACTAACTTTACCTCACATCATCCCAGACACACACGGAACAAGATCAAGAATAATGAACAATTCTTAACGCGAGTATAGGAAGAACACGTTGGTAGCTTCTTGTTAAACGCTAACTGACTTCACAAAACACATGATTAATATTAAACCCTTGTACCACTTCCTCTAACATCATTTCTAAGGCCGTACTTACAACAAATCTACAAGTAAAAAGATGAAAGAAATTGGCTTTAAATAATGTACATAATAATCAATAACCAAGCCATCAGAACTATCCCGACTACCTCCCCTCTGCTTTCTCTCCTCTCGGCGCCTCCCTGGATTCTTCCCTCAGTCATCACCACTCCTGCATTAACACAAAAGCAGAGCCCTCCACCCACTCACACTTCCCTAGCCATCAAAGAAAACATAATGGAAGAACACAAAGGGAGCTGAGGCAGTGGTGAATAAGGGAGAGAAAGGGAGGGAGGAAGGAAAGAAGAAAGGAGGGAGCAAAGAGACAGACAGAGAAATTAGCTGACTACATTCAAAGATATTTCAGTTGAGGTGAAACAGCGGTCATAAAAGCTTTTGAAGTGACAATGCAATGCTTTCTCTCTCTCTCTCTCTCTCTCTCTCTCTCTCTCTCTCTCTCTCTCTCTCTCTCTCTCTCTCTCTCTCTCTCTCTCTCTCTCGTAATTTAAACTTCTTTCAAGTGCATTTTTCTTTTTCCAACCTCATCCACACTCTGCTCTTTCATTCGATTCCTGTTCCAGTGCTAATGCTGCTATGTAGATTTTCCATTTTCCGTCCCTTCTGCCTCCCCGCGTCCCTGCCATTACACCTAATTAGCGGCAGTAGACACAGGGAACGCACACGCCTGCATGGAGAACCTGCTGCCTCGCCGCCTCCACCGATACACACACGAAAATCGCATGTTTAGTAGTTTGGGTACAGGGAATTAAAATTTGTGCTTTAAAACCTTAAGGAAGTAAATCTTTCTCCTTGTCTAGTTCTAAATGGTGTCTGTATAGTGTGTGTGTAATCCTTAGAAAGTATAAACCATGATGTGTGTGTGTGTGTGTGTGTGTGTGTGTGTGTGTGTGTGTGTGTGTGTGTGTGTGTGTGTGTGTGTGTGTGTGTTTAATAAGAAGACATGTCTATGCTTTGATTCTATTCTATTAACTAAGGATAAAATCTGATGCTTCAAGACGTTAAGCACATAAATCTACTTAATTTACAGTGCTAAATGATGTCTCTATAATGTGTGCGATCTTTATCTAATGACTCCCCTTGAAAATGTATGCACGCTGATGTATTTTCAAAAGAATTATAGTTTTGCGTTCTGATTTAATGAGCAGAGTTGATATCTAGGAAGGAAGGGACCATGAGCTAAAGTTTTCTATGTCTTACTTGTGAATCAGAAGCTTTAGTTCACAAGGAATATAGAAATTTCAGTGATTTCACAAGAGACTGATTGACTGATTGACACTCTGAGTGATTGAGAGGCTGACTGATTGGCTTTTCATGTACGATTGATGCAGTGGTGGCAGAGCATTGTAGTTCAGCTTTTTTAATGTAATGACCCGGAAAAAGGAAATAGCCATTGAGTTTTATGACTGTTCGGGAAATGATCGGTAAACTATATTTTCGAACAAGTCAAAACACATACACACACACACACACACACATACACACACACTATATTTCGGTTATCATTACACTGGTTATGATTACTTAATAAAACAAGTCTTATAAAAATGTTCCTTTGATTTTATGACCATCAGCAGAACTACAGCAGCTCAGCCAGCCCACAGCAGCACCAAGGCGGCGATAAAACAAAGAGTTTATGTGTCGCAAAAATAAAGGAAGAAGTAAAATTGTTGCAGGAGATAATAGGAGGCGAAAGGCGAAGGGATCGATGGAGTGACACTAGATAAGCGGCTACGTGACGGCCACACATGCTGCCACTCCTATCGACGTAAATCTGAACAAAAAAGTCGAGAAAAAAAGTGCCAAGTTTCGACGCCAGCAGGAAGTTGTTGACGAGCTCCTCTTTTTTTTTTTTTTTTATGAAGGATCGAAAATGCTATGATTCACAAAAAAGATTAAATTTCCGTAAAAGTGTTTTTTTTTTCTTTTTTTTTTTTTTGCTAATTCGTCATGCTACGTCTGAATTGTTATCCCATTGGTTGCCTGTTTATTTATCTTTGCTGGGTTACTATTTTTCTTTCTTCATATTCGTGCTTACTCAATGAATGACTCAGCTTGCATCTACTGAAAATTCTTTATAGTAAACTTCTAACCGTTCAGAAATCTATATATATATATATATATAAAAAAAAAAACGACTGTATGCTTACTTTTATGTAGAAATGTAAGCTGTGTGTGTGTGTGTGCGTGTGTGTGTGTGTGTGTGTGTGTGTGTGTGTGTGTGTGTGTGTGTGTGTGTGTGTGTGTGTGTGTGTGTGTGTGTGTGTGTGTGTGTGTTAGTGCCTAGTCGTATTTACCTTGTCCTAGTTTACAGGGTCTGGCTTACACGCGCGTGGTTCTGTCTCCGTATCTATATTTGCCCAGTTTTTCTTTTAGAGAGAGAGAGAGAGAGAGAGAGAGAGAGAGAGAGAGAGAGAGAGAGAGAGAGAGAGAGAGAGAGAGAGAGAGAGAGAGAGAGAATTTTTATACTGTTTTACTTTCTATTCCACACTTGACATAGGTTTGTGAAAGAAAAAATAATGCCCCAACGATAACAATGATGATGACAACTTTCATAGTGGCTATAATGGCATCTTTACTATAATACAACTGTCATCTTTTCCTTACTAACT
This sequence comes from Portunus trituberculatus, assembly GCF_017591435.1. NCBI lineage: Eukaryota > Metazoa > Arthropoda > Malacostraca > Decapoda > Portunidae > Portunus > Portunus trituberculatus. The sequence goes on along the minus strand of NC_059269.1, from coordinate 5,838,852 downwards.
AGTTCACATACCATTTTTCTATTGCAATCTCTCTCCCCAGCCATTACTTTTCCAATCAAGCCCCACTTCCCTCCTGCCTCCTCCCCGCAGCTCGCTCATTATTCTCATGCACGACTCCAGCGTCTCGTCCCTCGTCTTCACACAGCGAGGGAAATCTGAATCATCATCAAAAGGAGTGTTTCCCGCCCATCCCCCGCTCGCTCGCTCGCTTACACAAAACTTAC
>NC_059269.1:5816128-5833628 GCF_017591435.1 Portunus trituberculatus | reverse complement strand
GGGGAGGCTACCTACTGGTGTGTGTATGTGTGTGTGTGTAAGAGAGGTGGTGGTGGTGGTGATGGTGGAGGGGTTGGTGGTGGTGGTGGTCAATGTGCTTGATGAAGGAGTGTAGAGGTGAAAGTAGTGATGATTTAATGCCAGGAGAGAGAGAGAGAGAGAGAGAGAGAGAGAGAGAGAGAGAGAGAGAGAGAGAGAGAGAGAGAGAGAGAGAGAGAGACTCATATAAGCAGATGTAAACATTACATCTCTCTATGCACAAAAAATGTTACTGTGTGTGTGTGTGTGTGTGTGTGTGTGTGTGTGTGTGTGTGTGTGTGTGTGTGTGTGTGTGTGTGTGTGTGTGTGTGTGTGTGTGTGTGTGTGTGTGTGTGTGTGTGTGTGTGTGTGTGTGTGAGTGTGTGTGTGTACGTTATCTCAAGTGGGAGTGAGAAAAAGAAAAGCGGGACAAGAACAGAGGATAAAAAAGTGAGCTAATTCCCCTAGGCAAGATGGAAGGGACAGATACGCGGAGGAACAAAGGAGGAAACACCTAAATGAGGAAACTGAAAAGGATTATGAGGCAATACAGAAAAAAAGTTCGCAGATAAATTTGATTACTGAGAGAGAGAGAGAGAGAGAGAGAGAGAGAGAGAGAGAGAGAGAGAGAGAGAGAGAGAGAGAGAGAGAGAGAGAGAGAGAGAGAGAGAGAGAGAGAGAGAGAGAGAGAGAGAGAGAGAGAGAGAGAGACTATAATGATCTCTCGTATCAGTAATCTAACATATTAATCTTAATTACTTTATTTAATATCACCCTTCACTGCATGACTGTTTTAATAATACATTGCACGATAATTATATTCAATAGGCTTCTAGTTGTTGTTGTTGTTGTTGTTGCCGTTGTCGTTGTTGTTGTTGTTGTTGCTGACTTCCTTGTTGTTTTTGTTGACTTCGTTGTTGCTTTTGCTTTCTCTCTCTGTCCTTTTATTTATTTGTTCTATATTTGTATTTGATGTTAGTATGTGTGTCAGTCTGTGTTCCCTGCCTGTCTATCTCTCTGCTTCCCAGCATGTCTACCTGTCTAAAATTTATGTCTATTAGTCCGTAATTTTATCCGTATATAAGCGTTTTTTTCCTGAGTTTGTCTATCAGTATGTCTGTTTGCATATCTGCCTATGTGCCTGTCTGTATTTACGATTCTCTCTCTCTCTCTCTCTCTCTCTCTCTCTCTCTCTCTCTCTCTCTCTCTCTCTCTCTCTCTCTCTCTCTCTCTCTCTCTCTCTCTCTCTCTCTCTCTCTCTCTCTCTCTCTCTCTCTCTCTCTCTCTCTCTCTCTCTCTCTCTCTCTCTCTCTCTCTCTCTCTCTCTCTCTCTCTCTCTCTCTCTCTCTCTACATAACCTTTAGTATTCCTTTATTTGACTTGGAAAGCTAGTAAATGGGTCTCTCTCTCTCTCTCTCTCTCTCTCTCTCTCTCTCTCTCTCTCTCTCTCTCTCTCTCTCTCTCTCTCTCTCTCTCGTATTTACTTTAGTCCCAGTTCGCTACATTTTTACATTTTATTTAGGTCTCTTATTTTTCTTTCACACGCACACACTCGTAAAACATTTTTTTTAATCCTTCCTCTCCATATTCTTTTAGTTTTCTCCCACCGCTGCACTTACTTCACGTTTGTTATTTTCATCCCAGAGAGAGAGAGAGAGAGAGAGAGACTGTACAGGAATAGGACAGGTGCAAAAGGGAAAGAAAAGAAAAAATATTAGCGAGGGAGAAACTCAAGCAAAGTTGGAAATAAAAAATAATCACGCCAGTAGGATGTGGGACGGTGAAAAGAGAGAACGAGAGGAAGAGAGTGAGAGAGGAGTGAGAGAGGAGTGAGAGAGGGAGGGAGAGGGAGGGGTAATGCGAACATGGATGAAAGGAGAATAAAGAGAAGGAGTAGTGTTGATGAAGAGGAGGGAGAGGGGGAAAAATGAGTAGGAACCGACCCTTATGAAAAAAAGGTGAATAAAAGAGAAAAAGAGAAAGAGATAGGGATTGGCGTTAATATAAATGGAAATTGAGACACCATAGAGGTATCAAACCAAAAAATAGTATGAAAGGACTGATAGAGAGAAAAAAAATATGATTGAGAAAATTGAATGGCATGGAATAAAGAGAGTGTGTGGGGGAGACGAACAATTCCATAAGGACATTACTGTGGAAGGGAAAGAATGGAGGAAAGGAAGGCAGGAGGAAAGGAAGGAAGGAAAGAAGGAAAGAAAGATGGGTTTTGTACTTCAATCAGATTCACGACCAGTATAACAAGGGGAGGCGGAACATTAATATAACATTTCTTCCTCAAGGAGATTCATATGACTTGCACGTACACGGTGTTCATAAAATCTTTCACACACCTTCATTGCACTCAAGGCAAGAAAGTTTGTTGTTTTTTCAACCATCGGGACTCAAGTTTTGTTACATCACTCATGAGCGTCAACATGTATTAGCTTCTTATTGTATGTCTGTGCCACGCCTCACATCTTTTTATTCAACAATTTAATCATGTTTTCTTCGAGAAGATAATGAGTTACAGAGATTATGAGGAAAATGAGATTATAAATATAAGTATGGGGATCACGCTACTAATGAGTTTATATGCTTTAGTGCAAAAGATATGCTAAACTTTACTGTAAAGGAGATTATCATGCAAAGGCGATTATGCATTTTTGTTAAAAGGATATTATAGGTTTGCGTATGAGATTATAACTTTTCAACACAAAGGGCATTACAAGTTTTAGTACTAGTGAGATTATATATTTTACACGAAATAATATGACAAACTTCAGTGGAATGAAGATAACAAATTCTGATGCATAGAAATTTGTGAAGTAAAGTATAAGATCATAGATTTTAGTGTACATAAATAAGATGTTGAGCTTCAAAAGGAAGGAAGTGATAGATTCTCGTACAAAGACTTGAATGAAGCCAAGCTCTATATTTAGATAGCCACTGGAGTGTCGTGTAAATGTGAAGGGAAGTCTGTAAACGCTGAGTGGAGTGAACACTGTGATGCGTTACTGCTCATGTAAAGAGAGTGAAAAAATTACTTAATTAACATATACTTTTGAGCCACATTCCTACAAAACACAATGACAAACCTGAAAATTTGATACATTAAAAACTTATAAAAAATTCACAATCTACAGGAAAATTTATAAATAGTGATATAATAAATATAAAGCAACTAAAAAAAACCACACATTTATAACTAAAGCATCTGTTTATCCAATTACTGCTATAAACAACCAGTAGAAGGAAAAATAAACAGCTTATCAACGAATCACGGGAATGAGGACAAGCTAAGTGAACAATAAAAGGACGAAGGAGGAAGACAAATGAAGAATAAGAAGGACCATCCCACAATCCATTCCCCTGATGCAATGTTCCTCTTGGCCAATACCTAGATGACGGACGGATCGAAATAGTGAGCACCATTAGTGGAAACGCAAATCAAGGGAACTAAAAATACGGCGCAGTTTGTTGGAGTTCTCCCTCAGCATCTTTGTAATCTTTCCCCACTTACTGCTAATCACGCGGCCCTTGATTGGAAGGTCGGGGTTCGCCTTTCAAATTAGCCACGTGAAATTCTTCCCTCATGAACTTTTCTTCTGTTTTCGAGATGATGTTTCTAACCGTAGTGTGTTTAAGAATCAGTGTGGGCGGGTCGTGGGGTCAGTGCTCAGGTTAACAAGTCGCGTAACATATTTGACAATTCCACCATGTTTTGCGTTTCTTTTCAATTTCAATGTCTCTGATTTCCTAGCCATTTCCTTACATAACCCGACAGCTGACAGGCTCTTGGTAGATCAAAGAACTACAGACTGAGGGAACTCTTTAAACACAGAGGAAAGAAATGTTGATGTTTCTCGAATTCTGTTCAGGATAATACCTTTACTTGAAGAAAACTGTGGCTACCGAGGAGGAAAATACTGACGTCTACGAAATCCAATAAAAAGGCATGAGGAAAGAGATTGAATTATTAGTGGTTGTAATTTTATTTTGCTCAGTATTACCGTATAGGATTTCTTAAATGAGGGTATAAGTATGATACTGTTATTAACACTATAGGGGTTACATTGCCACCTGACTCTTTATCATGTAGTGGTGATTTCGCAGCTAAAGGGACGAAAGCGACTAAGTTTCCTGATACCTCGTCATCAGTGCTGCGTTGACATATTAAAGCAGCACAGTCAATCTAAAAAGAGAACAGGTAAAACCACATTAAAATACCATACTAAGTAATATAGTAATAGTATCACAAATGGTGGACGCATCGAGCCTGGCCAACAGTAAAGTATAGATCTATCACAATCTCGTTAGCGCCGTGTGGATCATCCTTTTAATACTGTCGCATTGCCATAGTACTTTTTGATAGCTAATTGCATACCACTAGGATTTGCCATGAATTAGTTCCTTCCCATTTCAAGCGGATATGCAACTGTCTCACACTAAACAAAACTAAACACAACAGTCTTATATTTCCACTGAACTTTTTAAGACTTGCCACAGTGGATTATATATCTATATCTTACTGTCTGCGTCTTCTGCTACTCCCCTTAATCCAATGTTTTCCTTCATCGTTCGTCACACACGCTTCTTTGTTTCCGCTAATCATGTTGAAAGTCACCTAAAAATCACTATTCTACTTCTGTCACATCCATTATCTTCATGTCTTCTTCTAGTGCAGACCATAGAGAGAAAAAAAAACCCCAGCAGATATCTTAATGTGGTATAGTGTTCGAGCAAAACTATCAAGGGTCAAAATAATATGCTCATTTTAAAGAATACAAATAAACAGAACAGCAAAAAAAAAAAAAAAAAAGAAAAGAAAAGAAAGAAAGTAAAAGTGTTACATGAGGAGGGAAGTAATCGGGAGACTTAATTATGAAACAGAAAACAAGAAAACAGATTTCCCTCCAGTGTTCTTAACGTTTTACATTGTTCAGCTTTCCTCACTTGTTTTTGTTGGAATAAGTTGAGCACTTTATATTCACCCACTTCTTCCTCCTCCTCACTCATATGAAGAATAAATACCACTTACAGATATTTACTTATCATTATTTACTGCGCAGCGTTTTATACTGCTCACATTCTTCCTCATTTCTATTCGTATGATAAAAATAATAGTCGCGAATATTTACCGATGAATATCAAATGTACGAAGATCTCCTGCATTATTTTAATTTCTCTCTCCTCCTGTGTTTACCCTCGCGTTTATAAATATCCTGAAGTGTTGATGGTCTCCCTCCATTGAGGTTGTCCAAGTCCTCTCGCAATCTAAACCCTTCCTCCTCCCAAGTTTCCTCTCATTAGGGAGACGAGAGAGAGAGAGAGAGAGAGAGAGAGAGAGAGAGAGAGAGAGAGAGAGAGAGAGAGAGAGAGAGAGAGAGAGAGAGAGAGAGAGAGAGAGAGAGAAATCAGTGGATTCTTCTTTGCCATTCGTTAAATTACGTTAATCCACTAGAGTAGAACCTGGATTTTGTCTCCAAACTAGATACCTCCTTCTCCTCTTCCTCTTTCTCCTCCTCCTCCTCCTCCTCCTCCTCCTCCTTCTTTCTCCTCTTCTCTTCCTCCTCATCCTCATCCTCATTTCCTTCTCATCCCCATCCTCCTCCTTCTCTTCCACACCCCTTGAAGAGTCGCTCCTTCCTTCCTTCCCCCATCACGACGACCACATCATTAAAAGTGAAGTAATGGGGACGAGAATCATAATACGTGATCTTGCCAGCTGGTCTTGTATGTCAGTCTCTTTCCCTTCCCCTCTGCGCTCCTATATCTCTTGGTTATCCTCATCTATTGGCGCAGGGACGTACTACCACCACTACCACCACCACCACCACCCGGAGCCTCCTGGTACATAGAAAAGGACGCAGAGCCACAAAAGGGATTCGTGGCAATAGCCGGAGTCTTTCATGGAGGCTCAATAGGGCACCACATCTTTCAAGAGAGAGAGAGAGAGAGAGAGAGAGAGAGAGAGAGAGAGAGAGAGAGAGAGAGAGAGAGAGAGAGAGAGAGAGAGAGAGAGAGAGAGAGAGAGAGAGAGAGAGTTCCTGTGGTGTTTAATGTGGAAGAAACGTTATAATACGGAAATAATGAGAATGAGGAGAGGTGTTCAAGTCACAATCTTGGTGGTGGTGGTGGTGGTGGTGGTGGTGCTTATTATTTTTTTTTACCAAGAGATTACTGGGAATTTCAAACAACACCGTACATTAAAGCCCTGAGTACACGGTTGTATTTCACTACCCTACACTAATTACGGTACTCGAGAAAGAACTAACAGTAGAATAGAAGAGAAAGGATGTAAGGAATGATTATGCGGGTTAGGGATGGGACAGTAATAAGTGTTAGAGTGATGATGCAAGGAAAAATAACACGTGTACAAAAAGAATATTAAACTCTGACTATAAAAACATGCTGGTGTGATGTTATATTTTGCGTCCGGTGCAGGTGAAGTGTTGAAGGTGAGACAGGAATACGTATTAGTGTGAAAATGCAAGGAAAAGTAAAAGTATTATAGAAAAGACGAGTTTTTATTACGTAAGGGAGACTGGACAAGGACAACAGCAGAAAAGGCCCACTCAGTCGCCAGTCTCCTTACAATGCCGAAAGAATTAGCCACAAGACAGGGATAAATGTCTTGAAATCTCCCTCTTAAATGAAGCCAAGTCATAGGAAGTTGGAAATACAGAGACAGGTAGGAAGTAAGTTATGAATGCATAAAAAACATCATGGTGTCATATTATACTTTGCGTCCAATGGAGATGAAGTGTTAATGGTGAGAGATTGATAGTAGTGAGTGAGAGGTGGCGGTGGTGAGTACAAGTGACACAACCATAATACTAGTGCTGACTGCTCGGGCTCAACTTTATTTCTTTTAAAGTTTTGCCAAATATTTTCGATTACCCACCTGACAATTTCTTTGTTATCATGAGTTGTGGCACAGGCTAAAGAGAGGGATATGATTTGTTGTTGTTGTTGTTGTTGTTGGTGGTGGTGGTGGTGGTGGTGGTGAGAGAGAGAGAGAGAGAGAGAGAGAGAGAGAGAGAGAGAGAGAGAGAGAGAGAGAGAGAGAGAGAGAGAGAGAGAGAGAGAGAGAGAGAGAGAGAGAGAGAGAGAGAGAGAGAGACCCACACCGAAACCAATCCACGTTCACACACACACACAGACACACACACACACACACACACACACACACACACACACACACACACACACACACACACACACACACACACACACACACACACACACACACACACACACACACACATCCGAGTCTCATTTCCATGCCTTTTGAAAAACCGGATTTGATTGCGTATGCATTTATTTCTTACACAATTCCACGGCACAATACATTGCCTGATGGAATCGCGGCAGTTTACAAGAGGAAGGATGATATAAAGTGGTTTCCTGACGCAGCATTCATTAGCTATTCTTTCCCAATGTATAGTTGGTCAAAATTAATATAGGCAGATTGCAGAGATACTTTGCTCTCACCACAACTCGTTTCTAAGGCTACAAAGATTCTCAAGGCTATTTCTTTTGTTGGTAATGTAAAAACTCCCTTTTAAATCCCATGTTTCTTCAACTAGAGCTCTTAAAAGTAGTTGGGAGTAGCACTTTGTCCTCTCATCACAAGTCTTTTCTAAGGCCACGAAGATGATTAGCCAGATTTTCAAGGGTGTTTCTCCTGTTGATAATCTAGAAATCTTGTTCACTTCTCACTATAACCCTGAAACTATCCTTCAAATCCCATGTTTCTTCAATCAGAACCTTTAATAGTTAAGAGGATGAAAAGAACAGGAACACTTTGCTCTCTCAATACAGCTCTTTTTTAATGCCACAAAGTTGTTTGGCCGCACTTTCAATAGTGTTTCTACTGCTGATATTGTGGAAATCTTGTTCATCTGTCATTGAATCATAAAAACACCCTTTTATTCATATATTTCTTTAACTATAGCCCTTATAATTATTGAGAGTGGCGCAAAATTGTTACAGAATATGTATTTGAGTGCCATGGAAATAGTATTAATATATGTGTGTGTGTGCAAAGAGTGGTATGTGTGATTTGTTTTGGTTTGATGAGGGACATCCTGAGAGGTTTAATGAGGGTTGCTTATAAATATGCTTTTGATACCTAACATTGTTGATGGGTAAAACTAATGATGTTAATGAGGTCGTCTGTAGCATAATGGGTAGCAACGTGAAATCTCTCTCTCTCTCTCTCTCTCTCTCTCTCTCTCTCTCTCTCTCTCTCTCTCTCTACAAATCCTTTTCAATTTAGCTTTTGTTTTCACTCCCCTTTCGCAAGACTTTGTTCTATTATTCACATGACGAGAAAAAAGAGGCATTAAGAAACGAGTCCAAGAAAAAAGGTTTATTAGAGAAGAAAACAAATAAAAAAAAAGAGAGATTCAAATGGAGACAGACACAGATAGACAATCACGCAGCTTAAAAAAAAAAATACACCAGAAACCTACACACATACATACATGAATATCATACAGGTATACATATACAGATACACAACGACAGACAGGCAGACAGATAGACACAAATACATGTTTTAAATGAGGAGCGCGTACTTACATACATACATATATAAAGACAGACAGACAGACAGACGGACAGAGACAAAAACAGCTCAATATTGCAACAGAAAACAAACGCCAGCGGTCACACACACACACACACACACACACACACACACACACACACACACACACACACACACACACACACACACACACACACACACACACACTAAATAACTTAATTAATACATACATGAATAAATGAATGAACGAATCGTGAATAACAGTATAAACCTTTTTTTTTTAACCCCCAACAAAAAAAAGATAAACATGAAAATACCTTCACATGCCAAACTGTGGCTCATGAATAATTCTATACAAAAGAGAGGGAGCGCAAACAAATATAAACAGGATAAAAGAGATAGTCCGCACACTCATAGATTAATGCAATAATAAACATTGAAGTCCTACATTGTATATATCACATCAACGCCACACCTGACGGGCTTCCATATTGATCCTGTACGTGAAAATAAATAGAATTACGTGAACATTACTCTCATCATTTAGACTCAAAAGAAATTAGGTTGAATTAGATAAGGTTAAGTTAAGCCAGGCTGGGATAGGTATAGTAAAGCAAGGTAAGGCTATTTTAGGTTATCGTTAGTGTATTCTAGGTTAAAATTAATAGTTTTTGCCTGATGAACAATAATTGGAAGGCATGAATGCATAGAGAGATGAGGACAGGGATGTGAAATGTTGCCACGTAGGTTGGGTTAAGTTAGATTACAAGATATTAATACAGGTTTCGTTAGGTTAGATTGCATTAGATTATATTAAGTTAAGGTTTCTTTATGTTTACAGTTGTTAGGTTATGCTTATTAGATTATGATGGCGCAGGCATCATGATATTTGTTAGGTTACATTAAGTTGTTAGTTTATGATTATACTAGTTATGGTAAGTTAAACAAGTTAGGTTTGGTTATGTTTGGTTTGGTTAGGATAGCATGATCAAACAGAGCAGTGGAAGGATATTCGAAAATAGAAAGGATTTCACGCCCATTCCTCATCCTCACAAACTTACTTCAAGAGTCTTAATATTGCACCCTCAACCGCTTCTCTCTCACTCTCTCTCTCTCTCTCTCTCTCTCTCTCTCTCTCTCTCTCTCTCTCTCTCTCTCTCTCTCTCTCTCTCTCTCTCTCTCTCTCTCTATAAATATGAACAGTATATATATATATATATATATATATATATATATATATATATATATATATATATATATATATATATGTGTGTGTGTGTGTGTGTGTGTGTGTGTGTGTGTGTGTTTTGTATGTTCACTTTATGTATTTCATTTTAAAACTATATAGTAATATATTATTTTGTTATATTTGTGTTACGCTCCTGTCATCATTCATGTGTGTGTGTGTGTGTGTGTGTGTGTGTGTGTGTGTGTGTGTGTGTGTGTGTGTGTAATTCACTGTTTGATCTGCTGCAGTCTCTGACGAGACAGACAGACGTTACCCTACGGAACGAGCTCAGAGCTCATTATTTCCGATCTTCGGATAGGCCTGAGACCAGGCACACACCACACACCGGGACAACAAGGTCTTAACTCCTCGATTTACACCCCGTACCTACTCACTGCTAGGTGAACAGGGGCTACACGTGAAAGGAGACACACCCAAATATCTCCACCCGGCCGGGGAATCGAACCCCGGTCCTCTGGCTTGTGAAGCCAGCGCTCTAACCACTGAGCTACCGGGCCGTGTGTGTGTGTGTGTGTGTGTGTGTGTGTGTGTGTGTGTGTGTGTGTGTGTGTGTGTGTGTGTGTGTTTGTATCTGTGGTATGGAAAAACAAAAACAGATTATATAAGCAACAAAAACAAAGAGGTGCCTCCCGAAAAAACAAAAGCCATGAAGTGAAAAAAAGCATAAAAAAGAGTGAGAGAGAGATAAATAGATAGAGAGAGATACATTAAAGTAGACCGACACTACAAAAAGCATCCAGAAGGTTATTGATTAGACCTTTTGTATGTATTATGTGCCTCGACCACTGTGGGAGTTCTCGAGAAAAAAAAAACTTGAATTGGAAAGATAAGCAGTAATTCAAATACACTTTTTATTTATCCACACACAATAATTGATACAAATCCTACAGAATCCACAGCAATGACAGAAAACATTCTACAGTAGATGGTCTTCCATAAAAATATCCTTGACTGAAATAAGAGTATTGTGTGTATAACAATGGCATTTTATTCAACCTAACACAACTTGATCTTACACTTACATGACCCAATTTATCCTATCAAAATTCTGCAAACTTATCGAACCTAACATAACATAACCAAAGCTAACCCTAACCTAACCCTATTTAAATTAAGATCCACTCAATTAAAGCAACAGCGTGCCACACAATACATGCCATTATATAGAACACACTGCAACTTAACCTAAAGCAACATGCCATAACGTCGATACAAAGGAATCAATATATAACCATCCACCCTACAACGGACGCCATTACCATAACTTAACCTAACCTGTGTACAAAAAAAAAATACACAAGTGAATTATACAACATATAAACCTAACCTAACCTAACTTAACCTAACCTAACCGATCTTATCCTAACCTAACCTAACTTAACCTCACCTAACCTATCTTATCCTAACCTAACCTCACCTAACCTAATCTAACTTACCCTAACCTAAGCTAACCTAACCTAACTTAACCTAACCTAGCCAAAGCAATCAAAGCCAGTAACCTACAGAACATGGTGTCCTAAAAATCTCGGACACATAAGAGGCAATCATACGTACAACAAAATCATCAACGATTTCCCCAATGACGGGCGGGAAAAAAGAAGGAAAAATGGATGGAACATTGCCAGGTAATTAAATAGTTCGTTATAAGTGGTACGAAATATTTTTAATTGATAATTCCAGTTAGCTATAATAGGATGGTCGTATATTGCATATTTCCTGATTCATTGTTATTGGTATTATTATTGCTATTATTATTATTATTATTATTATTATTATTATTATTAGACTGTTATTACTATTATTGTTGTTGTTGTTATTATTATCATCATCATTGTTACTATTATGATTGGCAATATTATTGCCACTGTTAGTTATTATTATTATTATTATTATTATTATTATTATTATTATTATTATTATTATTATTATTAGTAGTAGTAGTAGTAGTAGTAGTAGTAGTAGTAGTAGTAGTAGTAGTAGTAGTAGTAGTAGTAGAAGTAGAAGTAGAAGTAGAAGTAGAAGTAGAAGTAGAAGTAGAAATAGAAGTAATAGTAGTAGTAGTGGTAGTGCAGGTAATAGAAACATAAATAGTTGTAGCATTAATAGCAGCAGCAGCAGCAGCAGCAGCAATAGCAGTAACAATAGTAGTAGCAATGTCAATATCATTATAATCATCATCAGCATCAGTACTTCTCTTAGCATTATTAGTATTTCGTATTACCAACATTGCAGGGACATACTATGACGTGGGAAAAGACTACGGTCTGTCTGTGCGTGTCTTCATTACTCATTGAAATTTGACAGTGGCCTTGACTTTTCCCTTCACAGTACACATCCTACCACTGTAATCAACATAAGTACCGGGGCGTCTGAACAGTACACCACCACGCCTGTACTGCGATGGTTAGGTAAAGTAACTAATCGCGTAGTTATTGATTTTCCATCGAAACTCTCTAACGCACGACGCAAACTCATTTTAGAGGTGAATTCCACTCAGTTTAACTTGTACGCCTAATGACAACTTGGGAATTGGTATCACGCAATGGACTGGAAGGCGTGGCAGGTGATGGGGTGTGGAGGGACGCAGTGAGGTATTGGATATTTAGAGATAATATCACATATATAGCTTCGTTCTTTTTATTCAGTTGTTACGCTGATGGTCGTGTCAGCATTAATATCCAAACGTTCATTTGTTCTCTTCTGTCTTGGAACATTAAAAGTATATGTGCTTGATATACAAAAAAAAGACTGTTGGTTTGCCTCTGCCTTGCAACACTGGAAATGGGAGAATAATTAATTTCTTCAGCCAACACGCTAAAATCATCTTATTTTCCTTAGTAATTTGACATAATACTCAAATTTCTCAACCAAAATGGTGTTAAGCTAATTCCTGAAAAGAAAATGTCATGAAACTTTAGAAATCTAACTTTAATTTCCTTCGGACACACTTTCATTCGTCTTCTTAACCTCGTGAATTCACTTTTGCCTCTAAAGACTTAGATTTGATTTCCACCTTCATTTTACAGTTTTCATCCCATCACATGAGTAAAATAAAACCCAAAAGAGTCTCGAGTCCCGCATATGAAAGAAGACTTTATTTACTTTCTTTTACGCCAAAATTACTCTCCGCCACGGGGAAAATGTCACCTGATGATACCAATTTACGGTGAGAAAATAACGCATTACTTCTACGGCGACTTCAGGTTGAATATTGACTAAAGGATATTATGTTTGCTGGTGCTTGTGCGAACTGTGAAGAGTCTTTGATGCAAAAAAAAGTGGCGTTCTGACAGGAAATTCATCAAGAAAGGTATGAACATCTTGTCTATTTTTGTACAGGGCTGACGGTATGAAATATATGTGCATACTAAAAAAATGCATCGCTGATAAGATTGGATTTCGACTTTTCCTTACCATGGGACTCACCGTCAGCTCTATAAGTATATATATATTTTTTTTCTGAGCATCAGACCCAGCATGGCTCCACACTTCCCAGCACACGTCTGGAGCGGAAGCAAGCACCGGATGGGACTGAAGGCCCTGGTGATGCGAGAGAGTGAGATAGTATCTGCTTATATTCTTTTACACTCTGACCTTTGCTGCTCTTTATTAACTTCCTCCAAACGGCAGCTCCAAGATAGGTCACCGAGTCAAGCACGGCTGCGCGGGGAAGAGAGGAAGTAACCTGCTGCCGTCCCTGTACAGCTTGAAATGAGAGAGGAAGCTTTTTTGATGAAGTGTCTGTCTTTACATTGACTTCTGGTTATGTGTTGGTTCTCTGTTGACTCTACTAAATACTGTGCAGAAAAGAAAGGTTCCTAACTATGTGATGGCTTTAAATTGACTATTCCCAATATCAAGTATGAAGGAAAGGTTTGTGATGACATATTTAGTAGCCATTTGATAATGCTGGGAGGATCATTCAAGAGCCATCAGTCTACAAAAACAATCCACTTATGTCCAGGAACGTTGTCTATCAATACAAAATAAGTCACATGTATTGAATGATTAGCCACCATCAATTTTATGCACCACTCACATTTGTCTACCATTATACGAAATTAATTTGACATATTTTAATGATGCTCTAAAATAGTCTTTACAACAAGTATTGGTGAGAACAAATATCTGTCCCCTCTCAGCGCCAATGTGTCATGACCCTAGACTTTTATCAGCGCCATGGACATTTTTGCCAACTCCCTCTGAAGAAAAAAAAAAACGTAGAAAAACAAATTACAAAAATATAGAAACAAAACCCTAAAAAAATGGAAAACCTAACACACACACACACACACACACACACACACACACACACACACACACACACTTGTCCTTGTCCTTAAGCAGCTCCCACCATACGAGCAATAGGAGGAGGCCTGAAGGATCCGAAATGAGGCGGCTTCAAATCTATTGACTCCCAGCAGTCAGTTCAAGAACACAAACATACTAACTTACTTCTCCAGACGAGGCCACCCACTCCACCTGTTGAACTTGAGAGAGAGAGAGAGAGAGAGAGAGAGAGAGAGAGAGAGAGAGAGAGAGAGAGAGAGAGTGTGTGTGTGTGTGTGTGTGTGTGTGTATTCACCACCATGGTCGTCTGCTGGTCACCCAGCCAGTCTTCCCCATTACGGAGCGAGCTCAGAGCTCATAGACCGATCTTCGGGTAGGACTGAAACCACAACACACTCCACACACCGGGAAAGCGAGGCAACAACCCCTCGAGTTACATCCCGTACCTATTTACTGCTAGGTGAACAGGGGCCACACATTAAGAGGCTTGCCCAGTTACCTCGCCGCGCCGGGACTCGAACCCGGCCCTCTCGATTGTGAGTCGAGCGTGCTAACCACTACACTACGCGGTGTGTGTGTGTGTGTGTGTGTGTTTTACTGTTTGATCTGCTGCAGTCTCTGACGAGACAGCCAGACGTTACCCTACGGAGCGAGCTCAGAGCTCATTATTTCCGATTTTCGGATAGGCCTGAGACCAGGCACACACCACACACCGGGACAACAAAGTCACAACTCCTCGATTTACATCCCGTACCTACTCACTGCTAGATGAACAGGGGATACACGTGAGGAGACACACCCAAATATCTCCACCCGGCCGGGGAATCGAACCCCGGTCCTCTGGCTTGTGAAGCCAGCGCTCTAACCACTGAGCTACCGTGTGTGTGTGTGTGTGTGTGTGTGTGTGTGTGTGTGTGTGTGTGTGTGTGTGTGTGTGTGTGTGTGTGTGTGTGTGTGTGTGTGTGTGTGTGTGTGTGTGTGTGTGTGTGTGTGTGTGTGTGAGGTAAATAAAACAGGAAGAAGCCAATGTAGGTTGAAAGAGGAGGAAGAGAGGCGGCCAGCGGGAGAGTAATAAAAGAAGAGGGCAGCAGGAGGGACTGGGGTGAGGAAACCAATGATAGATGAGGCAAAGAAGAAATAAAAAACACAAATGATAGAATTCCAGAGAAAGAAAGAAAAAATAAGCAATGGAAAGCACAAAAATAAACAGTTTAATAGAAAGACAATATCTGCGTAGTGAGGATTGTAATGTTGAAAAGTGATGTAAAGATGATGATAGAGTGTTCAATAGAGAGAGAGAGAGAGAGAGAGAGAGAGAGAGAGAGAGAGAGAGAGAGAGAGAGAGAGAGAGAGAGAGAGAGAGAGAGAGAGAGAGAGAGAGAGAGAGAGAGAGAGAGAGAGAGAGAGAGAGAGAGAGAGAGAGAGAGAGAGAGAGAGATTCTTCCTAGAACGAAATCTTATCTGGATTCATGAATACATTATAGAAAGTTGGGAAGTGGAGGCGGTCCGTAGCTGTCCCACTAAAATACAACTACATTCCACTCCCTGGCGCGGTATTTGAACGAATAACGTGACCACAACGCTCTCGATACAAAGACAACGCGAGCTGCCTGTGCTGTGACACTATCCTCTTGTTTTTTTCCTTTGCATCAACTTCATGACTCTTGCAAAGCCACACAAACGCTGCCACTTTCTACTACACTCTATTGCTGGAAGCGGTGGGAGCTGTCTCTGGCTGCAACATCCCGTTTCTGATGCTCGACTAAGATTATACCAGCACTCCGCCGCCGCGTTACGAAACTCCATCTCTCTGTCAGGAAGGTAAGGACTTGTCTATCCCCTGTGGAGGCTCGTAGTGAGGTCAGGATCTAACTCCATCAACTCTAAATACTTCAGGAGATTATTATTATACCACGGGGACACGATAATACTGCTCAGCGCTCACTAATAACTTAGAGTGTGTAGGGTGTACATTTCCACCGTCAATTATTTACGTAAATGGTAAAAAAATGATACAGAAAGCATTAAGGGAATCGCATCATCCCCTTTGTTTCACAGCCAGCCATTCATTTCGTTATATACAATCCGGTAATTTTTCTCTTTTTTATGAACATGGAAGCGCTTTGAGTTAATTCGGGAATTAGAGTCCATTTCATTAATTATTTCATCATATAAATAAGATCGCTACACCGTTGATGGATATATGAATGGCATTTGCACTCACATCATCCTAGGCGAAAAAGAAGAAAGGATAAGAGTAAAAAAATAAAACTCGCTATCGATACCACAAGACTTTTTTCAGGTGGATATTGAGATATTTTTCTTCTTTTTTTTTTAGAATACTATTTTTATTTGGGAGGCTCAACAAAAGGTATATACTGCCGAGGCCAACCATCGTATGCACTATAAATTCAGCGTCTGTTCTCCTGCTGAAATTGTGTGGCCAAACAGAATATAGAATTCTGAGAGAGAAAAGTGCCGAGGGTGAATGCTGGTAAAGTGATAGAGAAAAAAAAAAGAAAAAAAAAGAAAAAAAGAACGAAAAATAATAGAAAAAATGCAAGATATTGACTGATCGTTACGTCAAATTAAAAATACTGATGCATGAACTATTACCAATGAATTGTGGAGAGAGAGAGAGAGAGAGAGAGAGAGAGAGAGAGAGAGAGAGAGAGAGAGAGAGAGAGAGAGAGAGAGAGAGAGAGAGAGAGAGAGAGAGAGAGAGAGAGAGAGAGAGAGAGAGAGAGAGAGAGAGAGAGAGAGAGAGAGAGAGAGAGAGAGAGAGAGAGAGAGAGAGAGAGAGAGAGAGAGAGAGAGAGAGAGAGAGAGAGAGAGACTGCTAACAAACACACACACATACACGAAAACACTAAGAACTCTACGAAATCCACAAGTTATTTAATCGCTTCCTCATAATCCTCATAATCGCTGCTGTCTCATCTATCTTCCTCATCATCACTATTAAGCAACACATCCTCCTTTTCCTCCTCTCTCTCTCTCTCTCTCTCTCTCTCTCTCTCTCTCTTACAAACGAACGGATTAATACACATCTAGCCCGAATAAACATCCTAATAGCCAATATTTACACACACAAACACACACACTATACACTCGACAAATTCCTCCTACCCACTCTCCCTCTCCTCTCTCTCTCTCCCCTAAGGCCTCCAGTTAACAAAGCACCACTTGAGCGCGAGGAGAGGAGGGAGGGGAAAAAAAAATGATACAATGGGCCGAGACTCTCCTTCAGCGAACACGGTTGTAAATGAGGGTATCAAATGTTGGCTGCGTTACTCCTGACCTCGCCCAGCCAGCGGTATGAGGCAGGCAGGGAGGCGAGACTAATGCTGCTGCTGCTCCATGTCACGTTATCTCCGAGCAGTTTTCTA
>NC_059269.1:5808628-5813628 GCF_017591435.1 Portunus trituberculatus | reverse complement strand
CACGTAGTTTTTCTCCACCTCCTCAGCCATGTCACCGCCCTTTACTTCTTGTTTCTTCTGCTCCTCCTCTTCCTCTTCCTCCTTGTCTCCTTCCTCCTACCTCCTTCTCTTTCTGTTCCTGCAAATGGCAAATTGAAATTAAGATTCGCTCTGGTTAACCTTATGAAATGTCGCTTTACTGGGACTGTTGCTGGCTGTCTGGCATCACGTAGAAGTGACAACAGTAATAGTATTAATCACTTCCATCTAAAATGTTCATACACTTTCTCTATTCTATTCTGTATTTCTTCGGATGTGGTTGGTGGGGAGGAGCCTTCATCAATTTTATCCTATTATTTTTGCTTACTATGTGCTAAATTGTATTGTTGGTAGGTGGGGAGGAGCCTTCATTATTGCTATTCTGCTGTCATACTGTACGCTATATAGATAGTACAGAAGGATTGGTGGGTAGCGATGAGCCTTCATTACTGCTATCTTTTCCTACACTGCCTGGTAGATTGTACTGTCCCCACATACACATCTAAGAAAGGAACAACAAATCTACCACTGCATAATCCTTCTTCTATGTTCCTTTTTACTCCCACCTCGTCCTCCTCCTCCTCCTCCTCCTCCTCCTCCTTCGCCAGGGCCCATCCTCCAGGGAAAACACGCTCCCTCGATATCCACGACAGGCGGTCTCATAAATCTTAGTCCAGGCGAGGTTCAGGTGCCATAACACCCAGCCTCTGTAATGGACGGAATCAAATGGTAATCGACGATCTACACAGGAAAATGGATAGCGTCTCTCCACTCTTCACTCTTGACCCCCCTCGTCCCTTCTCCTCCTCCTCCTCTTCCTCCTTATCCTTCTCCTCCTTCACCCACCGACCGCCTCCTCTTCCTCTTCCTCCTGCTTATGTTAGACTCACCCTCTCTCCCTCCCTTGCTTTCCACCCCTACCCCACTCCCCATGTCTCCTTTAGCTACCGTCGCAGCCGTGAATGGCGCTATTGTGTCGGGTAAATAACCTTTCTCTGCGATACAAATGGGTTCTAATACTCGCCTTAATAGGATCCAAGAGGGTTTTCAAGGGGCTCTTCAGAAAGCTCTTTTTAAGCCTTCTTTCCCCTGCCCTGCGTATCCCCTCGAGCCAAATCCCACTCAGCCACTACAAACCTCAAAAATCCTACTCCAAGCGTGGGGTCTTTTGCCATCTAGATTTACCTCCAGTGTTGTGTGTGTTTCGCCCGAGAATCGTCCCGTGTTTACTCTCTCTAAAGGCGCAGCGAGTGACGACCGCGCTACTGCTACTGCTGATCCTAAAGACTCCTCGAGATCAGTTAAAATACTGTTGAACGCAAATATTCCGCTGGTATCTCATGAGTGTGTTAGTAATGGTGCTATACTTGGTGAGATCATGGGGGAGGTATTCGGTGATAATGGTAATGCAAATGCGGAGTTGGTGGAAGGAGGAGGAAAGAAAATGTGGAAAAGAAAAGTTAGGCAATAAGAAAAGTGGGAAAGTGGGAAGAATGGCTGACAATGAAATAAATGCATAAATAATGAATAAACAACCTAATAATGTAAGCGGGCATATAAACACACACACACACACACACACACACACACACACACACACACACACACACACACACACACAGACGTAGTAGCCAGGTAACAGCAATTATGTTCTTAAGCCACTAAACGCACCAACAGGCCTGTTAAAGTGAAAATTTACAGTAAATTAAATAATGGAGAGAGAGAGAGAGAGAGAGAGAGAGAGAGAGAGAGAGAGAGAGTTTAGTAGGAAAACTTGCAAGAGAAAGTATACCTGCTTGTTTGTTAGACACGCTCTCTCTCTCTCTCTCTCTCTCTCTCTCTCTCTCTCTCTCTCTGCAACTCTCCCCTCCTTCAAGGGATAAAATGGTGATCCACTTTCATGCAGACACAGTGGGGCGACCTCGGATTTTCTGGCTCCCTCAGCACAGGTCCACCTCCACTATTTCGCAATTTACAGGTGGCTCCACTGGCTCTGTGTGCATGTATTTTAAAGCTCGTGCTCCTGTTCGTGCCCCTTTCTCCTACCCTCCGTCTGTCCCTCACCTTCATACTCCCCCCCAGCCTTGTGGAAAAGTTAGACGCTCGCAAGAGTTGGTCGTAGAGAATGCAGTGGAGGTTTAGGACACGAAAATGGTGAGTGATTGGTATGTATGTACAGGTTAGGTTAAGGTAGGTTAGGTTAGGTTCCTTGACTTGTGCTTCTATGCAAAGGTTTGTTTGTTAATGCTACTAGCTGACCGGGGAACAGAATACGTGACTAGATTGATGAAGGCAGGAAAGGAAGGAAAAGGGTGCGTCAGAAAGATGTATTGATAGATGGGGTAAAACAAGGGATGGTAAAGGAAGGTAAGGCGGACGGAAAATCATATAGATAGAGATGAGATGAGAACTTTTGTATTGCGGCAGGCTGGATTAGATGGGCAGCTCAGAGATATCAGTGGTGAAGGTTGGAAATATAAGTGAAGTCGTGGCCAACAGCTGGGAAGAAGGGGAGGCCAGAGAATGCAGGCAGACGAATAACCAGATGGATAAATAAGCTTCGTTGTGAGCATAAGTGAAGAAGTTTAATAACATATTTTTTTCTATAGAATTATAAAGGATGGAGATTTTTTTCAGGATTAAAAACATTAGTCTGCAATCTACTAAACCAATTGGGAACTTGAAATTGTGATAAAAGTACATATCAACCTTAAACATAACACACAATAGACTTAAACTCCATCTTATATTTCAATTTTCTTATATCACTCATATCAAGCTACTTATCTTATTCTATCCAAAAATATTTACATTAACTATAAAGAACACCCAGTAAGCTTAAGCCTCAATTCTTATTTTAGTATTCTTATATCTCTCATATCCACCCAAGCTATTATCTTATACTCGATCCAGTTATTTCTATCTTCTAAGGAAAGAATCTCGAGTTTTTCCTTCAATCATCAAAACACACTGGTCGCTTTCTGTTTGCATCCTCCACGAAGTCATTTGCAGTGAAATTAATATCTTTCAATAACTCGAACAAAGCTAGTGATACGAAATGTATAAACTTTTCATATGTATCAATTATTCTTCAGATATCGCCTCATTTTTTCCATTTCAACTTCCATATATGCGTATTTATTCATTTTTTATTCCATTTCATTCATTTTTATTTTGTTGCACTGCATTAATCCGATCCTTCACCTCGCCAGCTTACACGTAGAAACTTACCGTGCTCATCACTTCCCTTCCATATTTTTAAGTAATGTCTGCACTCTGAAAGCACTAATCTGCATGCAAATACAAGAAAATTCACCCATGCGTAAGAGCACTGGATTTATAACAGCACAGAGCAACAAGTCTTAACCCCCGCGGCGAGGTTGTTCACCCCTTCCCAGCTGGTGATTTACGTAGTATGTAGCGAGTTACGAGTCTAGTTTCACCGCCACGTCTCCACTACATATAAACAGACCGTGGTGAAAGTTATTAGGGAGTCTTCAGAGTATTTTTTTTTTTTTAATTCTTTTCGTTGTTTTCGTCGTTTCAAGCTTTTTTTCATCACCAGTGGAGGAAAACAACCATCTGAGCTTTAACCCCTTCAGTCACATGCTGTATTTTCATATTCATTCTACTTACAATATGGTAAGTTTTTACATCTTCAGAAACTTATGAGTGGATTTAAGTAGTAAAGACTCTGGCCAGTAATCTTCTCACCTCCATAGACCCTTCCTAATGTCAATAAAACCGTCTAATCATATCCCAAAATCTGAATATATATATGCGTCTCAGAACTGAAGAGGTAAATAATCAAGGTTGTGTAGTTCTAAGATAAAGTGCCTAGAAATACAGGGGCCAAATCAGCGATCATGCAACACAAATGGCTAAAATAGTACTAAGAATTAACGTCACCTAATCGGAAAACAAAGAAACTCATCGTGATATACATTCAACCTATCTTTGCGACTATAACATACGTATACCTATTTCTTTAGGCTTCGCTTTTACTTCAATTAACGTATCTAAACCTCCTGCCAAAAATATCATCATAACAACACACACAGGTGAATAATATCATGTTACACAGAACCCCGAGAGAAAAGCAGACAAAACAAAAGAACAGCAGGTTACGAGCCAACAAGAGACTGCAATACCCTTTAAAATACGAGGGAAAAACAAGTGGCTTAAGCAAGGAGGACTGGATGCACACCAAGGGATCAGTAATTCCGTGGGAAGCGATAAAGTGCAAGTAACTTCAGGGAACTGTAAACATGAACTCCAAAACGGTGGCTCTTTGCTAGCACTGTGCAAGACGGAAGCTGAGTGAAACTGATATCTTTAATCGCTTTGTTTCCTTCCCACGAGTGTTTTGAATGACCATCGTGATCTATTTTGTTCTCAAGGTCATTTTACCTACTTAAAATCAAGAACACCTTATAAACTAAAATTAGTCATAAAAACACAATTAAAACTCACAAATAGCTTCCTTTATAGTATGTTAACGAGTAAAGACAGGCCTGACATATATTTAATCAAGGAGGCCATGGCAATTTTAATGAACAAATACCACCGACACTAAAAGAATCAAACTATTTCATGTCACCTTTTAATACCACCTGGAGCCTTTCAAATTCCTACTCTAACCATGTCTCACTATTTTATTAAACTTGTGGAGAAACAGTAGCAGTCAAAAGATTAAATGCGAGAGATAGGAGGATAAAACGTTTAGGAAGATAGTCTTAAAGCTCATGTGGTGCTACACTCTAGTCATTTCGAGTATTTGTTGTTATGATTGCCCAGGGAAAAGGGTCACTGGTGCTTACATTCCTGAAAATGAATTGCCGCTCCGGGGAACTACAAGCAAAGACAAAAGGAAGCAAAGTCCGACCCGTAATCCGACTGAAAAACAAACTACTATGGATCGTGTGTGTGTGTGTGTGTGTGTGTGTGTGTGTGTGTGTGTGTGTGTGTGTGTGTGTGTGTGT
>NC_059269.1:5798628-5801128 GCF_017591435.1 Portunus trituberculatus | reverse complement strand
TATCTTGTCCAGTATTTCGTGACAGTATCGTGGTTTACCTTTTAATTGTTTGCGAGTTTGGACAAGGGAAAATAAAGTAGGGATATAAAACTTAATTTACCGTTACAAAAAATATCAAAGAAACAATAATTAACGTAAATGGATAAATAAATACATAAATAAAACAAATGAATAGTGAAATATAAATGAATATAAAGAAAAATCAACCATTTTGCTTTCAGAGGTATCTTGACACTCCATTACGTAAAATGAATACCTCGTGTCAAAGGGAAAAAAATATAATTCCAGAGTTTACACACGTAACGGATGAAAGATTAAGAAAACTTATTGCATATCGTCTTAGTAAAACAGACAAAACGTAGGTGAGAATAAGTGAAAAGTCTTATACGCTAATATACAGTGTTAGTTTAGTTTATATTTGAAATTTTAAACACACACACACACACACACACACACACACACACACACACACACACACACACACACACACACACACACACACACACACAAATACAATATTAACAGAAGAAAAAATATCACAAAAGTATTAGATAAACGTGAGAAAAGGGACAATGAAAAAATGTCTCGAAGAAAGACTGGATGATAGACAAAGAAAAAGAGGGAATGGAGAAGGAGTGAAGGAAATAAAAGGAACAAATGTGTACCAGCAAACTGAAAGAAAAAAATAAAAGGAAGAGAGGTGGGAAGCAAGAAGAGTAATAGATAGAGAAAGAGGGGTCATAAAAGTGCTAAATAAACGGTGGGGAAGAGAGAGAGAGAGAGAGAGAGAGAGAGAGAGAGAGAGAGAGAGAGAGAGAGAGAGAGAGAGAGAGAGAGAGAGAGAGAGAGAGAGAGAGAGAGAGAGAGAGAGAGAGAGAGAGAGAGAGAGAGAGAGAGAGAGAGAGAGAGAGAGAGAGAGAGAGAGAGAGAGAGATAAACAAACGGTGTTAATAAATATACTAACCAAGTAAATGAAAGAGGAAGGGTTGAGAGAATAAAGAAAGAATAACACAAAAGCAGGACACACGAGAGAGAGAGAGAGAGAGAGAGAGAGAGAGAGAGAGAGAGAGAGAGAGAGAGAGAGAGAGAGAGAGAGAGAGAGAGAGAGAGAGAGAAAGACAACAATGATCTATTTAACGTTAATCAATCTTTTCTTCATCTCTCTCTCTCTCTCTCTCTCTCTCTCTCTCTCTCTCTCTCTCTCTCTCTCTTAACCCATTTCCATCATTCCTTTTAATAATCTGATTTATTTACGCGTGATGCCACAAATATGTACGTACATAAATCTCCTGTTTGTATTCGCTGCCCCAGAACAAATAAGGGTATAAAGAGGCATCATATGAAAAACAAAGTCGTAAACTGCTGGAAACAGGAGATGAAGGACGCATACACACAAACATATGAAGAGATAACCTAACATATATTATTTCACGAGGCCAAATATGATTGTAGAGGTGCAGGTGAAAATCCTAAAGCGAGATGAATAAATGAGTTAAACGGTTTTTTTTTTTCATCTCAAAACATCGCGACATACAAAGATAAGGTATTGATTCTCTCTCTCTCTCTCTCTCTCTCTCTCTCTCTCTCTCTCTCTCTCTCTCTCTCTCTCTCTCTCTCTCTCTCTCTCTCTCTCTCTGTTCGCAGTTATTCTTCTAAAAGTTCTCTCCCTCCCCATTCTCTTTCTCAGCCTCACTCCCGTTACAGACTCGCTTCTCTTCGCACAACCGCAGCTTAAACAGACACAAACCATAGGGAGAGAGTTCTAGAGCTGGTACAAACACGCAGACTCTCTCTCTCTCTCTCTCTCTCTCTCTCTCTCTCTCTCTCTCTACCCCTGACTATCATCAAAGAAGAACAATGAGAAGTTCTGTTTAAAGACATGTTTCTGAAATGTTTCCTCGTCTTCTTGTGTCCTTGTGGTCTTGTCAAACTGTCTCGCTTCCGTATCACGTGTCCAAGTTGTCGAGGAAAGTGGAAAGTTGTGTATCAGTATTTTTGAGTAAATTGATTGATTACTCTAATGCTATTGTGCATATTTGACTTCAGATGGATTCAATTATATGTTATGCAGTGTTAAGAGTGTCATTTCTCTGTATTTTTTTCTATTTCTTTTTTTTGTGGTAGTTATTGTCTTTGTGTAATTCACCACGGTCATCTGCTGGTCAAACATCCAGCTTTCCCCATTACAGAGCGAGTTTAGAGCTCGTAGACCGATCTTCGGGTAGGACTCAGACCACAACACACTCCACACACCGGGAAAGCGAGGCCACAACCCCTCGAGTTACATCCCGTACCTACTTGCTGCTAAGTGAACAGGGGCTACACATTAAGAGGCTTGCCCATTTGCCTTGCCGCGCTAGGTATTCGAACCCGGGCCTTTTAGGTTGTGAGCCGAGTGTGCTAACCACTTCACTACGCGGTGTGTGTGTGTGTGTGTGTGTGTGTGTGTGTGTGTGTGTGTGTGTGTGTGTGTGTGTGTGTGTGTGTGTGTGTGTGTGTG
>NC_059269.1:5703628-5793628 GCF_017591435.1 Portunus trituberculatus | reverse complement strand
AGTCAACTTATTTGGTTACATTGCTTAATAGGTGAGAGAATTACTACCTTTACACTGGTCTTATGCACACTGCTTTATTACGTACAGAGCTGCTACAGCCTTCCTTCTATATAAGCTGACGGAGTTACAGGAAGCACTGATGGAGACGGGAGCGTGTTGGCAATGAATAAAAGGCGGGAGAGAAGATTAACATGGAAGGGGAACATTGGTGAAGAGAGAGAGAGAGAGAGAGAGAGAGAGAGAGAGAGAGAGAGAGAGAGAGAGAGAGAGAGAGAGAGAGAGAGAGAGAGAGAGAGAGAGAGAGAGAGAGAGAGAGAGAGAGAGAGAGAGAGAGAGAGAGAGAGAGAGAGAGAGAGAGAGAGAGAGAGAGAGAGAGAGAGAGAGAATATTCGGCCAACGCATCTTATAATAGCAATACAACTAATAAAAAGAAAATATATTAACTTACAGACAACAATGATAATAAAAACACATATAGAGAACATCCTGTAAGTGAAGTCAGATTGAGTGACATTTAATTCAAGCTGTGTCTTTTATGTCTACACTGCTATACTAGTTTACATAAAATGCCTTTATGTTCTTTGATCCCTTTAGCTAAGCCAGATCCTCTAATCCATCAAGGGAAAACCTCATAAAGTTCTGATGCTTTATTTTTTTTTTGCTCCTCTCTCTTGTTCATGTTCATTCTCTTGGCTATTTTTTTTTTATCATTGCGATTATCTCTCTGTCTCTCTGTCTCTCTCTCTCTCTTTCTCTCTCATTTTCTTTATCTCAATTCTTCCTTTAATTTCTCTGTCTATCCTTATCAAGTAATTTCTCGCTTTATTTCCTACAATGCTTCACTTTATTACTCACTTCTTTCTCCTACTTTCCTTATTTTTGAAAGCTTATTCCTTGATTATCCAGTTATATTTTTTCCCGCACTTTTTCTCTTTATCAATTTATTTCAATGTTCCCCTTAGGCCTTCATTCTTTTCTTCTTTCATAGCTTTTGCCACATTATCCCATTATCATTTTTTCTTCCATGTGTTCCCTGTTCTCTATCTACGTTATCTTGATATTTTCAGAGCCACCTTCATCCTTCCCCTCTTCTATTTATCTTTTTCAATCCTTATCATCACGTCTTTATTTCTACTCTCCTTTATCCTTCCCCCTTTCATCTCCCTCTTTTGAACGTGTTAATTCCCACTCTCGCTTCTCCCATTCTTTCTTTCCCCTTTTCTCTCTATTTATTCTTATCTTCACATGTTTATTCTCGCTTTTATTCCCTTTCCTCATTTTTATTACTGTTTCCTCATTCTGCCTCACATCACACCCTATTTCTTCCTCTTCATTATTTCTTTCTTTCTTTCTCCCTTATATTCTTCATTAGTAACCTTATTTTTTTCCACCTTTCATCGTTTTCACTTTATACCTTGTTCTTTTAGTTTTTTTTATATTTTCCTCTTCCTTCTTTCATTTTTAGTATATGTATTTTTTCCACAAATCATTTTCTTTCCTTGGACTTCTTTCCTCTTCATTCCCTATAATTTCTTTTTTTTTTCCTTTTCTGTTTTTTTTTTTTTTCACCTCGTTCCACACTCTTTCATTAGTTTTTTTTTCCACTTTCTAGAATTTTTTTAATATAGTTTTTTTTGTACTTCCTTATCTTTTCATATTTTTCTATACATCTTAGTTATATTTTTCTCCTCCATCTTTTTTTCTTTTTATTCCCTTCTTCCTTTTCTATCATTTCCTTCATAGTATTCCCTTCCTTATTATCTATCTTTTTCAGTGTGCATCTCTACCTTACCCACGTACAGTACTGTATCATATTTTCCAACCTCCGTCACCTTCTCTATAATCTTTCCCTCTTACTCCTCCCTTTATCACAGTTCCTTTCTCCCTCGTCTTCCCCATCTACCTTATCTACGACCCATGCATTATGTCTTTCACACCCTTCTTCCCCTTCTCTTTCTTCCCTGCCCATAAACAGCTTGACTCCCTGGCGGCATCCTCATCAACACTTTTAAAATATGCACCGCAACTTAATGCAAATATATGACGTACTGAACACTCTTTATAACCTGCAAGCTTTCTAGAAAGGTTGCACGTTTACTTAGGGTTACTTCGGGAGCTTGGAAATGTTTACCCCTTGTAGCGTTAATGTATGAGTCTTGTTCCTGTATTTGAGTTCACAGATTTGATGTGGTTTTAGAGACACTACTGCTTTATTCCTCTTGTTGTCCGTGGTGTCTTTAGTATTTCGCAGTATTTCGTCTAGTTTGAGCAACCTTACCTTGGGTCTCTCTCTCTCTCTCTCTCTCTCTCTCTCTCTCTCTCTCTCTCTCTCTCTCTCTCTCTCTCTCTCTCTCTCTCTCTCTCTCTCTCTCTCTCTCTCTCTCTCTCTCTCTCTCTCTCTCTCTCTCTCTCTCATGCTGACTGGACTGTTTCAGAAAGACAATAGACGTTAAGTTAGTGTCCTTGGAAACCGGAACCTATTCACAAAAATATACGAAAAAAAATGTACGTTATTTTTTCTCTTTGATTCACGACAGATACATCAGACCGAATATACAAGAAAACAAACACACTTATCATTCCAGTCATCCACACCATTATACTTGCGACTAAACGTAAAGAGAAAATTTTAAATATACAAGAAGGTTGGTGGAAGAAAGCAGGGTACAAAATATGTAAGGTATGTTCAACACGACAGCCTCTATATATATATATAAAGGCGTGCCGCATCCCACACCGCCGCAGGACACCACTTCTTGCACCAAGGCGCTTCTTGACGCCAGCTAAAACGTGGGATATTATGAAACACTGAATTTCACACTCACACACACACACACACACACACACACACACACACACACACACACACACACACACACACACACACACACACACACACACACACACACACACACACACACACACACACACGAGAGAGAGAGAGAGAGAGAGAGAGAGAGAGAGAGAGAGAGAGAGAGAGAGAGAGAGAGAGAGAGAGAGAGAGAGAGAGAGAGAGAGAGAGAGAGAGAGAGAGAGAGAGAGACAGACAAATAGACAAATAGACAGATAGGCGTGTAGACAAGCTAACTAACAGACATACACACAGGCAGACTCAGAGACATACAGACAGATGAATAAACCCAAGTGAACTTCATTCTTATAAGAGGAACAGAAATTAGTAAAAGACCACAAAACCGAAGAGTTCCACAAGAAACAAGAACTACTGAGAATGATAGATGGGCGTGATAACAAGATTTTTTTTCATTTCAACCTTTTGATTGCCACTCGAAGTATATTTCCCTAATTACAAATCACACTTAGACATTTTTATTTGCTCTACAGCCACGTTCGTTCTTTAAACTGGGAAAAGTGTGTTCTTTTTCTTAATCGTTAACTTTTCGTGTAGATGATTATAAAGGCTGCTGTTGTTTCTTTTGTTGCTATTTGTTTCGTGTCACAGTAAAAGAGTTAAACATTTTACGACATTATTACTGGGAACAAACGCACATTGTCTGAGTAGGAATATAAAAACTGGCTAAACGAAAAGGATTACCGAAGGAACCAAGATTTTATTTACTTATTACACTTGCCATTTCTCTAATATTACACAGTGTTCACCATGACCTCTTCCGGAAGACAGTGGAAAGTCTACAAACGGCAAAACTGTCCAGACTTCACAACTCATACCGAAAATAAAGTTAGACAACAGGAAACAAAAGTTGGATGGCACGAGTCTAGACGGAAAGGGATTAGTGGGGAAGAGAAACGAGTAAAAAAGATTTCACCACAATGTGCGTGAATAAACACACAATAATGTCTATATGAAAAAAAAAAATGGAGTCCTGACTAATAATCGGATTAACTCGGCAAGATTAATCATAAAACCTAAACACCTAACTCAAAACCATTTCGTCACACACACACACACACACACACACACACACACACACACACACACACACACACACACACACACACACACACACACAAAAAAAAAAATATAGGTGAGAAAAAAAGCGAAGTCTGTACACCTAAACAGATCAACTCAGCCTGAACTTCAATAAACAAACAGTGCGGTGCGATACACTCCACAATGTGACTAATACAAAGGCTTCCCCCACACGGAAAAATCTTTGTTTTGACACTACGAGTACTTGGCGCGTGATGGCATTCATGAAAAAAAACAATACATAATAACAATAATAATAATGATAAAAATGATAATGACGATACTGTTCCTATTACCATTACCACAACTATTACTAATACTACTAACATTAACATTATAAATAACAATAAAGAATAAAAAAGCATGGTCAATAATGCCTAAAGAAACAACCTTTATTTGTATACCTAACTGTAAGAGTGAAGCAATATTCTCAATCACTTCTCTCGAACTCTCTACACCTGTGTCTACATTTCCAACTTCTTATGACTTGACTTCCCTTGACCCCTTCAGTACTGAGACACATTTCTACTATTATATTTGGGTGTGATTAGACGATTTTTATTTGCATTAGAAAGGGTCTATGGAGGTCAAAAGAATAATGGCCAGAGTCTTTACTATTTCAATCCCTACATTAGTTTCTGAAACATTATAAAATTGCCAAGTATGATTGAAAAGGTTAAGAGGTGGATTTCAAGACATTTATCCCTATCTTTCGGCTAACTCTATCGGACCTCTATGGGGACTGACAACTAAGTAGGTCTCTTTTTTTTTGTTGTTGTTGTCCTTAGCCAGTTGTCCCCCTCTTACCAAAATAGACAAAACGCACACACACACACACACACACACACACACACACACACACACACACACACACACACACACACACACACACACACAAGAAAAAAAATCAATGAAAATAAAACTGAAAGATAAACCACACCATCAAATAAAAGAAAAAAATCCAAAGAAAAAGAAAAATAAGATAAAAAAAGAATAAAAAGAGGAAGAGGGAGAAAAGTAAGAAACAGTACCTACATTTTCCATATAATAAACACACACAAAAAGAGAAAAATAAAGAACCTGAAAAAAAAATAGATAATAAAAACAGCCTTCCTCTGATACACCGAACGAAGATGTACTGTTCAGTGCACTAGATTTATGGGCAAGAATACCCGCCCCTCCCAGCCCTGCAGAAGCATCATCTTTCCCTGCTGAGGCTGTGGCGGCCCAATCATTCTCGGCGTCCTTCGAGACACCAGAGATGCACCTTCAGCAAATTATTCTGTTATATTACTGAGCGAGATGCAGGATGAGCAGCAGTGGCAGGAGATGGCGGTGGTGGTAGTGGTGGTGGTGGTGGTAGTAGTGGTGGTTGTAGTCGTGGTGGTGGTGGTGAAAAAAGAATGAAAAGAAGAAGAAGAGGAGGAGGAGGAGGAGGAGGAGGAGGAGGAGGAGGAGGAGGAGGAGGAGGAGGAGGAGGAGGAGGAGGAGGAGGAGGAGGAGGAGGAGGAGGAGGAGGAGGAGGAGAAGACTAAAAAAGAGATGTTGGAGGAGGAGGAGGAAGAGAAGAGGATATACACCAACAACAAAAAGATAAGTAATAGATGTGAGAGAGAGAGAGAGAGAGAGAGAGAGAGAGAGAGAGAGAGAGAGAGAGAGAGAGAGAGAGAGAGAGAGAGAGAGAGAGAGAGAGAGAGAGAGAGAGAGAGAGAGAGAGAGAGAGAGAGAGAGAGAGAGAGAGAGAGAGAGAGAGAGAAATCATCCAAGTTACCCGTATTTCCGTATAATTGTCCTTCTCACATCACTAGCAGGTAAAGCATTAATTGACATAAAGGGCAGACCACGATACACCAGGTGACGTAATAGCACCTGTAATTAAGCCACATGCAGGAAACACGTCGCAAGAATATCAGATGCAGCTAATTACCTCGTACTTCATTATTTGAGCATCCTTGTACACTTTCTACTGTCCAAGTGTTCTAATGTTTTCTTTTACATTTCCTCCTAACTGCTGAGAGTCCGCCTGTTATAAGTTCTCGTAAGGATATATTCAGAACTTATGGGATCTAAAACTGAGGGGAAATGTAGTAGAACAGTAAAGTGAGTGACGCCACTTTACTTTTCTTATGGTTCGTAATGCTAAATGTTTCTGCGTCTAGATTTTTTTCAGTTGACTCTATACTGGAAAAGTTTTTAAGGCTATTTTCGTGATTCCAGTGACAATTCAACAAAGGTAATACGATATGAAGGCAAAAAAAGAACTAGTCTTCCCTGTTACCTGTGAGAACAATTCCAATACGAGCTACAATGCTCCTAAAAATACTATTAAGAATCGCACAAATTCGTGAATAAAGTAACACTGGTGCCTCCCGTATCAGGCTTGGTGATGCCCGGCGGCGTATACAATAGTGATGTGATATCCCGTCCATCCATTTATCACTGTCATGCACACTACCCCGCCCTCCTTCCTCGCCCCTTATCGTGGATTACTTATTGTGAGGGGACAACAAACACTAGCATTAAGCGTAGACTGTAGGTGGATTATAGTGAGAGAGAGAGAGAGAGAGAGAGAGAGAGAGAGAGAGAGAGAGAGAGAGAGAGAGAGAGAGAGAGAGAGAGAGAGAGAGAGAGAGAGAGAGAGAGAGAGAGAGAGAGAGAGAGAGAGAGAGAGAGAGAGAGAGAGAGAGTGTGTGTGTGTGTGTGTGTGTGTGTGTGTGTGTGTGTGTGTGTGTGTGTGTGTGTGTGTGTGTGTGTGTGTGTGTGTGTGTGTGTGTGTGTGTGTGTGTGTGTGTGTGTGTGTGTGTGTGTGTGTGTGTGTGTGTGCGCGCGCGTAAGAGCGTATGCTTACACGCGTGTGCGTACACACTGGACATGGACACGAGATATGAATCATTCACAATATCGCTTGACATTATTTCTTCAGATCATGTACTGCAAAATAGAACACTGATAATACAAACTTGATTTTCGTAAGATAAATGTTTGGCATTGAAACATATACATGATGTGATCTGCAGGTAAGAAGTGAATTGTAAACCCTTGAATAATATAAGTATGTAAATGGATAGCTTCACCAACAGTTGTTATACAAATGAACTTTCAAACCAATAAATTCCAAAGTTCAGCCAGTGTTTGTAAACAGTTTGTCCTGTGACGGATTGATCTATAGCGGCTCGGTGAAAAAAATTAAACGTTTTGTTAATCTGGAGGGATTCATTACATGCGTGGTGTAGTTTCCATATCACATTGGCTCACGCCAAACAAAACGTTACAAATGTCACGCTTTCGTCGCCAACACAAAACTACTATTCCTTCACCGTGTCTGCACAGTGTGTAGAGAAGCGTCACATCCTCAGCAAAATTAGACCAATTCGTCAAAAAGAAAAAGCACAGTAAATGATAAAGCATAGTCCAATGATAGATATATTGATAAGAAATGAAGACGTCGCCTACCTTTAAATATAAAGGAAAAAAAAAACTGAAATAGGATAAGAAGTCATATACGTAAGCCTTAAGTAAGACATATAATTACTTATTTTGTACGTCACAACACTATCCATGTTCTTGGCAGACCATGTACTACCTAATTATTTCAGCGTTATAATGATTTAAATCTTATCAGCTAATACAGTATTTTGAAAGACACCTGAGTGTCACTAGGTACGCGTTTCTGGATTCTACCACTTGCATGTCTTTATTAGATTAACTCCCAGTACATAATACATTTCGCAGTACATCATACTCATTTGACGTGATTGCGGTAACTACTTTGCTGCGTACACATTACTTAAATAGCGATGGCTAATGTGAAACCTGAGAGTAACAACGTCTCCTTACCAGTGCCAGTAACTAGAATTGCTTAAATGTGAATATCAAAAAAGAATTCCTTTATAAAAATATACTTATAATTAACGCCGTGGAAAATTCTCTCCATTCCATTTAAGACACGCAAAAGTGACCAAATTATTCTGGAGAATATTTTCTTTCTGTAGTGTTCTTTGCGGAACTTTATATACAGAAAGCTTATGGTACAGATAGAAACATCAGCATCACGACTCATTACCACCATCACCACTAGTTCCCACAGCTAACCACTCCTTCATACACTCTTACACGGAATCACACAAACCCTCCAATTTATCTGTCACCTTTTACCTCCTACATCACTTCCATCTTCAGCTTTCGAAAGCTTCTGATAGAAATAATGATTCCCTCATACACTGATCAATCGCCACGCAAAAGTAAGCATTTGGACTTAATCATTCATATCTTTCCCTAGTAAACTCTGCAACTCTCTACCTGATTCTACTTCTGTATTTCCAACTTCCTGTGACTTGACTTCGTTTAATTTTCCTGTGATCTACGAAATAAGCTAACACTTCACATCTATTTATAGTGTTTTTCTTTTTATTTACAGTTACAATCGCTATCATTATTATATTTCTTTTAACGTGAGTGTACCGATGCGGGTTCATACCCCCTCCACCGCCGCCACCACACGCGGCCTATTAACCATTATACCGCAGAAGGGTTCGGGAAAATCACGGTCGGTGCGACATCCGAGGCCAGGAATTCAATGTATTACTGAGTTTAAAATCCTTCCATTACCCCTTTTATTTCTCTAAGCCCTATTGGATATGAAAAACACTTTTGATTCTTTTTGGCTTTAAAATAGTGATTGGTGGCAATAAATTTAGATGACTTTCATGTGTGATACGCACAAAAGAACTGTAACATTATGTTGGTTGTCCCTCGTGTTGCTGCAACGCATCAAAACGAGTACGAAAATTATGACGTTTTTCGATCAAGAAGATTTCGTAAAATATACCAGAATTTTTCCAATTAAGAGTACA
Source organism: Portunus trituberculatus (assembly GCF_017591435.1). NCBI lineage: Eukaryota > Metazoa > Arthropoda > Malacostraca > Decapoda > Portunidae > Portunus > Portunus trituberculatus. The sequence continues at coordinate 5,784,826 of NC_059269.1, read as the reverse complement.
TCGCTATATGATCCGAATGCAAGAGTGTGACATTCATAAACAAACAAGCACACACACACACACACACACACACACACACACACACACACACACACACACACACACACACACACACACACACACACACACACACACACACACACACACACACACACACACACACACACATGAATCATTCCATGTGCAGACCATTGATACTCGTGATCAACAAGGCATGCACACAACACGTATATGATAATGATAATAAAAATACATATAAACAGAATACATGTACATACAGAGAAAAAAAACTTTGATAACAAATATAATAATAAATATAGGGTTTATAGATAGTATAGATATCATGAGTAAAGCCAGAATAACAATCAGCAACAGGCCAGACAGTTCTGACGTCACACCATTGCGGGGGAATTCCCTAGACGATCCCCGAGGCTACATCAGCTAAAAATGGGGAATTAAAGAAGCAGTAGCGACGCGTATCCAACTAATATCAAAGAATTTAATTGATAACCCCCATAAGGCTTATTTTTACGGCCGTTAAACTTATAATTTATGGCATGAATGTACGTACCATCTGCACCGTTCAACACACACACACACACACACACACACACACACACACACACACACACACACACACACACACACACACTCACTGTCATACAAAGATAGATAAATATGTAAAGAAAGGTAAGTAAAAAGAAATAAAGCATATATATGAACACAGATTTGACGAGAGAGAGAGAGAGAGAGAGAGAGAGAGAGAGAGAGAGAGAGAGAGAGAGAGAGAGAGAGAGAGAGAGAGAGAGAGAGAGAGAGAGAGAGAGAGAGAAGCACCACCACCACCACCACCACCACAACCAGCAACAACAGCAACAACAACAACATCAAAAACAACTGCAACAAAACAAAGAAACACACACAAATATACACAAAGGAAGCACAATGAATTACACAAGAACAACAACAGCCACGGGAAAGAGTGAGGAAATAAAAGAATAAACTAAACCAAACCAAGGATCACACAACGCTCACTTCACGAGGGAGTAAACTTCATCCTCAAGTGTTAAGTTAGATCTGAGGCAGTCAAGGCACCGTGAGGGAAGGGAGAGGAGAGGGAGATGGATATGTGATGGGGTGACGAGGGAGTGACAGCAATGAGTGGCCCGGCAAGTGTTAAGTTAGATCTGAGACAGTCAAGGCACCGTGAGGGAAGGGGAAGGAGAGGGAGATGGAGATATGATTGGGTGAGGAAGGTGTGACAGCTAGGAGTGGCCATGGGGGAAGGGATAGAGTTATAGATTGATGGGGGTGTGACAGGAAGGAGGGGCCGGAGAGGAGGCGTCAGAGGAGTGAAAAGGAGCGGAGTGGCTGTAAAATGCTTTCATAAAACTGCGGAAAGGAGGAACTTGAGGCGATGAGGGTAAATCGAAGGGAAAAAGTTTTAAGTGATCGTTCGATCTTCGTTTCGTATCCATGGAAGGCAGAGAGAGAGAGAGAGAGAGAGAGAGAGAGAGAGGAAGAAAGAAATAGAAAACAACACTCAGAAAAACAGAAACGACTATATAATAAAAGCAATGTGATAAAAGCAGAACTGCGGGAATAAAAATCTAGAGAACTTCAAAGCAGTGACAGGGAATATTGCGTAGTATTCCCTCCATCTTCTTTTTCATATTCCTTCTCCATCTCCTCCTCCTCCACTTCTTTTTCGGTCTTTGATATTCTGCTTATATTACGTTTCCAATTCTTTGTCTATTTCCACCACTTTCAGCTTTATTTGTCATTCAAGTATGGAATAATTCAGTACGTATCCTTATGCTCCCACTGCTTCTTTTTCTTTTTCTTCTTCTTCTTCTTCTTCCTTCTCTTTAAGAACTGAACCTCAATATAAAGGAACTGTCTATAACTCTATATATTGCCTTCCATTCCTACATGCAATGATCTTCAGTTCATTTTAATAAATTTTCACTCTTTTCTCTCTCTCTCTTCCTCCTCTTTCTTTCAAATTCACCGTCATTACCATCATCACCATCATATTGCTTATCCTTCATTCTTCTCTTTCTCCCTTTTCACCTCCTCCTCCTCCTCCTCTTTCTCCTCCTCCTCTTCCTCCTCCTCCTCCTCCTCCTCCCTCTTCCTCCTCCTCTTCCTTCTCCTCCATACTTTATGAATAGTTACTGATTTAGAAAATGAGGAAATTCTGACATGATTTCTTTTCGTCTCTGGATGTTTTTCGCAATACTTTCCTGATTTGTTCCAAGGCACGCTTTCTTTACAGGAAATCACATTAGTTTCCTGGATATTGTGAACCACGTACGGGCTTCCAATATGACACTTATTTGTTATAATCACTTATATTCTGATTTGCTATTCTTCTTTTCTCATTGTTGGAAGGAAACAACTTTAACCTCTTGAGTACCATGACAAGTTTCCATATTCATTCTGCTTACTATTTGATTTGATACAACTTCAGAAACTCATTTGGGTATTTAGAGAGTGAAGAGTGTTCCATTAATCTTGTGACCTCCATAGAAACTTGCTAATCTCAATAAAATGGTCTAATGGTACACAAATCTCAAGACAAAATTGTATCCCATTACTGAACGGGTTAAGAGCAAGACTTTTCTCAGACTTCCTCAAATTAATAAAATGTTGGGCAAGCTTGAAGTGCAGTAATTTTGAAAGATACTCCATCAGCAAGAGAAGTATGGAATAACTGTGATCTTTTGCTGTTCAAATCATACTTGTATTCAGAAAATCCATTCTTTTGTTTGTACATATGGTGTAATATTGTCGTTAGTAAGCAAAAAAGTAATGTGGAAATAAAACACCATGCCATACTATCACGTTTATATTTACTTTCTCACGGTCTATATGCTCTTGAAGGCAAAAATGATCAATAGGTCAGCCATTCAGTCAGTCAGTCAGTCAGTCAGTCAGTCATTAAATCTACAAGTCAATCAATCAACCAATCACTCAATTTCGAAGTGTGATTTTCTATACCATTGTTCCAAAACAATGGAAGGAATTGACACAAAGAGAAAACGGACAATAAAAACATACGCAGAATGTACACGAGACTTTTAATAGTGACGGCAATGGCATTATTAACTACTATTGTACTCCACATTAAAATAAAATAGGAGACGAGAACGAGAAACATTACTATGATACTACCATAATAGATAAAAGAAGGAAGGAAGAGAAGAAAATAAATAGAGAAGCCGGAAGAGAAGGAAGAGAAAAAAAGAGATTGACGAAGAAGAATAGGAAAGGAAATTCTTATTTAGATTCGAGTCAGAGAGAGAGAGAGAGAGAGAGAGAGAGAGAGAGAGAGAGAGAGAGAGAGAGAGAGAGAGAGAGAGAGAGAGAGAGAGAGAGAGAGAGAGAGAGAGAGAGAGAGAGAGAGAGAGAGAGAGAGAGAGAGAGAGAGAGACGAGGGAGACAAACAAAGAAACAAAACTGACACAGGCAGAGGAAGACAGACACATCCAGCACGGCCGTGTAAAGAAAGATAAGGAGAAATGGAAAGGAAGGAGGGAAGAAATCAGAGAGAGAGAGAGAGAGAGAGAGAGAGAGAGAGAGAGAGAGAGAGAGAGAGAGAGAGAGAGGAGGGGGAGCATCAAAGAACCAATACCTCGAGCGCCAGGAAGCTTCTCGTCACAACAATCTTAAAATGAAGGGAGACATTTTTTTTATATACGAGACGAACAACACTTTTCTTCCCCTCTTCTTCTATGCACAATTTTTTTTATTTTTACACGGAAAAGTGTGTCCAAAGAGGAGCTTAGAGAGGGGAAACGTGCCACGCTGACGAGACTCTGCAAGACACTCCTCCCTGCTCCTTCTACTCCTCCTTCTCCTCCTGCTTCGCTTCTTTCTTGCCTCTTTCCATCCTTTTGTATGCCTTCCATTTTTGTGTTTTAATTTTCTTTATTCATATCTTCCTCCTTCTCGTCTTCTCATTCTCCGATTTCCTGTCATTTTGTCATGCTTCTCTTCCTTCATTCCTTCCTTCTTTCCTTTGTAAGCTTTCTTATTTCTATAGTTTGATCTTCCTGCTTTTCTTCCTCCTGTTCCTTTTTGTGTCTTTCCTTTGTATTCCTTCTTCTTGTCTTATATTTTGATCTTCCACATCCTCTTCCACTTTCTCGTATTTCTTCAATACTTTTAATATTCTTCTATTTCTCGTTTCATTCCACTTCCCGTGTTTCATTCCTGTGTATGTACTGTATGTGGGTCTCTTAGCGGATGACTCTCTTGGCGGATGACCTACTTTTACTATATTGTCATTACTGCATTTCACTTTTTTTTGTTCAGTATTTTCTTCCCTCCTTTACATACATTTTTCAAGAATCTTCCCTCGTTTCTTCCTCCTCAGCTCACTGCAGATTTGTTTTTACTTACTTTAAACTTAAATCGCTTTCTTAAAATCATTCTCATTTTACTTCAGTTTGTATCTATTTTCATTTTCTAATATGATCATGTAATCATATACGTACATACATACATCCATATAAACATGTATTCGTAGGATGGAGGGTAGATTTAGTGTGTGAGCCATGGGTACATAGAAATACAAATAGATGACAGGCAGACAGGCAGGAAAATAGACAGAGTCACATAAACGTACATAGATGGTAAGTAAATGATAGACAGACAGACATGATAAATACGTAGAGATATATGTAAACTGGTAGCTATACACACACACACACACACACACACACACACACACACACACACACACACACACACACAGTCTCTCTCTCTCTCTCTCTCTCTCTCTCGGGGCTCCTTCAACACCAAGCTCAGCAGTCCTCCTTCCTCCCTCTCTCCTCCTCCTCCTCGACACTTCATCCCCGCCCAAAGCTTCAGAGTATCACTTTGAAGCTTCGGGCTCATTAAGGCATCACGCTCAACTCAAACCCGAGCCTCGTGGAAAATATATACAGAAAATCTTAATCTTTTGAAATATAAAAGAAAAAGACTGATGCATTTGAATTAACTAGAGTACATAAATTTTACAGGCATTTTATTTTCTTTGATTTGTTTCCAGTTAAGAAAAAAAATTATACAAATGGAGAAAATGTATTAGGAAACATTTCTTTTCTGCATCTCTATAAAAAAAAAAAAAAAAAAAAGGGAATACTATAGCATTTCAATTCACGGAAGGAAAGATTGGAAGCAATTATATCACTTTAAGATTCAGCTAAAAAAGAGAAAATTGTCGAGATAAAAACAACGTGCAAAAGGATCTTGAAAAAAAAAAATCCATAATGAAACGAAAGAAGAATAAAACATTTGAATCAACAGGAGGAGGAGGAGGAGGAGGAGGAGAGGAGAGGAGAGGAGGAGGAGGAGGAGGAGGAGAGGGAGGACAGGAGGAGGAGGAGGAGGAGGAGGTAAAATTTCAAAGGAATCCTCATTTTCTTTTAAGTCTCCAGTTAAAGAAAAACGATTCTCCTTGTGTCGTTAAGCCTTAAGTGAAGCGATCGTTTCCCAGGAAAAGATACTAAGTGCTGGTAATTAGTAACAAGCGCATTTTTCCCCTCTAAGCTATGGGCCGACAAGTAGGGGCCACAGACGACATCAATCACCACCACCACCACCACCACCACCACCATCCCCGCCACCTCCACTACCCAAGCAAGCCATTCACAACAGCGCGATTTCCAACCCTTTCCCCCGACACAGTGGCACGGGACAGACGCCCTAACAAGACTGGTACACAAGGGTTAATTTTGCCCCGTGTCGATCAGCGGTTGTTGGGGCGAGAGTGAGCGATGGATAAACCTTGAGGATGAGATAAAAGGGGCGAAGGGTGCTGGTAAAAATCCATGAATTCCGACTTTTAGCGTCGTTTCATGCAAATTCTTTGACAGGTTTCATTCCCCCCCTCCACCCATCCACACCCTGCGCAAACCTCCTCCTCCTCCTCCTCCTCCTCCTCCTCCTCCTCCTCCCTCTTCTTCTCCTCCTCCTCCTACTCTTACTACTTGTTCTCCTCCTCCTCATCCTCGTTCTCCTCCACATTTCCAGATTTCCCTTCTATCCCTTTTAACTTGCTCCGCTCCCTTCTCCTCCTCCTCCTCCTCCTCCTCCTTCTTCTCCACATTATCAGATTTTCCTTCTACCCCTTTCATCTTGTTCCGCTCCCTCCTCCGCCTCCTCCTCCTCCTCTTCCTCCTACTCCACCTCCTCCTTCCCCTTTTCTTCCACACCATCCTTCCCTTTCATCCAACAATTTTCTCCAACCGCACCTTCTCCTCCTTCACCCTTCTATCCCGTCCTATTCTTCTCCTACCTCCTCCCCCTTTTCCTTCTCCTCCTTCTCCTCCTCCTCCTCCTCCTCTCTTCCGCTTTCTCTCTTCCGCCTAGTGACCGTAAAATTGCTGGATTGGGAAGAATACACAAATATTTCCTTGTGATGGCTTTGGAGTGCAAATGTGGTATGGAGGTAAGGGAGGAGGAGGGATGTAGAGGGAAAAGAAGAGGAAAATATGGGCAATTACAATTCTTCCAATCTTCCTGTAATCACTACTCCCAGTAAATCTTCCAGTGCACCTCTCTCTCTCTCTCTCTCTCTCTCTCTCTCTCTCTCTCTCTCTCTCTCTCTCTCTCTCTCTCTCTCTCTCTCTCTCTCTCTCTCTATATATACAATGATGCGAAAATTGGTATGGACGACGCGTTATTTTAGCATTGTGAATGCATCAAGTATTTTATAGGTTAAAGGTAGAGTCTCTCTCTCCTAACTCTCTCTCTCTCTCTCTCTCTCTCTCTCTCTCTCTCTCTCTCTCTCTCTCTCTCTCTCTCTCGCTGTCCATCTGCATGTGTCACTGTATCTCCGGCATCTCCCAGTATCAAAAGTCTCTCCTCGTCTCTTTATCTCCTCCTCCTCCTCCTCCTCCTCCTCCTCCTCCTCCTCCACCTCCATTTTATCTCCCCGTACAGCCAACCAACAACGTGCACATCTACTACAATTCCTCCCTCTCTATCTCCTGCACCTTCCTTTCCCTCCTCTCTTATTTATCTCCCTCCCTCCTTCCTTCCAACTCCCTTTCCTTCTACCGCTCCTTTTCGTCGTTCGTTTCACTCATCCTCCTCTTCCTCTCTTTACAATTTCCGCCCAGTACTTTTATATACTCTTGATTTCCCAGTCTTCATCATGTCCCCCTCCATTCTCGCCCGCCACCCGGACCACTGGACGTAAACAGCCTTTGTGGATCACCGGAGCGGAAGGTATAAAACACAGGGTACCAATTCAGCATCGCTCCTCTTCATCAGAATATTTTAAATGAAAAGTTCTTGGAGCTGCCTAGACTGGTGGTGAGGAGAGGGAAAGGTGGGGGAGAGGTGGAGTGAAGGTGGGGAAAGGTGGCGCTGTCAGGGAAGATGGAGATGTAAGAGTGATGATAGTGATAGATAGGTGTGTGGGTTGGTGATATGGGTGATGTGGATGATGATGATGAAGGTAGGTTGGTAGATAGGTGAGTGATGTGAGGTGGTTGGTTGGATAAGGATGATAGGATGAAAGGTGATAATGAGAGATCGAAAGATACCTAGACAGGTAATGTGGTTGATTGAATATGGAAGACAGGATAAAAGATGATAATGAGAAATAGAAAGGAAGGTAGTTAGATGATTGGATGGATGAGAGTGAGTGGAGACAAGAAGTAGGTAAACTGGATGGCTACTGGATGGTATAGTGGATGACTGTTCACTGATTGGCGGATGTAGATGAGTGACTGTGATAATTTAACTTCGAGATATTTTTTTCCTTAACTCAAACCCCGAAGCACTTTTTATAATAATCACAAAATGTTGTAAGTTAAAACTGCATGACACTACTGATTCTTCAATGTAAAATAATACAAGCACAACACATAATCATCTGTGAGAAAACTAGCACGGAAATTAATAAGAAAAAAACATTTCATCATAGCACAAGCAAGAATATAGACATGCTACCAAATTCAGAGAAAGTTAATAATCTCTACAATCATTTCTAGACTAATTTACACTGCAATCATCTATATTCAGCAGCCTAAGAGGAGAAAAATATAATCTATTCTCTTTTAACCTTTGCGTCTATCCAAAAATATTTACACCTCTTTGAATATCAACAAAGGAAGACCACCATGGAAAAAAAAAACAATAAAAAAACTTGAGTGAGAGTAAAAGTGATATTCTAACATTGATATTTAGGCTCCAAATAGATAGAGACGTGAAAGAGAGTTCCCATGACTACCGAGAGGGGAGTACAAGAATGAATGAAAGGGAAGGGAAGAAAACCAGTGCAAAAGAAATGGAAGAAGTACAACGATAGTGTAAGAAATCGCTCGCTCACAAAGAGAACCAAGGGGAAAGAAAGAAAGAGAGAAAGAGAGGATAGACAAAAGACTAATAAACAAACAATCCAACATATCGAAATTAAATACTCACGAACGAGAGAAAAGAAAAACACACGAATACAAACGAACAATAAAACGAGCAAAGGGAGAGGAAGAAAAGAAATAAAGAGAAAAAAGACACAGAATATAAGATAGAGCGCAATAATACATGCACGGAAGAAAAATCGTTGGAAAACGTTATACTGCAAACACACTTAATAAAAAAAAGGCATCAGTGATGTCCAACAGCGCCTGCCAATAGGAGGGCGTGCAGGAGGGGAAGCAGACAGCCAGCCACCTCTCCCAGACCAACACTGAGGGTGGAGCAGCTAGGAACACCAGAAAGGGAGAAGGACGAGCGCATTTCCCATCAGACAAGGTACCAAACTCCTCCCGTGATGTGGAACAGGGGAGGAGAAAGGGTTGCACGGAAGTAGAAGGAAGAGAAAGAGGAGGAGCATCAAGAGAAGGATGGAAAGAAAGGAGATGAAAGCGAACAAGAACAACGTGTGCGCTTGAAGTGAAGGGCTTGATGACGACGAAGGAAGGATGCTAGGAAGGAAGGATAAAGGAGAGGAAGAAAGGAGGAAGAGAGCGAATGGATAAAAAATCAAGATTAATCACTTGTTCGCAATTGCAAAACCTATGACACAGTCGGAATACACACACACACACACACACACACACACACACACACACACACACACACACACACACACACACACACACACACACAAATAATAAAAGGGGAGATAAGAAAAAACCTTGGTATATCGTCACTCAGTCCTGCACATGGTGGAATGGCGGGAGGAGAGATGTGAAGAGAGGCAGAAGAATATGTAAACTCCACAATATGTGTCGCTGAAGGCTGAGAGAGGAGGGAGCCGAGTCTGAGTGAGCTGGATCAGGGCGTGGGCTGTAGGGAGAATAAAGTGAATCGGAGGGAAGGCGAAACCCGTAGTGAGGGAATAAGAAGGGAAGGGGGAGAGGGAGAGTGGGTGTGAGAAGCCGCCTCGCCATCGCCCAAACACTGCGTCCATATCGTGTCGCCGCCTGTGTGTTCCGAAGTAGCCGGGCACTCCTTCCTTTCCTCCACCTGTTGGCCTACTTCAAGAAAACTGTTTGTGCCACGCCCACTCCTGCAATACGCTGTGGATAAAAAGATAGCCAGGACGGGGGACAAAGAGTGTACAGGTAGTAAGAGCGCCGCGGATGACCACAGTGAAGCTGAAGTCGCCGCCACAGGGAAGTTTGGGACGAGGTGTCGGGCTCGCAATTTCCTCGAGTCGTCTCGAAGTTGACCAAAGTGAAAGCTTTTCTGGCCCAGGCTGTTGTTGCATTATTTACTGAGCCCCCAACACCCACAGGCCTCCAACACCCCCACCCTGTCAACTTAACTCTCGGCCCCTTCCTTACAAAGTCATCTGACTGACATCCACTCGCCGGTCCCTCACATAACAGACTGCACCTCGCTCCTCTCATCACGTCCTCCAGGTTCCGCAACACCTGACCCTCACAGAACCACTATCGAAACAGCTGCGTCACTGGAACAGCTGCCCTGAAGACATGTTCTACGCAGAAACTATACAAGGCTTTCTCCGCCAATACTACTACTGTGGCATACAGCTGATCTCATATCATTCCTGTCACTGAGTAATTGAACGTTCCCCACCTGAGTCACGCTCCATACAGGTGCTACCTCAGTATTATACCTTCACTATTAGAGAATTGTTAACAACACAAATTGCTCAGTATTGATGGGAAAGCTGTACATCACATAGCCCCAATCAACACGGATGCCGGACAGCAGCTGCGCACCACGAGGAGAGGCATCAGCAGCTCATCAATATCATCTCCCCGCTCACCTGTGCTCCACACTAGTTTCGATCGCGTGTATCTGTAGAAACGACTCTACGACGAAGGAAACAACGCCATCAGTCACCGAGAATCAAGACTTACTGTACTACACAGGGAGAGCGTATTTAGTACAATATTTATGAAGATAATGCTTTTCTGGGAGCGCTTATATAATTTGACCTTTAAACAAGTAGAGCTAACGTGTTAAGAAAGCTATATTTATGTAAACTATCTAGGTTCAAATTATTTACCTGGTGTTCCCTTTACATCACAAAGAGCGTTCTCGTGCGTGCGTCAGTCGGTGTCTCGCATTTGCCGCAGCGGTGAGGCAGTCTGGGGATAAGACGGATATCACACAAAGCTGAAGGTCAAAGGTGAAATGTGATGGTTTTTCAAACATACTTTTTCTTATGGAGACAGAAAAAAGTGGAGCTTTAAGACGAGTATGGAAGGAGTAAAGTGGGAAAGCAAAGAAAAAAACACATACACGAGATTATGGTGGTACGGTGGTCTCGCTTTTTTTTTCTATAATATGTGCGAATAAAGCCTATAAACTTTATCCTGTGTAAGTTTGGGCATACATACCTCTCTTCTCCCGCCACCATGTTTTTTCTATAGGTATCCTTAAGGAGCGGGTCGCCAGGTCACTCCCCTGAGGTAGCGCAGGTTGTGTCGGGGTGAGAAGAGTTCATGTCCAGGCTTCCCTCGCTCCGGCTCTTGAATTATTGTGTGTATTCTGCTGATAACTTTTGCAAGAATCGGAATATTCGAAAACATGGTTGGTATTTCTTTTCCTGATAACTTTTGCAAGAATCACAATATTTGATTTTTATCTATATTTATTTTTTCTCAAATATTCGATTCTAATAAAAGTTAACAAAATAGGTACAATAATTTTAAGGAGCCGAACAAGGAAGGCTGGCACTATATATATATATATATATATATATATATATATATATATATATATATATATATATATATATATATATATATATATCTAAGCGTATGGATGAGTGCAATGATCTCTTTCCCCAAAACGTACCCACGCTACTTAAATGGACTAATATAGACCGTCTCTTCTAGCTACGTTCGAAAAGACATGGCGGAGTGGATAGGAAATGCAGGAAAGGACTTACGGACTAAGTTGTTTGAAGTAACTTTTTAAGGGTCAGGCTCTCTGAGGTGCGTGATAGGAAGGGTTGCTAGAGGACCGCATTGGATGGGGCAGTGGGCGCCATGGACCCTGAAGGTGGCAGTGGACAGCGGTCTGGGGTCATTAGTCAAGATGCAGTAAGTGATGGGGCGGTTGTTTAGGAAATTTATCGCAAGGCATTTGTCAAAGTGTGGGTCTGCGGGACATCCTCAGGAAACAATAGTCAAGGACAAGTTATCGAGGTCAGTTATCGGGCAGGCAACTGTCAGGAAGGGGGACGGGAATTGTTGGGGAAATTTTCGAGAAAACTTGTCGGGACAACATGTCCGGGGAAAATTAGCGAGGGAAGTTGCTGGCGGGAAGTTGGCGGAGGAGGAGTTGACGAGGGGAAGTTGTCAGGAGGGAAGTTGCCGGAAGGGAAGTTGGGAGGAAAGTGGTGGGAGTAAGTTGACATTTGGGGGGTGAGAGAAGGGAAGCCCTGTTGGCAGGGCACGAGCTCGAGGAAAAGAGCTTTAGTTGCTGGGCGCTCCAAGTGAGGAAATGGTGATGGAGACATCAATTCAGAGGGACAGTTTCTGCGGATGCGAACAGCATTCATCTGACAACTCTAAAGGAGGAGTACAGTTGTCAATACGCTACGTGGCTTCGTATCCACACCTTACAACAAATACTTGTCATATCACGATTTTTATATCAACCTCCACCCGCTTGCCTACTTCCTTCCTTCACGCACCAAAGGACTATTGTTATACGAACCAAACACCAAACTATTGTTATACAAAGAGATAATCGCAGAGTCAGGGTTTCGAAATATTAGCTTATATCATTTTCTATGATACTGTTCCTCAGTTTTCGTAATACTGTACTTGGGGTCTCAAAACAGAATATGCAACATAACTTCATCATTCCTCATTTTAGCTACTGGCCCAAGATTCGGGGTTTCGTTCACATACGGTTCGGATTTGTCCAGGAGGACGAGAAGCTGTGCCACTAGTAGATGAATCTATAGAAAACGCACCAGACTAAGGGGCAACTACATTTTCAATTATTTTTATAACATAATTCACATTACTTCATCCCGGATTCAACTGTGTGTGTGTGTGTGTGTGTGTGTGTGTGTGTGTGTGTGTGTGTGTGTGTGTGTGTGTGTGTGTGTGTGTGTGTGTGTAATTCACCACGGTCGTCTGCTGGTCATCCAGCCAGTCTTCCCCATTATTGAGCGAGCTAAGAGCTCATAGACCGATCTTCGGTTAGGACTGAGACCACAACACACTCCACACACCGGGAAAGCGAGGCCACAACCCCTCGAGTTACATCCCGTACCTATTTACTGCTAGGTGAACACACCCCACACATTAAGAGGCTTGCCCATATGCCTCGCCGCACCGGGGCTCGAACCCGGCCCTCTGATTGTGAGTCGAGTGTGTGTGTGTGTGTGTGTGTGTGTGTGTGTGTGTGTGTGTGTGTGTATTTTTTTGTTTTTATGTGAAAGCCTATAGCGCCTGTAGGTATACTTGAAGAGTATATGTGGGAAGCGCTGTTAAGCTTCCACCCAATAGTGACGCAGGCAATTCTATTTATAGTGGTACACATATTAGGGCCCATATCACCACCCAAGCGCATCTTTGGTGCAACCACCTAGAACCTGGGTATCATGGTAACATGGTAATATATATATATATATATATATATATATATATATATATATATATATATATATATATATATATATATATATATATATCACCGCAACCTTACAGAAAATTACCAAGTTTAGTTGCAATTTCAGACTTGCTTTACAACATTTAAATACGCCACACTTCTTTCTTACACAAATTTATTTCATACTCGCTCTTGTATTTTGTCGCGAAATAACTACGATAGTGTTGAATGAAGCAGTGGCTGGTTCGTGCCACCTGAGTGCAGCAATACCATGATATTTAGCCTGAAATTTATCATACTAATGAATGTGTTCCTGGCAGGCTCACACATTGTTATTCGCAATATATATTCATATGTCAACCCGTACGCAAGATTATTCGAGGTATTATCCATCATGATTATGTCCATTGGTGACGCCCGCGTTGGAATCGCGCCACTCACTCATTCATTCAGACTTTCAGGCGGGCACATGTTTGGACCTGATGGTGTTAATCTCATGCAATAAAGTTCCACCACCATCAGTCCCTTCCATCACGCCTCGCCTCTCACTCTTGGCAAAGGGCCTCTTCCATTTACACGGGGTACTAGGAACCAGTAAAAGCTTTGGCTCCACCCAGGCTAAATGGAACACTATAAGCCGTCATTTGTTTACAACCGAACAAATTTCATCAGTTTTCACTGTTTATATTTTTCTAAAATAACCAACTATTACTGTGTATCGTTAAAGACACTCAAATATCACCGAGGAAAATAACGTGACTTAATGTGATTAACAGGTCCATATAAAAATACAAATAAGATGAGAGAAGCTCTATGTGAAAGTCCGTATGAAGAACAACTCACAATTAAACACCATTTCACTTACTTTCTGTGGTCTCATAAACATCCATATTCATCATTGATCATCCATTAACGTAATCATGGAAAAGCAATTAGAGGCAAAGTAAGCACCAGACTACAAAATGAACACACTTTAACATGTCACTCCCCATCAGCGGAAGGATAGGATACTTGCTTCGTTTGATAAAGTAGCTCCCACGACTGCTCATTCCTGCCTGTATCCTTCTCTCATTCAGCAATGCGTAACATTGGAGAAACAATATTTGAGTTAACAATGGAAGGGACTAAGTCATCAGCCACTCTCGAATAATTATCATGAACCCTCCTCAACCCCAACAATGCTCGTATCACACATTTCGAAGCACTCTTCTCTACACTGCCATAATCACTTATCTCTTCCTATATCTGCAGACTCTCATAGCATAAGGAAAGGCATAAGGACCAAACAGACGCTATAAACGTGACTCAACACTGCAACTATTTGACACGGGTCGTTTCATTTATTCACTCTGATGGTCAACACTCATCTCTTTAAAAAAAAAATACAGTTATCAGTATTTACATTCGATTACTATATGATATAGTTAAAGGAACGACACTTCTGGCTAAAAATAAAATTCAATATACCAACTATACAGAACAGATAAGCAGTGGGTGTTTTTTTTTTTTTTGGGGGGGGACGAGATTTGATCACGTGGTAATATGAAGGAAACTCAGCCATTACAGACCTGCATTATTCCTTCTGATTCGGCTGACACACGGGCCTCCAGTCTCAGTCAAGCAAAGGGTGCAAGCAGATAATAGTTCCCTTCCCAGATCTTGTATTACTCGCGCGCCACTAAAAATTATAAGACTTGAAGACGCCACCAAGATCGAGAAGCAACGCGCAGCTTCCCAACTCTGGCGACTTCACTGGTACGACTGCTGGCTATCTTGTCGACATGAGTGATTTTCTGATATTACAATTAAACGTTTGCTCTCAACATCACATGAGTGTAGCTTCATTAGGGTAATAAGTAATTTACTCATTGTAATTTATTTCCTTTCTTTCTCAAGCGTTCCTACAATATGAACGCATTTAATACCTTAACAGAACCAGGCAGGCAATCTCGGACCAGTGTTTGAAGCTATGACAACTCAATTTCTAATGCGAACTTTCTCTACTTCCACAGTACGTAGCTCTATGGATTCCTAAGACAGAGGAACGTAATCGTATTTTACAAAGCAATTGCAATTTTAGAGATGATAAAAAAAAAATGTTCTTAAGTCAAGTAGCGGGTCAAGGATTCACGTTTTCCTTGAATGTTAGAAAAGAATGTTAACTGGCTTGGAGTTGAAACAATGCGCCACAAGCGCCACCTATGCCCACAGAAAATAGATTGCATTCAGGGGACACTGCATTATTCTACAATGTACACTAACCCCTAACCGCACTCTGTTGCATCTTAAGTTTAACGATAGATTATTTTCTTTTTACATAAACGTACGGTTAAATCTCTCTCTCTCTCTCTCTCTCTCTCTCTCTCTCTCTCTCTCTCTCTCTCTCTCTCTCTCTCTCTGCGTTTTAGTATTCACCTAAGATTGAGCGCTACATGAGATTATAGATAGACCCAACGTTGCTTTAATCTAATGGTTCCGTTTTATGAACTGCAGGTAAGCCACATTTCCGTCCTGCACGACTCCATTCCGAAAAAGCACCTGTACTTGTATTTATAAAGGAAGAAATGGCCCTGCATGTACCAATAAACACCTTGACGCAGTGAATAGCATGTACTTGCCACTTGAGTGCCCAACATTCTGATATTTAGCACCAAAATATTTCATATTAATGAGTGTGTTGCTGACAGTCTCTCATATTGTTATCTGCAATATATAGTATCCATACGTCAACTCGTAGGCAAGGTTACTGAAGGCATTATCCATCATGATTATGAGCACTGGTTTAGATTCGTGCCGTGCACTCATTCATTCAGCTTGTTAGGCCGGCACATGCGTGGGCGGGTGTGTGAGGTTAGGATGCATGATTGTTTTTTTTTTTTTCAATCTATTACTTTACAGTATAAATAATATTCTATATCTAACATCAGCGAAAACTTATATACTTATTCATAACCAAAGCACATTGTTTATATTACTGCAGCTGCATAAATTTATGAAAAACAATTACATACACAAATATATTTTATCCATATTCCATTGTTTTACCCGTAATCTTCTCTTTGTCTCCCCGGCAATGCCAAACTGCTCCCATGAGAGTAATTTGCACAAGTTGGAAACCCATTACGTAGTTTTTTTCTTCTCTCTCTCTGACCCGAACTGCCCTCCTCCACCACCCAGCACACCATGCCCCCGTCCCTGCCTCGCTCCCACCTCAGATCCCTGCCGTCACCTCACCAGCCTGGCTCTCCGCTCCTGTTCTTTCCTGCTGACCCCTTCCGTCACCCACTCACATCCTGAAGCCCACCTGCCAACCCTCCAATGGCGTGCTCCACCTGCCATGTCACGTGTGCATTCTCTCTCTCTCTCTCTCTCTCTCTCTCTCTCTCTCTCTCTCTCTCTCTCTCTCTCTCTCTCTCTCTCTCTCTCAGTACATGTGTGTGTGTGTGTGTGTGTGTGTGTGTGTGTGTGTGTGTGTGTGTGTGTGTGTGTGTGTGTATATATATATATATATATATATATATATATATATATATATATATATATATATATATATATATATATATATATATATATATATATATATATATATATATATATATATATATATATATATATATATATATATATATATATATATATATATATATATGCTCAAGTTTCCGTACATGGCCTGGTTCTGACGAAGTTGGGCCAAAAAAACAAAGGCCGCCACCACCTTCTGACGCCGCGATCAAGAAAAGTTTAATTTCCGCCCCACACTGTGAAGCGGTGAAGGGAGAGGAGGGAGAGTCCCCTCCTTCCTTCCTTCTTCTCCCCACATCCACCTATTCTTCTCACCCTCCTCACCTTTTTGCCTTTTCTTCATCACTGCCCTGCCCTCCCATACTCATTCCAGCCAGACCTCTCCACATTCCTCCTTCATTTAACTAACGTCACTTCATCGACATGGAAGGACTGCCAGAAAGAAAAAAAATAGTACTTTCCCGTATTTTTGTGTCCGAGCGTAATAACTATTTCTCTGATGTAGGTCGGTGTTCGAGCCATTCTCATTCAAGATTCACACACTAATGGAAAAACTGACGAGACAAAGTAATGTGACGAGAAAAGAGATTCAGTTAAAAAAAAAAAAGCTGTATGGAGGGAGTTTATCTGTTTATCGTCTGCAGCAGTGTGTCTGTGTGAGGATTTTTTTTCTCTGTATTTCTCTTTCTTTATATTCTATTAAACTCTTCATTTTCAAGTATGCTTTTAACGTTCACACATTTCTGTCGCGCCGCATGTATCGGTGTAATTATTCAGGTTTGATATGTCTGCTGCTCCACCACGGCTGTCCACGATGAAAAATGGTATTTAGTTCACCACTGGCACCGTATTTTTCATCCTAATTTTTCATCAATAGTGCCGGAAAACACCATTCTCAACTATTTTTGCCCTTCCAATGCAGGCGCAACCTGTGTTATTCTTCTTTCTATATCTGTGTTAGTGTTTATATACATACTACACACACACACACACACACACACACACACACACACACACACAGTTCGTTTAATGGTGCATCACGAGCGTTCCTTGAAATGTGATCGTTTGTTATGCAGCCCTAGTCACGGTGCAGGTTCTGACTGATGCTTGACGAGGCGTGTCGCTCATACAATAGTCATAATGGAAGTGAATGTTACGTTTTTTTCTAATAAACATTTCGTGACTGTTCTGAGTTGAGCTAACACTTCTCTGCTTGTGATCAGCAAGAGGTTCACTTGAACTGTAATGATATGGAACTGCAGTTATGTATCAGGTAAAACAAAGTATAGGAAAAAATGCTAAAAAGTATCAAAATAAAAGTAACAGTATTAAGTTTGTATAGGAAAATAAAAATAACTGTGTTTTGGTTAGGTTAGGTCCGAAATAAAAAGAAAAGTATTAGATATATTTGTAACTTTTTCCAGTTACTTTTCTTTCGTGTTACTTTTTCCTTGATATTCTTTTTCCCCGTTGCATTTTTCATGTTCTTTTATTCTGTTACTTTCTGTCCCACACTCAAATGGCAAATAAGTCCAGGCTACACTAGCATGACGACCCCTGGAGAGGAGAAAAAAGACTTACTAGTATGAACTCAACTCAGCAGAAAAAAACACCATGAGCCTTACTAGATCAGTCGCCATTTAAGGTCTTTCGGTTTATTCCTACGCACTACTTACTCTTTCAACTACCACGATGAAGGATGCCACTATTGATATTTCAGTAATGACCAAGAGTATGTATAAGACTGTTGGCACATTGGTTGGGTAGCATCAGGATACAAAAAGGAATATACTCTCTCTCTCTCTCTCTCTCTCTCTCTCTCTCTCTGGAGTATAAAGAGAGACAATCGTTCATGAGCCATCACCTCGGAGCATCGGAGCAGCAGCAGCTTGACTCGTACATTAGCCAGTCCACCCGGAGAGCGCCGCCCGGGCCCTTCCTTCCTCTACAGGACCACGCATCATAAACCGCGTCCGGCTATACAGACAGGAGATCGGAGGCGGTGCAAGGGAGGAGGGATGGGGAGGGGAGAGTCCGCCCGGCCTGAGTGGATCCCGCGCAGCCATTCCCAGGCCCCTGTGTGGATGTAAACCGGAATCGCACGCAATATTCCTAACAGCGGACCATAATGTATAGGTCGTTTAGGTATCCAAAGGGACGTGTAAAGAATGGAGGATGCGACGCCTGTTTCTCTCTCTCTCTCTCTCTCTCTCTCTCTCTCTCTCTCTCTCTCTCTCTCTCTCTCTCTCTCTCTCTCTCTCTCTCTCTCATACACTGATGTACATCTTTTGGTAAGGGAGAAATGGAGCATATGTTTTTCTCTCTTTATTTTTTTTCCTTTCCTTTTCTTACTCCACCCCTCAGCGTCATCAATACTTCATCCCAGCCACTGTGCTCCCCCATTCGCACCCGATATGGCACTCTGATCGCCGGGAAAAGCCTCAGATAACTCAGCACTCGACACTCTCTTGTTTGTCTGTACTGAATCGTGTGTCTGTGTGCTTGTCTTATATCGTCTTTACTTTTTTTTATCATGAGCTTTGTTGTTAGATTGTGCCACGTCGAATCTAACTTCTGTAACATGTTTGAAGATATTTTTCCCTACTTCTGGCTAATTCTGTATCATTCTTTAAGGGAACTGGCATTTCAAGTGGATTTTTTTGTTGTTGTTGCCTTTAGCTGGTTTTCCCTATTGCATAAAAAAAAACATACTGAAGAATATAATAGTGAATGAAGTAAAGTATACGTATAAGAATAAACTGTATTCCAAATTTTAAAGGATAAGGTACATTTTTAGAAGTCATATGGGAAAACGGCATAAGATTTTGTACAAATTAAGTACATTAAAACATTCATTTGAGAAAAAAAGGACTGAATGAAAAAAAAAGGACGGAAAGGACTGTCAAATATTAGCACTGACACACACACACACACACACACACACACACATACAGCCACTCACCATTAAGCAACATACACCACACACAAACTCTACAACTCATCACCACTAGCGTCACCAGTACAGCCTCATCTCACCTCTCCACAGTACACCACTTCTAACTTCCTGCCTTAAATTCATCCGCACACCATCTCGTCTAGACAAACCAACCATTCGACTGCACACAACTACCACCACCACCACCACCACCACCACCACCACTACCACGACCACGACCACCACCGCCACTACTACCTCTACGACCCCTTTTCCCTAAAATACGTTGGGCTACACTGAAGACACCACATGTTTCCTACTTTCCCTCTCTTTCCCATGATTATTACCAGCCATCTGTGTCTTTTTTTTCATCTTCTCCCTCTATTTTCCCTCATTTATCTTCGCCACCCTCTC
The DNA here is from genome assembly GCF_017591435.1 of Portunus trituberculatus. Lineage (NCBI taxonomy): Eukaryota > Metazoa > Arthropoda > Malacostraca > Decapoda > Portunidae > Portunus > Portunus trituberculatus. The sequence continues at coordinate 5,764,887 of NC_059269.1, read as the reverse complement.
CATCTCTCTCCTCTCCTCTCTCTTTCTCTCTCTCTCTCTCTCTCTCTCTCTCTCTCTCTCTCTCTCTCTCTCTCTTCATCTCTTATATGCCATCTTGTCTCGTACATCATTTCTTCTTTTTACTCTACTCATTTCTCCCTTTCCTCCCGATTACACCATGGCACACACACACACACACACACACACACACACACACACACACACACACACACACACACACACACACACACATTCTATACCCATCCTGTCTCTCTCTCTCTCTCTCTCTCTTACCTTTTACATTCATTACCTTCATCCTCCTCCTCCTCCTCCTCCACCACCTCCTCCTCCTCCTCCTTCTCCCGAAAACTCGAGCCGTTTCTCCTCATACCTACCTCTTTTTCCTCTTCCTCTTTCTCTTGCAGTTAAAAAAGAAAAAAACGTGCTGTCACCCACCACCACTCCCTCTTCCACCTCCTCCTCCTCCTCCTGTTACCCGTGCCAGGGCGCCCTCCCTCCCATTACGGCCTAGTCATGAGCTACTCCCGGCCCCACTGAGCCTGATATACTGAGCTGTAATTCCCCCCTTTTTGAGGAAACTCCCTTAATGTGCCGTAACTCAGGCGCTCACATTCTTCGCTGAGGCTGAGCACGGGTCGAGGATTTAAAGTGAGGTTATACTACACAGAGCGGCACCCACCTCCTCCTGCGTGTGTGTGTGTGTGTGTGTGTGTGTGTGTGTGTGTAAGCCTTTTGGTAAGGAAAAAATGGTTTAGACTTGTTTCTTTCTGTATGTGTGTGTGTGCCTGTGTTTGTTTTCTTGTCTGTATTAGTCTCTATGTCTGATATCTTTTTTTGGTTGGCTTTTTATTTGTTCGTTTGTGCTTCTGTCTATCTACGTGTTTATTTTTCTGTCTGTCTCTCTGTTTGCCTGTCTTCTTGTGTGTACATATGTTTATCTCAGCTTTTTGTCACTGTGAATGCATCTCTCTCTCTCTCTCTCTCTCTCTCTCTCTCTCTCTCTCTCTCTCTCTCTCTGAACATTTTTTCATCATCCTTCCTTAACTTCTCCAACTTTTACTACTTCATATACGTAACTCAGTCCTTCCGTGTGGACATTTTACTTCCTCTCTATCTAACTTTTCCCCGCACCTTCTCAACTCTTCCTTTCCTCCTTCCTGACCTCGTCGTGTTACCTTCCTCCTGTTTCTCCTTGGCTTTCCTGCGGGGGCATTAGATAGATACCTTGTACAATGCAACAGCCACACCCAGACACGACATTCAATTCCTCTTTCTCTCTCTCTTTGGCTCACTCTTATTTGCTTCACACTTTATCGGCCATTACTTCTCTTCTCCATCTCTCCACGCCTCTGTCTTTCTGTTCGGTCCCACGTAGATCTATGTATCTCGCTGTATCTCTTACTCTCGTTTATTCTAACGCGTTACAAAGAGCCATGTCGCAGCACTAAATTTTTCCATCTATCCCGTGCAAGGCGAACGTCAGACACGAGCACAGCATTCGTAAACACAAGGACACTGACAAACGAAGAGATCAAAGAACATCCACGCGGCCACTCTATATAAAGAACCAAAATAAAAGAGCTACACATGAGAGCCGAGTAAGACAGAAAAGGGGGAGAGAGAGAGAGAGAGAGAGAGAGAGAGAGAGAGAGAGAGAGAGAGAGAGAGAGAGAGAGAGAGAGAGAGAGAGAGAGCTTTGATGGGTGACAGAACATTGAGGCAAGGTAGTATTTTATCATTCTCTCTCTCTCTCTCTCTCTCTCTCTCTCTCTCTCTCTCTCTCTCTCTCTCTCTCTCTCAGCAAAATGCATCGTCTTTCAGCTGTTTGTCATCAGTCTTCCTTACTGTCTATCTTTTTTCTTTAACGCACATTACTCATCAAATGGACTTATTCAAATGGACCAGCGTGACGTGAGGAAAGCCGCAATGATAAGGCGTGACAAAGTGCAGATAGCAAATGTATACACAGTTCTCTTCGTTTTGTCGGGATAGAGGAAAGAATTATGTGAACTCTATCTATTAGCTGGTGTCCCTGTGTGTGTGTGTGTGTGTGTGTGTGTGTGTGTGTGTGTGTGTGTGTGTGTGTGTGTGTGTGTGTGTGTGTGTGTCTCGTCAGAGTGAAGAAGTAGAAAAAGGCGAAAATTTCTCAGCTGATCAAAGTCAAGATTGCTCGCGTGCCAGAAGGGAGAGAGAGAGAGAGAGAGAGAGAGAGAGAGAGAGAGAGAGAGAGAGAGAGAGAGAGAGAGAGAGAGAGAGAGAGAGAGAGAGAGAGTTTGTATGTAGTTCTCTCTCCATCTTTATCCCTCCTCCTCCGACTCTCTCTCCTTTTTCCTCCTCCTTCCTCCTCCAGCAGGTTAGACATTCCTCCCCCTTCCTCTTCCTCCTCCTCCTTCCTGTCCCCTCACCACCGCCCTCACACGTCTCCACACCACTAGCACCATCACCACCTTTCTCTCCTTCCCTCCCTACCTCCCTCCCATACTTTGCCTCCCCCGTAGTCTCCAAGCCGACCACATTACTTCCCTTCGCACGTTCCTTCCTCCTCCTCCTCCTCCGTCTCCTCCTCCTGCTGTGGTAAGAGGCCGCCCTTCCGACGCCCCTCCGCCGCCCAACCCTGCATCCCAACATAGGAAGTGGAGCAATATTCTGTGCAGTGTATGGCCGCCGGAAAGGAAATGACACGAGACAGGAATGAGGCACGTGAGAAATGTTGAAAATAATGAGAAGTTTCTAGATGCGATTGTGTGATAAAAGCTGAAATTTTCCACACCTAAATTTCTGTTATCTTTTTCCTCTTCTCGTCTCTCTCTCTCTCTCTCTCTCTCTCTCTCTCTCTCTCTCTCTCTCTCTCTCTCATTGCCGTTCGCTATTGCCCGAGTTTGTTGCAAGCGCCGTTCGCCACTGTATTGGAAAAATGCAGCACATCCACACCTACCGGAGAAAAAAAGAAGAAAAGATACGAAAAAGAAAGAAAGATAGACGATTCAAAGTAAGAACATATGCTCCTCCCAACGACGCATTTTTTTTTTTTTTTTTTTTTTGAGGGCTAAATGACAAAAGTACTTCGATTTTGTGATAGAAATTGAAGGTAAAGGCGTATTAACCGATCACTTCTTAGCATCAGGGTAATACAGGTGTCAAAGTATGGAAACTAGTCTTCTGTTTACTGTGGCTGTCATGTGTGTGGTTCTCTTTACGTAATGAATGTGTAAGTTGTAGTGATGAAGTGGTTGGATCTATTTCGGTAACTTTCCCTAACCTAGCCAAAGCATCGCATTTCGCAAAGGACAATAGGTCTGCTGCAGTCGGTAGATATATGACAACACTTAAACACCCAGAAATAGAATAAATAACTGAATAAATAAGCCAAAATGAACAACTACACTTCCAAAACTTAAAGCAGACATAAGTGCAAGAATAAACTCCATTACAAAAACGCCATTTATCACCACAATTACCCCTACCACCACCACCATTACCAACAACAACACCAACAGCAGCCACCATTATCACCCTATCCACCACCACTCACCACCACCACCACCACTACCTCGCGCCATCATCGTCACCATCGCTACCCGGCCTCTACCCTCTCTCCACCCCACCCACCCTCTCTTAGACAGCTGATAAACGCGGAAACATTACAGTGATGCATGGGCCCTCGACCTCCAGCGACCCCGATTCAGAAGAAGTCAGGAACCCCGCACAATTTTCTACATCAATTGTGGCAACTCTTCACTGTCCCGCGACCTCTTCTAATGTACGTCGTGTAGAGAGGGCGAGGGTTGGCTGGCTGGCTGGCTGGCTGGCTGGTTGGCTGGCTGGCTGGCTGAGCGGTGGGAATGAGTAGTAGGAGAGGAGAAAGGAAGGAAGGAAAGTAAGGATAAGGAAGGATGGTTTGAGGATTAGCAGTTGTCGTAGAGAGAGAGAGAGAGAGAGAGAGAGAGAGAGAGAGAGAGAGAGAGAGAGAGAGAGAGATGGCTTAGGGTTCGGGAGTGATAATGACTGAGAGTGGTTAAGAAAAGAGAAAAAAAAGTAGGAAAGAGGGATTAAGAAGCTGGAAAGTGAATGAAAGTGAAAAGAAAGGAAGAGCAAGATGGAAAGAAAACCATCACATAACAAGACGTAGTGAGCTGAACAAAAGCAATGAAGGTAATGGAAGGCAGTATGTAAATAAGAAGATACTAGATCGAAATAGACATCATGACCATTCAAGTCTGCACGAATCAAGCTATTAATTAACATATTTTTACAGTAATGATTCCCAAATGCCGAATCCAAACAATCACAGCCGTCCTGACTTTAATATGCAAGTATCCTCTTTAGCCCATAAATCCCCGTGAAAAAAAAGCACACATAGTATATATATAAAAACAAAAAAAAAAAAACTGAAAAGAAAACTATATAGGTCTCGTTTTAACTTCCTTTTTTTCATTTTTTTCTTAATTTTCATCTTATATCTTCCCTTTTCACGTATTTTTTTTTTCTAGTTGGCAATTCTTGGTTCACAACACAGGTATCAGTCCCGCACAATGTTCATGACTTACGGGACACGCACATAGTCGCACTCATACTTGTCGATCTTCTAACCCAAATACTAACTTAACACCTTCAGTACTGGAACGCATATTTGCCTTGAGTTTTTGGGTATGATCACACAATTCTATTACATCAGCAAGGGTCTATGGAGGTGAGTAGATTAAGAGCCAGAATCTTCACTATCTTAACCCTCCCCAAACAAGTTTCTGAACCTGTATGAAATCAGCAAATAGTAAGCAGAATTAATATGGAAATGCGTCGTGATACTAAATGGGTTAAATATCTATGTTTTCTTCACAAATATGCGGAATAGTGACTCCATGCAGATGAAAACTTCTATTCATATGTACAATCCAATATCTTGTCAGTAATTTCAGGTTTGTGTAAAAATATGAAGTCAGTTTCCTGCGCGTTTTAAAATAGACAGGAATGCATCAGCTAATCAATCAACGGGTGGGAACATGCGAGACAGTGACTCCATGCAGACCAAAACTTCTATTTATATGTATAATCCGATATCTTGTGAGCAATTTGTGGTTTGTGTAGGAATATAAAGTCAGTTTCGTGTGTGTTTTAAAATAGGATTGCGTCAACGGGCTGGAGCCTCGGCCAGTCACAGTGTTGGCTTGATCGCGTGTCCTCTGCAGGGCAAATTATCATGCCAGACTCAGCGTGATGGAGAGTAATACATACAAACACCTCACCTTGGATGTATGTGTGACACTGAAAGAAAATACAGATACATTCATTCTCCGTAAAATAATAAGATAAATATCTGAATTAATGAAGCAAGGAAAAAAAATATTACGGAATATAAATATGACAAAACTATGATTGTGCGAAAACAAAAAAAAAAAAGAAAATGCAAGTTCTTAGTTTTTTTTATGCAAAATTCTAAAAGTGTGCGCCAGGATGAATCACTGAACACTCTAATTTGAGAGTGAGAAATAAAATAACACAATAAAATGCCAACTAAGTAACGAGAAAGATAGAAAAAAGTAAGAATAAAATGTAATGTTTATTTCTGTCTCCCTCCTTCCCTCCTCCCCTGCACTATCATTTTTTTTTTTTCGCATTTTCTTGTCGAAGTGACATATTTGGAAGATTACTCACAAGATTTTAAAGGCAATGAATAAGTGCTATAAATAATGCTAATAAATCCATAAAAACCAGAATACTTTAAAAAGGACATTATCGACGCCTCCTCTCTCTCTCTCTCTCTCTCTCTCTCTCTCTCTCTGCTCGTTTTCTTTGCAGCATTTTTTTTTATTCCATTGACATTATAAGCACAGAACTGAAGGTACACTGAAGATACTGTGACATTAACACCAGAATAATAAGTAAATACAACGTAATCATCATATCCAAACGATCCTATACGAAGATTAACAAATAAATATACCTAAACTTATTTTTTCTTCAATCATCATCTAATTCTTCACTGCTACTCTATAATGACTCCCTTATTAAGTTTACACCATTTTAGAGAGAGAGAGAGAGAGAGAGAGAGAGAGAGAGAGAGAGAGAGAGAGAGAGAGATCGAGAAAACATCAATGCACTTTCGTTCCCCCATGCCCCCAGTCTCTCTCTCTTTTTCTTCCGGGGACATAGTAAAAGCGCACAGGAGAGGAGTAAATCGCAGGGAAACGCCCAATTTACAGGTGTCCGCCGTATATTAATGAGGCAGTTGGTATATACGGGCGGCGAGGAAATGGCCGGATATTTTAGGGCATGCTTAGGGCTCAGGGCAGTTAGCGAGGTGTAGAGGGCGATCGTGATAATCCCACACGCCCTCCAGGGAGACGTGTAGTAGGAGAGGCAGGAAGCAGATAACGCCCCCCTCACACTACCGCCTCACTGCCAACACCCGCTCCACGTTGCCGCTGCTGCCACGCCAACTAATATGCCGGCAAAAGAGGATTTCACGCGCGTTATCACCCGTGCCTAAATTGTTCCTCTACGATTATCACCGCCATTGTTCCTGCTGCTGTTACTACTACTACTACTACTACTACTACTACTACTACTATTACCACTTCTTTTACGACTTCTAGCATTATTATCACTATACCAAAATCCACTATCACTACTTTTACTACTGCAATTGAGGCCTTTTTATTCCTACCACTGTTGTCTGCATTACTATCACTGTAAATGTTTTTTATACCTACCAATACCACTGCTGTCCGTGTTAAGGATACTAGCACGCTCCTGTCTGCACTATTGCTATTGCTTTTGCTGTTGCTAATACTACTATCACAACAATTCTTATCGCTGAAATGCCAATATTGCTCCTGTCACTACTACTACTACTACTACTACTACTACTACTACTACTATTCTTACTGTCGATCAATCAGGCTACGTTTACACTGATTAACCAATGAAATAACCAAATAAAATCTAACACAAAGAATCGCAAACAAAAGAAAACAAGCTCTAATGAGAACGAAAAATCTCAACACAATATCCACCACGTCAGATGAACAAAGATACTGTTGAAACACGAGGCAGATTTCTAAAGTCCTTCCTATTGGCCAGTTTGGTGTCATTTGGGGGAGCGAGTGAGGGAGGTGAGTGGACAGTTGTATATCGCTTTAAACGCAAGGACAAGGATAAGATGTCTGAGTGCGGGCTGGAAGGAGGACGAGGACTAGTAAGGGATGAAAAACAATGGGATATAGAAGGTGGAGGAGGAAGGGACTTAGGGGGAGGAGAGACGAATGGGGAACAATTGGAGCACGAAGAAAATGCTGGATAATTGGTAGAGCGAATAAGAGAGAGAGAGAGAGAGAGAGAGAGAGAGAGAGAGAGAGAGAGAGAGAGAGAGAGAGAGAGAGAGAGAGAGAGAGACGGAAATTAATATTTGAAATGGAAAGTGCCTTTATAGAAGGTGTGTGTGTGTGTGTGTGTGTGTGTGTGTGTGTGTGTGTGTGTGTGTGTGTGTGTGTGTGTGTGTGTGTGTGTGTGTGTGTGTGTGTGTGTGTGTGTGTGTGTTGAAAATACAATGTGAACTGGACAATGAAAATTATAGAAGAAAGAATATTGAAAAAGACAGAGTGAACTGGACGAGAGAGAGAGAGAGAGAGAGAGAGAGAGAGAGAGAGAGAGAGAGAGAGAGAGAGAGAGAGAGAGAGAGAGAGAGAGAGAGAGAGACAGACAGAGAGACAGACAGACAGACAGACAGACAGACAGAGAACAGACAGACAGACAGACAGACAGACAAGAAAACGAAAAGAAAGGTTTTCGTCAGAATGTATATTAAAAACCCAACACATTTACTGCCACCCAACATTTACTAATTTTTCACCTAAACTTTTATCTTCCTTCTCCATTTTTCTCCACCGTCAACTCCTCTGCGCTTACATAAACACATGCTAAAGACAACAGAACACTATGATCACTCACAAAGGAACAACAAAATGGAAAGCAGAAGAAAGTTATCTCTACAAAAAAAAAAAAAAAAAAGTAAGAGAGCAGTAAAAGGTGACAAAAAATAAAGAAAAGTAAAATAAAACAAAAAGAATACTCTGCGACATGACGCTTTATTTTCTTGCTTCCCAGCACTGATGTCAACAGCATCGTTTTCTTTCATATATTTTAGTCACAGCATTACTAATCTTGGAATGAACTCAACTCCTGTCCACGGTCCGAGTGTAGGTTGGGCTTCCTCACTCGGGGCAACTGTTTCCTAGCGGGTGGGCTTTGAGATAGAAGGTACCCCAAAAAGTATCCCCTTTAGCCCAGAAATTCCCGTGAAAAGCCCACATGGTATAAATAAATAAAAATGAATAAAAAATACTTCATTACGAAGAACTTTGGCCTTTCTCCAGCATCACATTTTTTTTCTTTCTAATTTCTACTCATAAATTTTTGTATCGCAAGAAACGGTTAATATTAATTCCAGTTATTAATTAAATGCATTAAAGTTTGTATACTATGAAGAACTTTTCCTCACTCTAGCAACACCTTATCCCTCTTTATATTTCACCCATTTACACCTGAATCCCCATAGTCACCAAACACAAAATTCACATAATTACCTCTTGACTTAAATGTGGTAAACCTCACACACTAGGAAGGAACGTCCCTCCTTTCACAATCATTCTTATCCTGCCTCTACACGTATTTACATCGCCTATGCAAGCTTTCATTCCTGTGACAATTAACACTTCACTAACATCCAGCATTATTTCCGCAGAATTGTAAAGGAAAAAAAATAAATAAATTGAGTCTTAATTTCAGTCTTTCTCTCCTTACAGGCTCGTGGTTGGGCAGTACGTCAACGTGCACGGAAAGGTGATCAGCCACGTCAACATAACAAGAGTGAGAGTCGAGGATGGCGGCCGCTATTCCTGCACGGCAACCAACACCGCCGCCGCAGTGGTGCACTCCGCCCCGCTACATGTCTACGGTAAGTCTTGCAACGAGCCGGACTCTTGTTGCACTCAAAGTCACTATGGCTACGAGAGAGAGAGAGAGAGAGAGAGAGAGAGAGAGAGAGAGAGAGAGAGAGAGAGAGAGAGAGTGTGTGTGTGTGTGTGTGTGTGTGTGTGTGTGTGTGTGTGTGTGTGTGTGTGTGTGTGTGTGTGTGTGTGTGTGTGTGAGAGAGAGAGAGAGAGAGAGAGAGAGAGAGAGAGAGAGAGAGAGAGAGAGAGAGAGAGAGAGAGAGAGAGAGAGAGAGAGAGAGAGAGAGAGAGAGAGAGAGAGAGAAGATTAACTACAATTAGCTACAACACAATGACAGTAGCGTGTCTTTAATGTAACTTGATGGAAGGTATACTGGAATACAAAAGTTGGTGCGAGAAGTTTCGTCACACTTACCGTAACTTGAACATGTGAGGTGAAAACTCTCCAAGGGAAGGGAAGAGGCGTGATACATTATGAAGCTCCCGAGGCAGACAAGGCTCTCACAAGTTAGGCTGAGGCGTTTCTATAAGTCAGTCCGTGCTTCCTTCCATCAACTAATAGATTACACTTTCTACGATTAAATATAGTATAGGCAGGTATACCTTTATTCTTTCTTCCATCAAAAAGTACTTTAAAAGATGAGCAGGATGTTATAAAACCCCACACTTTTTTTTTTCTCTTACACTCATATACAGTAATCATTGTACGTAGGAAGAGCTTTCGTAAGTCAGGCCAAAACATTTCTATAAATCTTTGAGCTTGCTTCCATTACCAAAAAGAAATATATATATATATATATATATATATATATATATATATATATATATATATATATATATATATATATATATATATATATATAGTGAAAGATGAATGATATCTAAAAAAAAAATAGTCACGTCATTACTCTCTAGTAAACATAAATAGCATTCATTATATGAATGAAAACAGCAGCGTTCAATAATGACGTTTACCTTTCAACATTTAACAATAATGCTGATGAGCGGAATTCAGTATTTATTTCACGATATGCTATTTTGGACTGATAAATAAAACCAGAATCGACGGAAAGACAAAGACCAACAACAAAATCCACTTGAATCAGAGCGAACCAAACATTTAACATTTAGTTCCGCCTCGCCTGACAAACACGGATGCACACGTAATATTGCAATCAGTGTCACACACAAACGCCGGGATTACTGCACCAAAGAGAAACGAAATTATACGGTGAGACTTTATGACGTGGACGGATGGCTCTAACGCAATAGCTAAAAAGCGGCTTTGCGTCACTGCTGCTTCGATGTCCGATTACGATGTCGCTTCCCGCCGCGTTGACCTTTGATGGTTAATGTATTTGCTACGAAGCATTTCCCTAAAGCCAATATTGTGAGCTTTGCAGTGTCTGTGTGTGGGGAAAATACTGAGAGATCGTATAAGCTCTTCCTGCATGTCAAATTCGAAAGGAAAGCCGTAGGAATATTATGTAGCATGTAATGGTGTCCTATTTATATTGAAAAACAAACAAACAAACATGTTTTAGGCATCATTGAACAAACACCATGACTTTTTGCGTGTGTGTGTGTGTGTGTGTGTGTGTGTGTGTGTGTGTGTGTGTGTGTGTGTCACACACACACACACACACACACACACACACACACACACGTATGTAAATACAACACCCGGTCCTGTGTAGCGCGGCTCTTGAGACGCAGACATTTATTCGGAACGATTACCGTCCGAGCGGCGGACGTTTATCCCTGTCCCTGGAGGCTGCCGCGGCGGGCCAGACGTCTGGTCACCACGTGCGTGTTGCGGCGCCAGACCTGCCCCAGTCTTATACCTTTAACAAGACAGAGGAGGAAGTTAATGTCATGCAGCAATATCATAAAGTCAACAAGGACACCACTGCAGTGCTTACTAAGACTGCGTGATGGAAAACACATCAGCTTTAGCGAGAAATACACCGTGACCGTGATATCCTTGACCTTAAGTAGAGAGATCATAGCAAGCTGAAAACACTTCACAATCGTAAAAAATAGACAAAAATACAAGTAGTGAAATGAAATATGAAATAATTTCACGTTAAAGACACCTTGATAATTTTTTTTTCTTTTTTTTTACTAATGTGCCACGATTCAAGCACAAGTAAACACTTCCGCTAGAGCTTCGAGTGCTGTGAGCTCATGCACAAATATCCTTCCTAATTATAATTCCTTTTCACGCTGAGCCCTTTTACTGCAAATTTCTGCTTTTTCTCCTCACATCAGTGCTTTCTCTTCTACTCGCCATCGCTTCACTATCCTACTAGTCCTTTCAGCTCCTCCTCTATCCTCCAGCCCCTCTTTTTCTACTTTTTCAGCATTTTTGTTCTTCCATCATTATAGCACTTCTCTTTTTTACAATTCATTCTCTTCACCACTTTAGTTTTTGTTCTATAACATTGGTTTCAGCTCCTTCCCTTTTTTTACAGTTCTTTTCCTCACTCCTATGGTTCTTTCATTATTACAACCCCTCTACATTTCTCCAGTCCCTCCCTTTTCTTACAGAACTTTCTCGTCAGCCAACCAGCACCCCGTATCTTCATCGCCTAACCCGAGTTTCTTCATCACCTTCAGCAGGTCCTCAAGTTCCTTCCTTATTTACAGATACTTTTCGTCAACAATCTCGTATCTTCATTGCGTAACCTGAGTCCCTTCCTTGTCTCTCTCAGGTCGGCCTCACGTAAGACCCATGGGCCCCGTCTCAGCAGTGGCAGGGGAGACTTTCCGTGTGCAGTGTCCCGTTGCAGGCTTCCCTATCACGTCCATCACTTGGGCCAAAGGTAAGAAGGGACTCACGCACGTACATAGACACCCTCACATATAGATGAACCAAACACGCACACTGGATGTTCTCACGCCACATTATTACATACACAGATGAAAACGTAGATATATTAGTGATGAATGGATGGTCTGTAGAGGTGAGGGGTCTTATTAACTGCTATACCAGGTGAGTAGATGGTGAGGGTGAGAAAATGGGAAGGTATTACGTGGTGCAGTGCGTGACAAGGTACAGGCAAAGGAGGAATTATGATTATTTGGTGGTTTGATGGCTGGATGAATGGAGTGAGAAGTAAATGAATGTCTAGTGAAGTTTCTAGCAACTGTCTAATAAATGAGATAATTGTGGTGGGAATGAAAGGTTAGACAAAGTAAGTTAAGGAAGACCAAGGACTATTCGCTGGATGGATGAGTAAATGGCTGATTGGTAAAGCAAATAAAACTACCTAATAAAGGAGATAATTGTGGCGGAAGTAAAAGGTTAGAGAAGAGAAAGTTATAAAGTTGGAATTATTTGGCAGATGGAGCGAAGTAAGAGTGGATGAGTGGTGACGTAAATAGGAGATAGATATGATGGAAATTAGAAAGATGCCATTTGATGAGGATTAAGTTTCATGAACACAAGAGTATAAGAACATAAAGGAAACTGGTTAAAAATTTACCTAATGAAGAGGATTAATCAGATTTTGAAAATATGAGAGCATAAGAGAAACTGTTAAAAAATCAGCTTAATGATAGGACAAATTCTGGTAACCAAAGAGCATAGGGACGTAAAGGAAGGTGGATAAAAGTCAACCTAATGACGATAATTAAATTCCGAGCGAGAACACGAGAGAATGAGCGAGAAAGAGAGAAGATTTGTTTTCTTTTATAATGAGGACTATACCTAATGATGATAACTAGCTTTTGGAAACGTGAAAAAAAAACACGAAACTGCAAAAAAAAAATAAAAAGCCATTCAACCTATACATGGCAAGTCAGATTGAGCGTCAGGAAAGGCACTGCTGGCCAATACTGTTAATAGTGTCTAGGCACAGCAGCTAAACAACATGGCATGAACGTGAATTGAATGTGCATATTTCACTATATCTAAGAAGGAATATCGTGTGCATGACAGCTGATCTCTCTCTCTCTCTCTCTCTCTCTCTCTCTCTCTGTTATTATCTGTAGTTACCTTTCGCACCAAATTGCGCTCTTCTCTTATCTATCTTCCATCTGTATTTTTGTTTCGTCTTTGTCTGTTTCCGTTCTCTGTGTATTGGTTTCCTCGTCAACAAACACGCTAGGCCCGCGCGCTTTTTGTTTTTTTATCTTTTTTCCCCCCTTCTTTTTATCTTTCCCCTTCTCCTTCTATCGATTTCTCCCGATTTCTCTTCCCTTCTCTCCTGCCTCCACTCTCTTCATCCTCCATCTGGTCACGCACGGCTTGCACGAAAGAGGTTTGTTTACTTATTGGTTGTAAAATGTTTCGTATTTGTGTGATATTTTGATTGTGGTTTACTGTCATTATATTTGTTTTCCCAAGTGTTATTTTTATGTTACTTCTATCTTATGTATGGAACTAATTGACATTTTATTCAGCATCGATTTTAATATTCATCATTCCTTCTCCGAACAGTGAAGTATAGTTTGTAAGACATCTCATTTTGAATTCATCTTGTTAACTTGTATAAAGTAAGCCAATATTTACATTTTCAACACTATATCAGAATTCTAGATAAAATGGCTTCACTTATTAAATTTTGGTACAAAGGAAAGGTTGGAGAGTCGCTTCCTGCACCTACCAACATAAGCCCTCGCCGCCTCCCCCGCACGCCTCCAGACACTTCTTACCGCTCTCAGCAACTCTCAGCAACATCGACCAATTGCTCCCATCCAATCGTGGCGTCCCCGTGTCCTCTACATATACGCCATTCAATTACAGGGGCGACTTGATGAGAAGGAAGGAATTCTGGGAAGCGTGCCGGATGTCCATTTAACCACGCATCATGTTCACGCCACAGGGCCATGGAAAAAATAAGATTATATGTTCTCACAGGCGGACGAGTGCTGCCGATCAACCGCCGCCAGCTAGTGTCTGAGGCTGGCGAGTTAACGATCAACCAGGTGAGTCGCGGCGCTGACCAAGGGGAGTACACCTGCACGGCCACGAACAAGCAGGGTCACGCCTCTTCGCAGTCTCTACCTCTTCGTGTCGTCGGTGAGTCTACAAACCCAAACCACCCCCCATATGTATTTTTCATCCTTACTCTCCCCTTTACGCACCTTTACGCCCAAATTCGCCACCCCTCCATCAACACCAAAGCCTGTCCTTACTCTACTGGGCTTGGTTACTCAAGAGGCTCTAATTCATGCACCTACTCACTCACTCTACTGAACACCACCGCCCCCGCCATCCTGATATATGGCAATGGACTCCAGGTAATGTGTGTGTGTGTGTGTGTGTGTGTGTGTGTGTGTGTGTGTGTGTGTGTGTGTGTGTGTGTGTGTGTGAGAGAGAGAGAGAGAGAGAGAGAGAGAGAGAGAGAGAGAGAGAGAGAGAGAGAGAGAGAGAGAGAGAGAGAGAGAGAGAGAGAGAGAGAGAGAGAGAGAGAGAGAGAGAGAGAGAGAGAGAGAGAGAGAGAGAGAGAGATTGTGTATCTGTTCCTGCATTCGCGCACGAGTAAATAAACTGGGAACGCAGAATGAATGCCACGAGTAGGAATCTGCAGCAAATAGGTATTACAGGTGGATATACGTAACGTTATCACAGCGCAGCACGCCCCCAGATATGCCCCGCAGACACACGTAATATTGCACCGGACTCGTGACTCTTGGGACAAAAACGAGAGATGTATATTACTGAACTCTTTAGTCTTTGCTCTAAACAGCTTGAAGGATTTATATATAAACGCAATACTGTTGAATTAATGTTTCGTCTTAGTTGAATATTATCACTTAGCACGTTGGATAGTATAATATGTTAATACTTCTCGGAAAACAAGCCTTAATGGAATACAATGTGCAGTTATTCATGCACAGAAAATACACACTTGCACTACTGTTTTATTCTCAAATAATTCCTATACGTTATTTTTCAACTCTACGTGGGAATTAATTGTACCAGTATAGAGATAAATCCATGAAAAGTAAGAAGATCAACTCGAATAAAGATTTAATCAAAACAGCTGTTCTCTATGTATAACAGGAAAGAAATACATGAATATAGTGAAGTCGCGTTGTGCAGCGGTATTAAATGCATAGATTAAGCTTCAAAAATATAAATAAAATAGTATGTAACAGCACGCTGGATTGAAAGGCACAGTAGAAGAACTAACTGAATACAAAAATTATAATTACAAATGCACACTTTAAAGTTTAAAAAAAAAAAAAAAAAAAAACAACGAAAAATATAAAACAATAACATAAACTGACTAAAGTATTTTTTTAATCGCAAGAAACAAAAAGAAATAAAAAAAAAAATAACACTAGTGATGAGAAAACAGAAATTGATGTAAAATGTTGCGCTACGTCAATCTTATGAAAAAAAGGAAAAAAAAATATATATGTAACATCCTCATTTCATAAAACAGAAAGAGAAGCAATATCCGCAGCTGCATTACCCGCACGGCGCAAAACACTAGCAATATGTAAATAATAACCGCCCGTACTGACTGTAATGAAGAACGGAGAAAAAAAATGAAGGGGGGAAAAAGTGTTGCGATATGAAAAGCGTGTAGTAGAGGCAGGGGAAAAAAGTGAGGAAAGTAAGGAAATAATATATGATACGTGTAGATGACCTATATAAACTAACTCCCCTCTAGAACATGTTGTCTCCCTTCTCACTTCACCTTATCTGACCTTATCTGACCCAGCAAATACAAGGTCTATATGAGTGTAATCCCTCCACAAAAGTACATCTAGGTATGAACTGTTTGTCTTAGAACTATGATACCGATATTGTTCCCTACAAATACACAATTCCTCTTAACTTAGGAACTTTAGTATTTCTTTTTACCTGATACTACAATTGTTTTCCTTATAAAAATACACTTTCTCAATAATTATTCCTTCCTCGAAAAATTAGATCCTTAAATTGTCTCTCTGAAAATATATATATATATATAAAAAAAAAAGGAAATATATATATGAACAAGAAAAATTTATCTCCCCAAATTGCTTTCGCTTATAAAAATTACGCTAAAAAAAATGCTCTCAAAAATTGGTATCCTAAAATTGTCTCCTCAGAAAAATATAAAAAGAACGAAATGTATAAGAACAAGAAAGATTTATTCTCCAAAATTGCTTTCCTTTATAAATCATTCTCAGAAAAAAAAAAAAAAAAAAATCTTATCTAAAAATGGGATCCTCAAATCACATCCCTGAAAATATAAAAAGAACGAAATATATAAGAGAAAAAAAAATATATTCCCTCAGAGGCCGCCGTGGTACAGTGGAACCATGCGTGCTTTGGGGTCTGAGGAGTCTCCAAGCGCACGGGTTCGAATCTTGTCCACGGTCCGAGTGTAGGTTGGGCTTCATCACTCGGGACAACGGTTTCCTAGCGGGTGGGCTTTGAGATAGCCCAGAAATTCCCGTGAAAAGCCAAATAAAAAAAAATTGCTTTCTCTTATGAAAATACGCTCAGAAAATAAAAATGTTCTATTTCCTCTAAAAATGGGGTCTTTAAATTGTCTCCCTGGAAATATAAAAAGAACTAAATATGTAAGAAAAGGAAGATTTATCCCCCCAAATTGCTTTCTCTTATAAAAAAAAATACGCTCTCAAAATAAAAATGTTCTTCCTAGGATCTAAAATTGGGATCCTCAAATTGCCTCCCTGAAAATATAAAAGAACGAAATATATATAGAAAAAAAGAAAGATTTAGCCTCTAAAATAGTTTTCCCTTATAAATATTACGCTTAGAAAATAATGTTCTCTCTAAAAATGTGACCCTCAAAATTGTCTCAATAAAATACATAAAGAATGAAAAATATAAGAGAAAAGGAAAATGTATCCCTGAAAATTATGATCCCTGAAAAAAAAAAAAAATGTATACCCCATAAAATAAATAAATAAAAAAAAAACAGAAAAAAAAAAAAAAACAGATAGAGAACATGTATATTAACTGTAGTCCAAGGATATAAATTTTCCTTCTTTATTGTTGGATTCACCCGTTGTAAAAATCAAGTCTATATCGCTCAGTGTCCAGCATGACGCCTTGCACAACACCAGGGCGCTACGAATACTGCAGTGTGATCCAGCGTAGAACAATCCAGAGATACAAAAGGAGATTAGTATTTAATAACTTAGTGTAAGATAATGAAGTGGTGTGTAGTATTCACCACACTTCCGTCAGATTAATGAGAGAGAGAGAGAGAGAGAGAGAGAGAGAGAGAGAGAGAGAGAGAGAGAGAGAGAGAGAGAGAGAGAGAGAGAGAGAGAGAGAGAGAGAGAGAGAGAGAGAGAGAGAGAGAGAGAGAGAGAGAGAGAGAGAGAGAGAGAACGCGTCGGACAAACAGCATGCTAGAAAATTATCATAACTGTAAGTATAAAAATGTTACTTTTCAAATTAAGCTGATGAAGATATCTAGCTTTCTCTTTTTTCATTACTAAGGATTTCTTCTGTACACTAATTGGACTCAACATCTGGCTTCATGAGGAGCAGACTTCACTTATGTTATTTCACTTCTAGTCAATTTCACATGAGATTTTGCAGACTTACTCAACCCTGCACCGAACAATCTCAACCAGACTGACTATTGGATCGATTTTTTTTTCTTTCTGCAGCCAAAATAAGACTTCTTTCTGAACACACACTACTTATGATATATCTGTCTATAAATATATCTAATACACTGACCTAAATATTTTCTGTTAACAATTTAGAGTTTTATTATGTTAGATGAAGTAGGTGGATGGATACATTAGGATAAGGGAAAGAAATCACATAATGTATCTCTATAAATTTCCACCACTTGCATCGACATTAAGACTCACTTTCATACGTTAAGCTGTTACGTTAGAAGAAATGGAATGTAGCGATACGAATGAGGAGCTACATATGTACTACCACAGACATCAATAATAAGACACACTAGATGGCGTAACGTTAAATCAAACACAAGGATAGGCAGGAAGTCACAGATGTACTCTATGATACCAGAGGCCACTTACACCAACAATGAGACTCACTAATTAATGGACGAACCAAACTCATAGCCGCCTCGTAAGCTTTCATAACGTTAATCAGTCAAGTAATCAGACACGCACACCAATGAGAGGAGGAAGCAGCGAGAGAACCACCAGCTTCCTGCCATCTGATCCATAACTCAAATTTTCAACAATTACAAAGTTTCGATAAAATGGTTAAAGTTACCGATGTGTGTAGGGGGAGCGATGACCGGATAGAAATGAGGGGGGGAATAGAGAAAGAGAGAAAGGGAGGAAGGGAGGGATAAGGGTACAAATGAGAGGGAGAGTATAAGGGAGGAGAGCGAGAGAGAGAGAGAGAGAGATGGGGAGGGAAGAGGGGTCAGGAACCTCCTAAATCGGTTCGAAAACTAATTAGAGCTTTGGGGAACAGCCGGTTTTTTAATCTTTTACTCTCCCATATTAAAAAACGTCGTTTGAAATGGATGCCTCCGCTCATTAGGAAGGTGAAGCCGCAGTGTGCTGGTGCGGGCCATGGACGCCAGGCACTACCATTACTAGTACGCGGCCGCGGGGAAAAGGGAGAGGCATCGCAGCCAGGTGAATGAAGGTGTACGCGAAAGAGAAATGGGCCATAAAGGGAACGAGGCAATAAGATGAATGAGAGAGAGAGAGAGAGAGAGAGAGAGAGAGAGAGAGAGAGAGAGAGAGAAATGGTGTATTTGGTACGTACCGCCGTCTGGTGTTTTCACTCAGGCAGCCTAAGGGAGAGCTAATCAAGCATTCTTATTTACTTAACTCTTGTGCGCTGCACCAATTACTACACAGAACCAGGTAAGATCTGAATATAATGCTGCAATAGTGGCTCGCTCTCACAATTAATTAGACATAAATTAATTAGGCAGAGCGATACTCTCTTTCATTAGGGCGGTCCAAAGAGTTATATTAATGTGTGCCTGGAAAGAATGTGCTGCTGTCATCCCCAGAGCCGCCGCAAGTGTCGCAGTTCACCCTCCCCGAGTCTCTCCGTGCCGGATCTCGAGTGGCCGTACAGTGTGTGGTTGTGCAGGGTGACCCTCCCGTCACCCTGGCCTGGCTACACAACGGAGCCCCGGCCCCCTCTACGCCTGGGGTCACCGTCACGCCCCTGGGGCAATACGTTCTGGCGCTGGTCATCGAGAGGCTGCGGCAGGAACACTCCGGGAATTACACCTGCCAGGCCAGCTCCCCCGCCGCCACCTCGGCACACTCCGCCACGCTCAGAGTTCACGGTAAACCAATACTCCCTATACTCAGCCTGACGCTAACACTTTCTTTCAGTGCCACCCTCCATCAAGGCCTTTGACTTCGGGTCCCTCGTGTCGGGTATGCGGACCACTGTGACTTGTGACGTACAGATGGGGGACCCGCCAATGACACTCATGTGGCTACGTGATGGCCACCCACTCGTGCCCACTACTGATCTCCAACTCAGCCAGCACGACTCTTTCTCCTCCAGCCTCATCCTCACGCACGTGCGGCCTCCCCACGCCGGTAACTACACGTGTGTGGCGCGCAACGAGGCACGTGAGGTCAGCTACACCGCCCAGCTCCTCGTGCGCGGTAACGTACTGACAAACAAGAAAGCTCTAGCACCGGCACGCACAGCACAGCACCGCACAGCACAGCACATAACACCTGCACCTAGTTAATGCTTCACTCTCTCCTTCCAGATTCCTCCAGAGTGGCGGAAAGCTGGCACCAATTAGGCACATTATTATTGCACTAACCCTTCACTCGGCACCGCTTGTCACAACACCTGCGTCAGTCATTGCCAAGCACCTGAAGAGTGGAGACAAGGGAAGGTGATTTCGATCCAGACACCAAAGAGAGAGAGAGCCAATAATGAGATACAATCATGTATCAGTTATCATCCCACCTTCCCTTGCTCTTACTCGTGCTCAAGGTCACTACTAATCTCTAAAGGTTACTCATTGGCAGTATTCTGACCCCTCGACTCTTGATGAGGTGTTGTGCAGGTATCCTTGCATGTCCATCCTATGTATTACAGTGTTCTTACTTCCTTATGCATGGTGTGTCTACTGATCACCATGGTAGTCTTCCAAACATGACAAGAAGTAAATTGATGGTAAATGACGTATAAAAATTCAAATATTTCATCCGTGAAAACAACATTGCAAAATACTTCGACATATGGATTTCTCTGAGGTGTCTAAATCATCATTTGGCTTTCATAAACAACGTTCTTTTTTTAGATTCATAACTTTGACGATAAAAATGCAAAAAATTTAGCTTAAAGTTTCAGAAACAAATTTTACTCCAAGAAAAAGATATGCACGTCTTATATACATTCAAGAGAGCGATATCAATGTCTTTGAACACCACAATTTGAAGACAAGCCAAAGAACAAAACAACTAACTCGGCCATGACGATTACTTCGGTCAAATTCAATCAGAAAACCAATGATGATCAGAACATTGGGAGGAAATTAAGATCATACTACAGTCAAAGTAAAAATTCCAGAGCAATAACACTGCGTACTCGCTCACACATACTTAGTACGATACAACCTAAACAACATTAATTGACCCAAATAAAACTTAAAAGGAGAAAAAAACAATTGGACAACAACACCTTAGAAACTTAAAGAAAACTAAAACGAAATCACAAAGAGAGAAAAAAAACAATGAAAAGTGTAGCAAAGGATAAAACTACAAGGCAATCAAACACCACATTTAATGACCACCCAGCTGCCGCAATTCTCTAAAGACTCCGATAGCAAATGTCACAAATAAGCAGGACCCGCGTACGTAGCTTTTCCAATACAGCGGCCGCCACACCTTCAAGTTAACGGCAGCTGGGAACGTTGCATTTCTTTGGTGTTGCTAACCATTATGTTCTATCTAGATATACGATCCGGCGACAATAAATGAACCAGCGTGTAATGTCTTTTCTTATTATCATTTTTCTTTTGCATGATTCTTTTGCGTCCCTAAATTCATATAAAAAAAAAAGTATTTGTGGTTTTAATGGTGTGAGTCAAGTTTTCTTTTCTCTTTCTATCTTACTTCACTGTTGTTCCTCTTTCGTTCTTGTTTCATATTCTTCCCTTTCTTTCTTTAGTGTTTCGCCTCGTCTTGGTGTGATGGCAGTGTTTTTAATCATCTTCCGAATCCAGAACAATGCAGCGTCTTCAGTGGTTAGTTGAGCACGGCATTAAAGTTCGTAATATCTCTTCTGACAAAAGTAATGTAGTCCGTGGTTTGTATTTTCTTTCCCTGCAGGACACGGTTTTCCTTCCCAGTGGTTAGGTAAGAGGCAGAACGACGCGCGATTCCTGATATCCTGAGTTACAGTTATGCGGATTAGTAGGATATTGAGTACTAGTTGTATTTGCGTTCATCAATAGCAACGTTTGCGTTCACCATTAATCAGCACATTGCGGTGAATATCTTGTGATTAAAAGTAGTGCTGGATATGTGGCGATGATTAATCCGGACGGTAACCACATTAAATCGACGGATCTGAATAATTTTCTTGATAGTAAATTCACGTGATTATTCAGTGAGGAAATTTATTAAAAAGGACAAGTGACCTTATCCAAAAAAAAAAAAAAAGATGCTTATATAATTTGCACTTAAAAGTCTTGAAACAGCTGCAACGTGATCCCAATCCACATATAGAAAAATTATACTACATAGCAAGGAGTTGAATGCCATGTTATAAGAGTTGTATATGTAATTAGTTCATTAGTCATTAGCAATTAACTTCCTATGTAAATAAAAATCCTCAGCATAGTCAAGAATTTCCCTATTACTACCTATGATCTAGTGTGGCCCTTGTATGTGCCTGTACTCGTATTTAGGCTCCCCTACACCATGCATTCATAGTGTGTAATTAATACTTTGTGCTGGATTCTTCATACTAACTAAGACTGATATGACGTGCTTAGTTTTCTTTAGAGAATCTTTTTTTTATGTAATTTCTATAAAGTGAGAACAAGAAAACGGATTAGTACAACGAGTCACAACAGAGAGATACATGTTCGCTGTTCCGTCATTCCTGGCTTGACTCGAGTCCCATAATTCAACTAACTAATAAACTAACTAAATAAATAAAATAAGAAAGAAATCAATAAAACACAGTGAACTAAAACATTGAAATAATTTCTTGAATATTGTTTTGTAAATAAAAATTGTTCACACATTACAGTTCTTCTCCCATCAATTAAGAAACTAAGAAAGAAAACGCATTAATTCATAGGACTGACCTGAAGGAAAGGGAAACATGAGGTACTTTAATCAAGCGAAATGGCACAGACACCCTGCAGTGGGTTTGACTACAGCACAGCTATAATATCACTACACAGACTACTGTTGGCGAGACAACAAACACTCTTCCAAACAAAGAGTCTGCAGTGAACGAGCTGACGCAATGACACCCGCAGGTTCAGATCCGAGGTGACTACACACACAGCGAGCGCCCAGCAGAGGAACAAAGACCCTAAGCCTCAGTACGTGATCTGCGCTGCTCCGCTACCAAATAGTTATCAATTTTTCTCACCGCATTCAATTTCGAGCCTGGCGCAGCACATGTACAATGAACATAACTGTCAGTAAGATAAAAATAATGAGATCAACTGATGATTATCACCCTGCGAGGCGCCAGTAAAACACAGCAGCCTGCACCCTGCTGTTATATACTCCCACCATCATAAGGAAGCAGTATCTATGAACAAAACCATGAATACCCTGAAATGCTGAAAACCTTAATGAAATCATACCGAAGAAATATATTGTGTATAAAACCCTCACTTTATCTATCAATTTCATTCCATTTCCCATCATTTATTTACATTAATCTTACGGAGAGTGGGCGCACGTAACTCCCTCCGCCCCTCGGACCCGGATGACTGAGCACCGCACATTAAAACTTATTCTAGACAGATCACTCGCTAATTAGAGATAAGTCCCAGAGTAGATCAAGATAATGGCCGGGTGATGATGGGAGAGATGAGGGCGGACTGGGGCGGGCTGGACAGGGATGGGTGGAGGCAGGGCGGTGTAGACGGGGTGGGGTTTTAGACAGGCCTCCCTCGGGATCTGATAATAGAAATAATGACTGCAGGAGAACGTCAGCCTTGGGGAGGGGAAGCTATGGCATTGAGGAAGCAGGGAGAGGCGCGTCTAGGGAGAACATTACGAGGAAAAGATAGAATTAAGAAAGGGAGAATAAAATGGAAATGAAGAAGGCTAGAACCAGGTTGAGGAGGAGGAAGAGGAGGAGGAGGAGGAGGAGGAGGAGGAGGAGGAGGAGGAGGAGGAGGAGGAGGAGGAGGAGGAGGAGGAGGAGGAGGAGGAGGAAGAAAACAATGCGATGGTGAGGGAGGGAAGGAGGGATGCTGCTGCACTAATTGGCGCCGAACTGCTGGTGCGGCCAAAAGGAAGTGGGAATCGATGGATTAAAAAAAGAAGAAAAGTAAAAAAAAAGAAATATCAGAGAGAGAGAGAGAGAGAGAGAGAGAGAGAGAGAGAGAGAGAGAGAGAGAGAGAGAGTCCACTACGATCAGCCAAACTGTCGATAATTACAAGCTATCAATTAGAGGGAAGGGCACACATCATTACGGCTCTTGTGATGAGAGAAGCTGAGCAAACACTGCTTAGCGCGATTACAGCAACACCACCCGCGACACGGAAACATACATCAAACATAAGAGACACGCAGCCATTATCATCAATCAATTGATTCTAAGTCACTATCAACACAATTACCAGGAAAATCTATGTAGGATCGTGTTCTCAAGTGTTTATTTTTATATTGTTGTTTAAGTATTTTTTTTATTTGCTCGTAATTGCTTGAGTGTTATGACGCGTTTTCATATTCATTCTGCTTGCTAATTGGTGATTTTATACAGCGTTAAAAACTTATGTGGGGATTAAAATAGTGAGGACTCTGACCATTAATCTTCTGACCTCCATAGAGTCATGATAATATAATCGTCTAACCACACCCAAACTCATGGTAAATATGCGTCTTACTACTGAAAATAGGGATTCTCCATCAACAATAAGGAGGAAAAAGCACATAAACAAAGAAACTGTTATTTCGTGGCCTTGGAAAAAAAGTTACGTTGAAAATCGAGAACATTGAAGAATAAGAGCTCCTATTCGAAGATCATCAAAATATAGAATAGTGAGTGCGGGAAAAAGGGAATATCGAAACAACAGTGATTGCTGAAAATGAAATGTATAATTCCAATCAATCCATCTAAAAAATAAAGCCACGCTAATATCAACAGTAATAATCATCCAAAAAACAAAGATAACCACAATATTGCTATAGAGAGGCAAAATTCAGCTTTTTCAAACACCACTGATCATACAATACACCTACAAACTTAAACTTATACGTAGTAAAACCAAAGCTATCAACTCCTCAAATGTACACTGAGACCACCTCTATAATATAAACGTCCCACCTTCCCCCTAAAAAAAACACAAAAACACACATAAAAGAATAAAAAAACAAGCCTTTCTCAAAACAGCAGCGGTCACCAGAAATATTACTTGAGCCACAGCCGTGAGACCACCATCACTTCGCTCTCTCATTAACCTTATGGTGGCGTTGGGCCTTCAGGGGTCAGGGAGCAGGGAGAGGGAGGGGAGAAATGGGTAGGGTAGTGGTGTTGGGGGTCGGAGGGTAGGAGCTGCCGCCGAGGGAGTAATGGCCTGGGGGAGAGAATGTGATGAAGGTGGAGTAGATCGATGCGAACGGGGCCAAGTTACTCCTAATGTTGGAAGGAAATGGAAGCATCTAACAGGCGGAGATTAGCCTTGGAAGGGGGTCGTCTGGTAGGCAAAGAGATGCGAGGGAAAAATGGCTGACAAAAAAAAAAAAAAAAAAGAGAGATTAATGGTAGGGTAAAGTAAAAATGAATGAAGGAAAGGATGAAAAAATGTCTCACAAACGAGTAGATGATGAAAGGAAAAGAAAATGTAGAGAACGAAATGTTATCTCTGGCATCGAAGTTGTTGTGAATGTAAGAGATGATGTTTGGAGGATGAAAAAAAGGAAACAGTGGGTGGAAAGAAAGAAAGAATAATAGAAGCGAAACTAGAGATACTGGAGACGAAAGGAAAAACTGAATACGATGTGCGAAGGGAAAAAAAATAGACAAAAAGAATGAGGCAGGTAAAAAAAAAAAAATTAAAAAAAAGAAAGGAACAAGAGAAAAGGAAAAGCCATTGCGATAAGACGTGACAGTGGAAAAATTAAATGAAAAGAAGGAAATAAAGAAAAAAACAATGAAAATGGAAAAAGGCAAAGCTTGGAATAACAGAGATAAGAATACAGCAAAAAGTGATAAAGTGAACATGAATGGAGACTGTTCAAAAAGGGTAATTGAAGCAGAAAATTGTATTAAAGAAA
Organism: Portunus trituberculatus; assembly: GCF_017591435.1. Lineage (NCBI taxonomy): Eukaryota > Metazoa > Arthropoda > Malacostraca > Decapoda > Portunidae > Portunus > Portunus trituberculatus. The sequence goes on along the minus strand of NC_059269.1, from coordinate 5,739,552 downwards.
GAGATGGAGAGAGAGAGAGAGAGAGAGAGAGAGAGAGAGAGAGAGAGAGAGAGAGAGAGAGAGAGAGAGAGAGAGAGAGAGAGAGAGAGAGAAAAGCTCCTGAAGGCATAAATGAAATGTGTAGATTGTGAGAGAAAGGAAAAGAAAGAGTAGGAGAGTCAGATTAATAAACCGTGAGACAAAAGTTAAAAAGGGTAGAGGGAATGTAGGTACAATAGTTGTTAAAAAAGAAAATGGAGAAATAGCTGGAACATTATAACTGCATTAATTAGTAAAATAAGGCCATTAGAGACAAGCAATTCAATGGAGGGAACTCAACGTGGAAGTGAGAAAACTATTCAACTTTTATGAAAGAGAGAGAGAGAGAGAGAGAGAGAGAGAGAGAGAGAGAGAGAGAGAGAGAGAGAGAGAGAGAGAGAGAGAGAGAGAGAGAGAGAGAGAGAGAGAGAGAGAGAGAGAGAGAGAGAGACCAGAGCCGTTTGAAAGCAAGAGCTGTTACATTAGACAAACCAATTAAGGAAATAATAAAGAAAAAATAAAGAATATAATCATGTCCAGAGTAAAATTATAGTCATTAGGTTGATGATGAAAATGATGATGATGATGATGATAAGTGATGATGATGACTATGATTTATTGCTTTAAAACTTGGTAGGCAATAGATAAAGTTCAGACATAACCACATTACAGAACCCTCTTAAATACATCAAGACACAAACACGTCATGAACGAAACCAAAGGAAACTTAAATGAAATTCACAAGCGATGCCAAATTTTCTCCTTATCATCCCATCGCGTATTGTATTGGTCACGTCAACGCCACTTTACTACGTTCAATACAGTCCAGTACTTTTATTGCTCTCATATGTACTGGCATTCCCACTGTTTTATTGATATTTATTTTTCCGCCATCGTAACAGCAGATATTTCTTTCATGTAAATGTTGATCTTGTTTCTTTTTCCTTTCAACTCGTAATGTTCATTGTTCTATTATATTGAGTGAGTCGTTGTGTTATGTTCTTTCACGCGTATCTCTCCTCAGTTTATTTATTACTCCTATTATTACTACGAGAGAGAGAGAGAGAGAGAGAGAGAGAGAGAGAGAGAGAGAGAGAGAGTAACGTAAGGCTTTTTCCTGTCACTCATTCCTCCCAGTTTACGGAAAAAGAAGACTATAATAATAACTCTGGTCTAATTTAAGACTGCAGGAGTTTAAAAAGTTCTCAGCTCGTGACTTCTCCCCCTCCTTCCCTTCACTGCCCTCCTGTCCTACGGTTCGCTGGTGCAAGATTTCTTATTACTGAACTGATTGCTTTTCCTCATTCACACCTCGCTTATGTTGTTGTTTTCTTATCATAGCGTGTAGGTGAGCGAAACAAAGTCAAATGTACTGTTGTTTTAAGAGTTCATAGCCAAAAAGTCTTATGATGGATCTGATTGCGTTTCGTCGACTGTGTTTTCATGTCATATCGTGTAGGTGAATGAAATTAATGTAAAGTTGTCTTAAGAATTGATGCTACGAAGCGGAGTCAAATATTTCTTGCCTTTATTATTTTTTTCAGAACATGGCATTACTTATCTGGACAATCGTTCATATCGCAGTATTATAACAGATTCTCTATGTATACTTTCCTATCCTAATCATGTACAGTTGGCTCAAGATGTAATGTCGCAAGATCTACTAGAAACATCCTGTACATTTGGCAAAATATGACATTACTCTTGGTGCAGCGGTACATGTACTGTACCTCTAGCTAAATAAGTATTTTCATGTTCGTTTTCCAATCATTGAACTAACACTGCATTTCCCCCTCGCTCTTAACTACCATGCTGACTTTCTTCTTTTCATATATATAATAGCACTGGAGAAGAAACAAATTAAATTGTTATGGTTGTGTAATTATATTAGTAGTAAAAGGCACCTCATCTAAATGTAATACTCTCTTTTCTTTATCTTATTTCTGATTAATAGTTTCCAACAGTAACACCAAACTAAACATCTACTATGTACATATGTATTTCTAGAAAATAGTTTAGTTTGATCTAAATTTAACTCTTTATGTTCCTTTTTCCCATTCCTTGTCAGTGTTTCTTGGACGCTTCGCAATGCTGTTCTATATTTTCTTATGTATGTGTTTCATGCAAGTAGGTTGTGGTTGTGGTTTTCCTATCTTCTCTCACACCTCTAGTGTTGTGTTGCACCTAAATCACATATTTAGAAAACAATTAATAATAATACTTTTCTATTCTGTATTGAATTACTAACAAATCCCTTCGTTTACAATTATGCCAATGTAGTCCATGACTCATTGAACCCTATCCCTCACACCTTTCATTAGCCACATGGTACGAACAGAGGAGATAGATTCCAATTCTCTCTCACTCTCTCTGAGCCATTCCACTTCCCATAATTCACCCCAGGAGATGAGGAAGCGAGAAGGGAGGATGGGCATTGGGGATATTAAACATGTCCCTTCCTCATTCCTTCCCCTGGAGTGACTCAAGCTTACTACATCTCCACAGTGCCGGCCAGGTGGGTGAAGGAGCCTCGAGACGTGAGTGTGATTCGAGGGGAGGATGCCATTCTCACCTGCCAGGCAACCGGCTTCCCAGAGCCCACCGTTACCTGGAGAAGAGCTCGGCCAGGTGAGAGAGGCAATCAGGGAGGTGAAGGAGGTAGAAGTGAAAGAGGCAAAGGTGAAAGAGGAGGAGAGCAGATGGTCAGGTAAGAGAATGAAGGGAAAGGGAAGATGATCCCAGAAAAGACAGATAGTCGCGAAGATGAGACTAAGAAATGGAGGAAGAGGACTTCAACGAGAGAGGAGTAAAAGTAGTAGAAGGGTTAGATCAGGTATGGCTATTAAAAGACAGGAAAGGAGGAGGAGGAGGAGATAGCCCAGAAAAGATAGTAAAGGAAAATGGGATAGTTGATGAAACAATATGAAGATCAAGTGCGAAAAGAATAGAAGCAAAGGAGGAGGAAAAAACATAGAAATAGTCAAGATGAAGAGAAAGGAAGAGAGTAGGAAGAAGTCTTAAGAAAAGGAGAAAGAGAGAAAGAGAGAGAAGCTGTTGGACGTGGACAAATATAGTAGGAGCAGGAACCAAGCAAGCAGTCAGGGAGGAGAAGAGAAGATGGAAGGGAGGAAAAGGTTTTAAGCGAGAGAAGTTGCAGGATGTGAACAAATAGAGCAGTGGACGAGTGGGAGGGAGCTGGAGAGGGATAAGAGTGAGGAGGCTGACTGAGTTCACGCTGCTTCAAGAGGGACACGTTGTATGAAGCATTTTGCCAAACACCTACGAGCAATTTAGTTCCACACACACACACACACACACACACACACACACACACACACACACACACACACACACACACACACACACACACACCAACTTTCGTAATGACATTCAGTGAGAAACTAATTACTCGCTCTCACCTGTAAAGTTTGAGAGAGATTTTAGATTGCCTCGCACCAATATCTGGAGGCATCACGTATTTTTTTTTTTTTTTTGGGCAGCAACTCATCTAGCTTTTTCTTCCTTTTAGATTTTTAGGTCAGGTTTTGCAGCGAGGGAATGCAGATGAATTTATCCAAGACAGGAACAGTTGATCGGGAGTGAGGTGGGACGGAGCAGGAGGAAACGCTAATACATACAAACTTCTTTTAAAATTTTCAGCTTTGTGTGTCACGTGACGTTTTTTTTTTTCTTATTTTTCTATCACGACTGACCAGCACAAACTTTTTCGCGTCGAGTAATTTAAGCAGATAACGTAAAGGCTGATCGCACGCTTGATTTGATCCTGAGGTAAAAATAAAATCTGGAAAATAATTTGTTTTAAGCTCATGTCCTGTTATTTGTACACTCTTAAAAAGAATCCTGAATTCATAGTTGCAGAAATGTTGCTTTTAGTTCAGTACTGGTGTCTCTACTATTCCTCAAGTTTCCATTAATTTCGCAGTGATTTCAACAAACACTTGCTTCCTCGAACTATATGTAAATGCAATATTAATTTGACAGAGGCAGGAATGTTGTTGTTTTTTTCTAATCAAGTACTTATAACTTTAATAATCTTCAGGTTTACATAAATACTAATGAGTTTATAGTGTACCAAGAGCTACTTTTCTCGAAATTTATACTAGAATGCAATACCAAGTTGATAAGAGCTAGAAACTTTGTATTTTTGTGTATAGACCATAAGATATCCAAGCTCACGTAAATTACAAAATGACTATAGTACCTCCAGACGCCACTTACCCGGAACAATAACTAAATAACATCAACTCCATCCTATTCATTACATTCTTCCTTTCTGTAACGCAACCTGAAAAAGAACAAAAAGAATATATATACACAATAGCAGCACGACTCCGCCGCCTTCAGGGAACCATTAAAGAGATATACTCACACAACAGCAAGGAAAAACACGACCCTCATGTGAAAAAGTAAATATAATCCTTCCACAGGGCCAGCAAAGGGCATGTACAGCAGCGTGGATGTTGACGTGGGTGTGAGTCTGCCTCTGAGTCGATCTTGGGGCAACGGGACACTGGTGGTGGGCTCAGTGACAGAGGAGGCAGAAGGGGACTACCTGTGCGAGGCTAATAATGGAGTGGGGACCGGCCTCTCGCAAATCATCAACTTACAAGTGCACGGTAAGGCTAAGGATAAGGTGTCAGGTTAAGCTTACGGTTATGCTGTTGAGAGAAGGTATTATTGCTACCTTATCTTCATTGCATGTATGTTTGGCGAGAATTGTGGGGATGAAAGACCTCTAGTATATCGTCACCTTGGGAGTACACAGTAAGGCTAAGGATAAAGTGTTAGGTTAGGCTTACGTTGTTGAGAAAAGGTACTGTTTTCTGTCTGATCTTCAATGCATGCAGGTTTGGTCATAGTTATAGGTGTCAGAGGCTTTTAATACATCAAGTAGTGTTAAGTTAGGTTAATATTCGTGTTCTAAAACGGTTAGCCATTACTGTTTTCCAAAGGCTCTAGTTGAAGATATTTGTGTTTTAAGGATATTTTCATGGATTCATTGATAGATTGGCAAAATTTCTAGTTTATATAAGAGAAAATGTCTTTAGAACTCCTCTAGTCGTCTTTGTGGCCTTCGAAAACTGTCGTGGTGAGAGAGCAAGTCGTTTTTTTAATACGGACGTAAGAGCCATGGTGTTGAAAGAAGATATCATTTTAACCTCATCTCCATTGCACGAAAGAGGTCACAATTATGGTGTTTATAGGCCACATTACTGGGTTTGGATGCCACCTCAGTGAGTCCAGAGATTAAAGCTGAGAGTTTTGCTACATCTATGTATGTTGAAGATGAGAGAAAAATTAAACGTTTGATGACATTAATACTTTCCAAAGTTACATTTATAAATCACCAGGTCACACTGATAAGTCTTGGGTTAATGTAATTAGTTTGATGGTCAAGTTAAACACACACACACACACACACACACACACACACACACACACACACACACACACACACACACACGAGCCAAGAACAAAAGCATTATCCTTAACACACTTTAAAACAAAACACAAAAACATGAGGCGGAAAAGATAAACGCAAAGAGAGAAAGAAAGAAGAGAAAACGACACAAAGCAGTAAAGAAAACAAGGTAATGGGATCTGCCTGCTAAGCCCTGACAGTAGTACATACTCTCACGTACCTAACTTTACCTGATAAATTGTGCCAAGAGGCTTAGAGGCCCTCAGGTGGCTCCTTGTGTCTCTCCTTTACGCGGAAAATATTGGAAAGAGAACTAGAGCGAGAGCGAGAGAGAGAGAGAGAGAGAGAGAGAGAGAGAGAGAGAGAGAGAGAGAGAGAGAGAGAGAGTTAATTCAGCCAATGTCGTGCGGGAGGAAAAATATTCATGCACTCCCACCACCACCAACACCACCACCGCCACCACTACTACCACCACCACTACCACCTCCACCACCATCGCAGCTCCCAGTCAGCAGCGGTGCAGTAATTATCTAACACTCCGGACACCAATGAGTAAAATGTTTTTCCATGAGTGGTATTAATTAAACATGAAGATAATCACATGTACTATTACTCATTACTCAAATAAATGTCCATGTTTCCCTGGCTATTTGTGGTTAGAAAAATATACTACAGAGAGAGAGAGAGAGAGAGAGAGAGAGAGAGAGAGAGAGAGAGAGAGAGAGAGAGAAACTTTTATCAAACTAATAATATTCATAAGAAAGATAATATAGAGTGATTTTCAGATACGCAATAATATTCTTGTACAGGTAGGTGTGAATATAATATGAAAAGTACACCTACCACGTTTAATACTCTAGACTTTCACTTCATTAATTTTAAAACTAAATACTAAATCCCTTATATGACTTTACCATTCCAACACTGAGTAGCCAAACAGCCTAAAAACACGAATTATACCCAAACTAAATAGATGGCACTTTTTTACCTTCCTTTTTGGACTCAGTGGCATCTTGGTCAGCTTTTATATTCATTTTTGTTTTCTATTTTCTTGTTTAAATTGTGTGTATTAACTTAAATGTCATAACCTACGTTCATCAAATCATGTGTAGTATTTTTATCATATTTTTACATACCTAACACATTCTATATATGTCTGCAGTCATTAAACCAACCTATCTACCCACCTACCTATATATCTATCTATTAATTCCACGTGTGTTCCGCAGCGCCGCCAGTGGTGAGCGGGGACGGCCGGGTGGAGGCACGGCGGGGCGAAAATGTCAAGCTGCACTGTGAGGCTCGAGGGGACCCGCCCATCAGTCTCACTGTGGCCAGGGACGGCAAACCCCTCAACACCAACGACTACAGGTGCGTCTGGGAGGGAGAGAAAAGTTATCAGTAGTAGTAGGGGTGGTGGTAGTGGTGGCTATAGTAGTAGCAGTAGTAGTAGTAGTAGTAGTAAAGTAGTTGTTGTGGTTGTTGTTGAAATTATGCCAAGAGGAGGAGGAGGAGGAGGAGGAGGAGGAGGAGGAGGAGGAGGAGGAGGAGGAGGAAAAGGAGAAGGAGAAGGAGAAGGCGAAGGAAAAAGAGAAAGAGAGGGAGAAGGAGAAGAAGTAAGAGGAGGATGAGGATGATGATGATGATGAGGAGGAGGAGGAGGAGGAGGAGGAGGAGGAGGAGGAGGAGGAGGAGGAGGAGGAGGAGGAGGAGGAGGAGGACGAGGAAAAGAAAAAGAGGAGAATTCGATAAGATTACATAATATATTCAAATAGACGTGTAGATCTTAGAATGACCGTTTGTGGACCAGCTTTAACCAAGTATTTAACACTTTCAGCACTGGGACGCATTTTTGCCTTGAATTTTGGGTATTATTAGACGATTTTATTTACATTAGGAAGGGTCTATGGAGGTCAGAAGATTAATGGCCACTGACTTTCCTATTTTAATCTCCATACGAGTTTCTGAAGGTGTGTAAAATCATCACATACTAAGCAGAATGAATGTGAAAAGGCGTCATGGTACAGAAGGGGTTAAGAGGCAGTATAGTACAGGGAAAGAAATAAAATAGCATAGTAGAAAGAAGCTAAGAAATTATTATAGAAAAGGAGGAAGAGGAGGAAGAGAGAGAAAGAAGTATAAATGAAGAAATGATATATTTATTCACCTACATTTATCATCATATTGTGGAAAAAATATGGAGAAAAAAAAAACACTGGAAAAAATGTACACAAATTTCTCTGTAGTTGTATAAAGGTCACCGCTGGATTCCGGTATGTCACGGGACGTCCCTTGGAACCCATTACTTAAAGAGGACGTCCGGTGTGTTAATTGGAGCGTTGCATGTACAATGTATGTAAAAAAAAAGAAGAAAAAAAAGTAAACGTCTTGATTAATATTACGATAGACCCTTAGCACTGCCATTATATTTCATGCCAGTGTGTGTTTGTGTGTGTGTGTGTGTGTGTTAGTGTATAATCCAGCGCAGTCCTGAAGATCACATGGTGGACTCGTAAAACGCCAGCTATATGTTCCTGGTAAGAGTTTAGAGTTCATAATAGTCTCATCTATGTTAAGGCTGAGAACTTTCCCACATCCCACTCCCCAAACTCTTGCTCAAGGAGGACACTAATTGCTCGCTCATCACTGAAAACCCTTAGTATCTCGGGCGTGACGTTAACCTCAGCCAGAGAAGTGACCAAAAGAGAGAGAGAGAGAGAGAGAGAGAGAGAGAGAGAGAGAGAGAGAGAGAGAGAGAGAGAGAGAGAGAATATCCATGTGTGAAGCTGTCTAACATGTATTGGAAGACTAGAAAATAATAAGAAAGAAAAATAAAGATCAGGGAAAAATTGTCGGGATCTAAGGAGAAAAGAATATGAGGAAGAGGAAAAAGGTGAGGAAGGAGCAAAATATAAGTGGAGGAAGTCATGCCAACGGATCATTTTGCTCTGGCTGATGAGGCGAGGAACGACCCGCGGTGAGCAGCAGGTGATGGGAACACACTGCTGGGAGCCATTGTCCATCACCGTAAAGAAGAGAAAGACTAAAATACGTGTAAATAATGGCAACAAGAAAAAAGATAGAGCTTATGATGAGCAGCAAAGTAAAATAAGTATAAACTCTGGAACTCCCTACCTACTTCTGTATTTCCAGCTTTCTATGCCTTGACTTCATTTAAGAGGGAGGTTTCAAGACATTTATCCCTTTTCTTCTGACTAACTCTGGGACCTGCAAGGGGACCGGCAACTTAGTGGGCCTTTTGTTCGTTTTATGTTGCCCTTGGTCAGCTTTTTCCCTCTCACGTACAAAAATAAGAAAAAAAAAAAGGAGAACGACGATACGATGAATAGGAACAATGGTTAGGATAAACGGCAAAAGAAAAACACGTGTTACTAAGGGCAAAAGAAAAAAAAAAGACACGATGAGTAGGAACAGCAAAACAATATAGACGATGAACAACAAAAATATAACGTAAATGTGGAAGGTGAATAAACCATTGCCGTAGTACGCTTTGAAATGTGCGCGTGAAAGAGTACAAAGGAGATTAAAAAGTGCGAATAGGATTAAATCTTACAAAACACATATATGAAAAGCAATAAAGAAAGAATACAATGAAAAAAAGAACCGAACAAATGAAAGACGAAAAAATGAAATGTTGATTCAAGACAAAACACACACAATAAAAGACAAAGAAAATAGATAAATGAACAAAAGGAAGAAAACAACAGAGAAAACTCCCCAAGCCACACATCTATAAAGGAAATCTGATGAATCAAAAACAAACCAAGAAAACAAGTGATAATGTAACGAGCATAGGCAATTCAATAACTAGCCACAGTAACTACAGGATATACACTGCCACCTTTGTTATGATGCTAGGTACAGTGAAGGCAATTCTAGTCACGTCCCTTGGAAAGCCAGACATGAGTGAAATCCTTAGTGTGTTTCAAAGGTGAAGGGTTAAAACATCACTCGAGACATCAATATTGCAGTGAAGGGTGAAAAGCTACAACCACAACATTAGGTACAACAATTCCTAATCTCTCTCTCTCTCTCTCTCTCTCTCTCTCTCTCTCTCTCTCTCTCTCTCTCTCTCTCTCTCTCTACATATCAACTAAAAGTCTACTCTTATGAAAACAAACCCATTCACAAAGATCAATGGAACACAATATATCAATGGATTTGCAAAAGTTATCCAATTCACAAAAGCCAATCAGAGCAGGAAACTGAAGACGCAAAGAGAGAGAGAGAGAGAGAGAGAGAGAGAGAGAGAGAGAGAGAGAGAGAGAGAGAGAGAGAGAGAGAGAGAGAGAGAGAGAGAGAGAGAGAGAGAGAGAGAGAGAGAGAGAGAGAGACCCAACCAACCACTCAAAAACACACTTACTTACTTACCTTACACACACACACACACACACACACACACACACACACACACACACACACACACAATACTTATCACTGCTGCGAGGGAAGCAATACTGAAGCAAGAAAAACCAGAAATTCATTCTATCTAATTGTTTCCGCCCAAACCCAACTCTCCTCCCCTTTGCCTCTCCCTCTCTCTCTCTCTCTCTCTCTCTCTCTCTCTCTCTCTCTCTCTCTCTCTCTCTCTCTCTCCACCTCTCGCTCCTCTCCCTCCCTCCCGCCCCAAGCTATTCCCTTGCCCGGCCAGATATTAATAAATGCTTTGTGTTCTGGCCGACAGATGGCAGCACAGGCCAATCTTCCCTGATTGCTCTCTATTTGCTGGTACTCCAACTGACGCAGGAAACAGATGAAAAATAATAGAAAAATCGTGACAATCGTGTAGGATGAGAGAGAGAGAGAGAGAGAGAGAGAGAGAGAGAGAGAGAGAGAGAGAGAGAGAGAGAGAGAGAGAGAGAGTAAATAGTGAAAGTAATAAAGCAGAAAAATAGATCAAAACTTTCTATGATGTTTAGTTTGTTCTAACTGGTGGTGGTAATGGTGTGTGTGTGTGTGTGTGTGTGTGTGTGTGTGTGTGTGTGTGTGTGTGTGTGTGTGTGTGTGTGTGTGTGTGTGTTTTCCTCCTCCTATAGATCCTTTCATTCTAATTTATTCACATTTTATACAGAGTTATTTTCAATTCCTAGCTTTACTCAATGTTTTCCCTTTACAGTGGTCACGTGGTCACATTAAAAGCTATTTAATTTGCAAACATCATATTTACATTGCTGTGGATGTAATGGTAGTCTATGTTCAGTATTCTCCTTTTATCTCTTCTTATATGTACAGTTGGCTCTTAATTTCCCTCTTCATCTACAGGTAACGAAAAATAATGCATATTACTATTGGGGAGAAATGCGAATATTACCTTTCACGTGGGAAGAACACTGTATTTGATTCGTAATATGAGCGTGTACGTGCCTAAGAGTATCAGTTGCATTATAATAGCTGTGATAGATAATGGCAATGTTTAGTGGTAGTAACGTAAGTGATTGTATTTGCAGTAAGAGTATTAGGAAGGAGATAATGTTGATGATAGTTGGTGGCGGTGTTGTGGTAGCCGGTCAGGACACAACAAATGGTGCAGCGGGTCATTGGCGGCGATCACTCAGGGCTGGGCTGGCGGGGCTCGTGGCCAGTGGTTCATGGCTCACAGCATCAAATCTCAATTTAGCCGTAATTTGACTTTCACTGTTGCTTCCGGATCAGTTTGTATTTTAATAACTGCTGCTACATTACTACTACTACTACTACTACTACTACTTTTATCAATGGTACTATGAATGGAAATATTTTTGTAGTAGTAGTAGTAGTAGTAGTAGTAGTAGTAGTAGTAGTAGTAGTAGTAGTAGTAGTAGTAGTAGTAGTAGTAGTAGTAGTAGCAGCAGCAGCAACTGAAACAAAACTTGAAAATCTACAATTGATATATGCAACTGGAAAAATCTAAACACACACACACACACACACACACACACACACACACACACACACACACACACACACACACACACACACAGACTAACACAACCTCGGGCAGGTGAGAGTCTGACAGTAGGCACACAGAAATAAAAGATCAAGTGAAACAAAATTGTCATGTATCTTTCGCTGTATTTCATCCTGTCATCCACTCTCCCCTCGCCGCCCCACGACTATATCACACACTCACTAATTAACAATGAAACTTCACCCCCACAAACATGTACAACTTGTCACACCCACAGACACACGTGAACTGTACTCAGGCAACGGAAATTTGGTGATGGAAAAGATACACGTAATATTCCCAGTATTCCCAGTTTTAATGATCATTGTGGAACTCTGTACGTATATGCTTTTTTCATCTGCTTATGGCTTGACCTCTTTCAAGGGGAGAGTATCGGAGTACATTTATAAAACTAAACTGATCTCAACACTACATATTTTTTTTTTTCGACCAAGATTTTAATATTTTTCTGTTCTTTATTCGTTTTATTTTTTTTCTTTTCTATGTTCTTGATCAGTCTTTTAAAAGTACAAGAAAACTTTCGTCTTAAAGTTTATGTATTACTTTAGGTTAAATATGTAATTATGGATATTGTCGTGTATCATTAGCCATCACTATCAATGTGTCTATCACTTACATTTCATCTTAAGCCACCTCCTTTGCTCACAGTCTATCAGTCCTCAGGTTCTGTAATGAGATTGACAAGAAGATGTAAGGTTGAGGATAACTTTAATCACAGTGGTATTGACAGTGAATGTGTCTTTACTTCTGGCTGCAACTGTGCATTGATACATTCTGAAAAGACTTTATCTAAGTGTTCTTACATATAACACAAAAAGGAAAAAAAAAGTATTCATGTGGTTATATCATGGAAGCGTTTTCTTTCCATAATACAAAGCAAAGATCATCGAACTTAAAGTGATTAATGGTAAAGCTTTTAATATTTTTTGTAGCATTATAAAAGATTACATTTTGTTTTGATTTATGATTATCAACTGTTACTCTCTTAGAATTAAAAGGCTCCTTTAGACATTATCTCAGTCCATCTTATCTTCCCAGCAGGTGACTCAGGAGCAACCAGCCTCCACGTACACACGATGCAGGGCTATCTCGGTACAGCACATACATTATTTTCCCCGCATTTATCACTCGAAAGACGACATTTCCATTATCATAACTTTAGTGGATACTGTGTCCCTTCTCTTCCCATGGACCGTAATCTCACACGTTGCGTCATCTTACCTCGACAACATCCACAGGTTTTAGTAGAAGTTAAGGTATTCAAGAGCGGCCTCGTGATTACAGTGATAGCCTACAATGCTTATGGAAAAGAAACATGATTGGAAACTCGACTAATGAACTGTGACATTAGATAGCACCTGAGATCCCGAAGCGTTTATGAATACAAGCATTAGTCCCGTGTTCTTTGTGCTCCATTGGTAACAAGTTCGAATAATGCTCGGTATTATTTAGGAGCACTAACGTGTTATTGCATTTGCAGGTACAACGTGGAGGTGATGGACGGGGCGGAGGTGCGGCCTGGCGGGGTGAGAGCCGAGGTGAGGATAACGAACGTGGCACCGCAAGACTCCTCGGTTATCGCCTGCACCGCCACTAACACCTACGGCAGCCACACGCACCACATGGAGCTGAGGGTGCAAGGTGAGCTTTCCCCACAATCCTTCTTCTTAAACACACCCCACACACACACACAGACACAAACAAACAAACACACACACACACACACACACACACACACACACACACACACACACACACACTCTCTCTCTCTCTCTCTCTCTCTCTCTCTCTCTCTCTCTCTCTCTCTCTCTTTTCCACTCCATTCGTGTCCAGCTGTATTTTTTCTCTTCTTTTCATGTTTTTCATGTTTTTCTTTTTCGCCAACACAACAAAGAGACGGATGAAGTACCATATTGAAAAATTCATTCTTACTTTCATTACAACACACACACACACACACACACACACACACACACACACACACACACACACACACACACACACACACACACACACACACACACACACACACACACACACACACACACACACACACACACACACACACATACACGACCGATATCTAAATTTTATCTCGACACACATACGTGTATTTTTTTTCATTTTTTTTTTACGCCACTCTTTCCCCCTCGCCTGTCACTGAGCACCCTGAGCCTCCTGACCTTTGCCTCCCCACTCAGACGCCCCTGAAGCGCCGCGAGACCTGAGGGTGAGTCGGGAGGGCAGCAGGTCGGCTACCGTCACGTGGGCGGCGCCTCCCTCCCCCAACACGCCGATCACTCACTATGTCATTCACCTGAAGCCCCAGAGCGGTAAGTCGTTATTTGTAGAGTCAGTTCAATAGGTTTACGATAAGCTCGATGAACTCATTAATTCAACACTATTATTATTATTATTATTATTTGGTGTATTTAATCAGAACGCTTTTTATTCTAGTCATTTCACAGCATCATAAAGGTTAGGTTGGAAAACTTAAGATTCTTGTTTTTATTTTTTTCAGGTGGTGATTGAAAAGATTCCATTCGGTGTTTTTAGTGTTGTAAAGTGCTATATATTGTATTATGAAAGGATTAGAAACTGATGCTTATTGCCTTTCTAATCACTCATAACTTAATCATTCATACTTTCCGCAAATCTCTTCAACAATAACTCATAATAGTAATCACAAAACCACTTACATTAACGAAACGATAAACGTAACGCTCACTTAAACAACATATGCATACCTTACTTTAACTTCCCAATCTCTTTATGTAGTCACAGTGGGCTACGCACGTGTGTATGTATGCGAGAAAAAAAAAAGCAATTATATACACTCGTACATGATAATAATAAGAAACACATATTAGTACGCCGCTCCAATATTTCGCTTCCTTTAACCCCTTCAGTACTGGGGGGACACATTTTTACTTTGAGTTTTAGGTATGATTAGACAATTTTACTTGCATTAGGAAGGGTCTGTGGCGGTCAGAAGTTTAATGGCTAGAGTCTTCACTATTCTAATCCTCCACATAAGTTTCTGAAGCTGTTTAAAACCACCAAATAGTAAGCAGAATAAATATGAAAATGTGTCATGGTACTGAAGAGGTTAATAATCGTAAAAAAACATGAAATGGAAAAATAAAAAGGTCTTGGAATTCCTCTCATAATACTGAAATATGTGAGGCTACTAAAAGGCTCATTACGTACTCATGAGAGGAAAACTGTTTACCTGTGCTTTTAATTAATAATCTCGTGATTACAGCATTACTTGCAACACTAATTCTATATTTGCTTTTATATTATATTTGCGTGTAGCTTTATGAATTAATTTACAGGCTTCATCTCTCTCTCTCTCTCTCTCTCTCTCTCTCTCTCTCTCTCTCTCTCTCTCTCTCTCTCTCTCTCTCTCTCTCTCTCACACACACACACACACACACACACACACACACACACACACACACACACACACACACACACACCATTTACCACTAATTACAAAGATTTGGTCGAGACAAAACACAGTCATCAGGGAGAGACACACCGCCACCGCTACCGCTCTCTGGACTTCATTCTTCTCATTTCTGTAAAGGCAGCCGGTTCTTCGAGCAAAATATGAATGCATGTTTTTTTTTTTTTTCTTATTTTTGAGGGATATGAAGTGCCTGTGTGTGTGTGTCTGTGCACAAATGTTTGTTCTAAGGCAGCAAGACATGAAAGTAGCACCGTCCATGAACTGTAAACTTCTTCCTATTGTTCTTGGTGCATTCAGCGTTAAAGAAATAGAGGAAAATGAGGTTCCGATCATCTGCCATAACAAACTAGAATTCGTACCTGAATCTCGAATGGATTTATTGACTAGTGGTGTAATATGTGACGTCTTATACATATAATGACGTTTCATAGAGATAGTAGATATATACAACAGAAATGCAACCGGAATGAACGGAACAAAATATATCTGAAGGAAAAGTATGAAAAATCTACATTACTAAAATCGCTAAGTCTGTATGTTTCTTGCCGTCTCTCTCTCTCTCTCTCTCTCTCTCTCTCTCTCTCTCTCTCTCTCGTGTTTCC
This sequence comes from Portunus trituberculatus, assembly GCF_017591435.1. NCBI lineage: Eukaryota > Metazoa > Arthropoda > Malacostraca > Decapoda > Portunidae > Portunus > Portunus trituberculatus. Next base: position 5,724,046 of record NC_059269.1, on the reverse strand, counting down.
ATAGCTATAAGGCTGAATTATTGGTATGGAACCATGCGTGCTTTGAGGTCCGAGGGGTCTTCAAGCGCACGGGTTCGAATCCTGTCCACGGTCCGAGTGTAGGTTGAGCTTCCTCACTCGGGGCAACGGTTTCTTAGCAGGTGGGCTTTGAGATAAGAGGTACCACAAAAAGTACCCCCTTTAGCCCAGAAATTCCCGTGAAAAGCCCACATGGTATAAATAAAAAAAATAAATAAATAAAAAAAAAATGAAACCATTCACTGCAGACTGAGCGACAGTCTATACTAAAACATAAAACGATGCAAAAATTTATTCAAAAGTTACATGCATCGGTGAAATACTCTACTTCAAGAAACAGAACTTTTTTGATGTTGTGGCCTGTGGGTTGAAAACTGTACTGTTTCTAAGCTGCGGAATCGTTACTTTCTCTTTCAAGGCTAGCATTACATACATTATTGCTGTATGTGTATTTCTAGTAATATCTCAGTTCATATGTATAAATCATATAAAACAATACTAATGCTCTGGCGAGTGATATTGATGCATAGATGGATAGCCAGTCATACATTTTTTGCAGTTTGATTTGGATGGAAACAAATGACGCACAGTGGAACATGACAGGTACCTAGTTGGCTAACCAGGTCACACAGGTATTCCTGCACATCACGAGTTTTACTGAAAGGACAGGTATCGCATTCATTCTGGCATATGCTTTGTTGTTGTTGTTATTATTACTTTTAACCATGTACGGACGTGTCGCGTCTACAAACACGGAACGGTATGAAATAAAACTGCCATACAAAGCAAAACACACACAAAAAAATCTAAATTAAATACATAAATAGCAAAGACATATTTTGCAAACCATGCACGTATGAACCACGTCTACCTACAAACACGAGGAAAAATGGAAAATGTGCTCTTACATCATAAAACAAAAGGGAAAAAAAGAAAAAAAATAGTATAAAGCACAATTCACAAAGAGCAAACACTGAATGTAGCAGAGCACATGAATAAAACGAGTCAATTACAGGCGCGCAGCGAGGCAGAGATAAAAAACATTAACACCATGCACGTGTTTCCCTCCCCAGCCTCGTGGGACAGCGTGAGCACCCGCCAGCTGAGGGCAGAGGGCGGCACCACTTCGGCAGTCCTCAACGACCTCCTGCCCGCCAAGGTGTACCAGGTGAGACGCGCGCGCACACACACACACACACACACACACACACACAAAGATTAGGTTAGGTAAGGTAAGGTAAGGTAAGGGAAAGTAAGATAAAGTTAGGTTAGGTGAGATTAGGTTTCGTCAAGATAAGTTAAGTTAGGTTTCTTTCTTTCACACACACACACACACACACACACACACACACACACACACACACACACACACACACACACACACATACCATCAAACCACCAACACGCAGCAAAGACAGACAAACATACATCAGAGAGCAGAGAAGAACAAAAGTGTGGGTACAGTACCTCTGCTTCAAAAACCCACACACTCCCTCCCACAGATCCGCGTGGTGGCCGTGAACAGTGTTGGGGAGTCTCCATCCTCTGAGCCGCTAACGTTACGCACGGAAGGAGAGGCCCCAGGCGCGGCTCCCATCAAGGTGCGAGCAGTGGGCGTCACTTCCAGGCAGGTAAAGCTCACCTGGGCACCCCCTGACCCTGACACCTGGAACGGCCAACTCATGGGGTACTACGTGGGCCACAGACTGGAGGGGTGAGTGGTGTGTGTGTGTGTGTGTGTGTGTGTGTGTGTGTGTGTGTGTGTGTGTGTGTGTGAGAGAGAGAGAGAGAGAGAGAGAGAGAGAGAGAGAGAGAGAGAGAGAGAGAGAGAGAGAGAGAGAGAGAGAGAGAGAGAGAGAGAGAGAGAGAGAGAGAGAGAGAGAGAGAGAGAGAGAGAGAGAGAGAGAGAGAGAGACTAAAAACTAACTGATGGAAATACACACACATGGAGATTTACAGATACATGTAGAACTGCGGCAGAGAGCAGCACACACACACACACACACACACACACACACACACACACACACACACACACACACACACACACACACACACACACACACACACAAGAAAATGTTTGTGTATCATATCTATTCCCTTTACAAACGACCTTTCAGTTTCTCCCCATCCCTTATCACAGTTTCTATTCCCATGAGCCACAACTCCCTGTAACTTTCCTCCTCTCTTCCCACGCCATACAAAGACATCCCTCTTTTCCTCCAGCACCAGTTACATGACAGTATTTCACCTTTTGTTCCTCTTCGGCAGGATCATGAAAAGCGGGCGATCCTTCAGTTTTGACACGGTAGGGATGACTCCAGGAGCGAACGAGGAGGCTTACATAGTGGACGGTCTTGAACGATATACCCGCTACATCTTCGTCCTCCAAGCTTTCAATGCCAAGGGTCCAGGTCCTCTCTCTACTGAGGTGTCCGCCACTACCCTGGAGGACGGTAAGAAACTTTTAATCCTGCTGGAGAAAGATTTAACTTAAGACGAGGAAAGTGCCTTCACTTGTCTTAATGGTAAATGAAAGAAGTAAGGATCCAGTGTCTTTATTTACACATATTTGGTCTTTTAAATGTTACGTTTGTTCTGGTAAATATTTCTGTGACTTAGCTGTTTTTGATAGATAAAAGGGAACATCTTTGGATTTTTAAGAACATTATCAAGATGGTAGATTCAGAGATCATAAACCTTTAGAGGGAAAAGCACTCATAAGAAACCCTTCAGTCTTTTCTATACTGCTAATGAAAAAAAGCATTGCATAACATAAACTATAATCATGTATTTCATTAACTCAGCATTATTTGACTCAGCATAAATTTCAGTGACAGATACTGAAAAGTTTGAAATACTCAGTCATTCATCCTTCATTGTCGTCTTTGATAAGCATACTCTAAATCTAAACCACAACATTTTAACAAGATTGCTCAACTTTGGAATTCCTTGCCTGTGTCTATATTTTCAACTTCCTATGCCTTGACTTCCTTTAAGAGGAGGTTTCAAGACATTTGTTCCTGTTCTTTGACTAACTATCGGCTCTGTAAGGAAACTGGCGACTGAGTGGGCCTTTTTCTTTATCTTTCTGTTCCCCTTGGTCGGTCTTCCCCTTTTATGTAAAAAACAATATTCAAGGGGTTGATTAAGCAGACCGTGGTGGTAATAATTGTAATACGGATGACAAATTTAAGGAACTGCAGTACTATTCAGTATTACTAAGATGAATGTTTTATATTGTAGAAATTGTATCATGACTCGTGTGTTCCCACCAGTACCCGAGGCGCCACCTGGGGACGTGACCTGCGTAGCCCTCACCTCCACGCGTCTAGAGGTGTCCTGGTCCCCGCCCCCTACTGAGTTGAGCCACGGCCGCATCACCTCCTACACCCTCACCTACACGCCCATGGACGACCACACGGGTAATGCACACACACACACACACACACACACACACACACACACACACACACACACACACACAGAGAGAGAGAGAGAGAGAGAGAGAGAGAGAGAGAGAGAGAGAGAGAGAGAGAGAGAGAGAGAGAGAGAGAGAATGAGAATTATATATAAACCATTAAATGAAACAAAGACGGAATCGACATAGCTATACAGTGCCAGTGAGCAAGGGAGGATAAACAGACACAACAGACACACTACACAGTTTTCTCTCCCACCAGGTCTTCCCGCTGGCGAGTCTCGGGTGGTAAATGGGCCGAGCGCCACCATTGGGGACCTGGAAAGGCACACGAACTACTCTGTGAGTGTTGCCGCCGCCACAAGTGCTGGGGTGGGCGCCGCCTCCCGTCCCATCAACTGCGCCACTGAAGAGGATGGTGAGTAGTGAAGGGTGGCTGAGAAGAGAAAGGACTTAGAATACAGACGCTTCTACCGAAGTTAGAGACGAGTAATTACCACGTTCCAGTAACTTAATGGCAACAATTTGATACAGAGTTGGTGTGGTGTTACATTGTGGCTGGTACAGTTTCCTCCCAAGCTTTCACGATTCCTGTCTTTTTGTCTTCTAAAGGGTTATTTTAATAATATCTGCTCCTCCTTGTTCCATATAAGATTTGAATTAGGTCAGTCATCACCGGAATAATGGAATAACACAACTTGTCTGTCATTTATAGTAACATGGCAATGCACTGTCCTAGGTGTTTTTTTTTTTTAACTTCGCCCTTTTGAAGGTAGTTTGATAAGAGATCCCACAAGAACTTAAGGAAATCATTATTTTTGTTCAAAATCATATTTTCAGTAGATATTACTGTAACTTGTACTATAGTATAAAATAACAACACTTCCGCGTCACCAGTTTTTTAAATTTGGAGAAAATTATGATTAATGAAGTAACTGACGCCTCAAGACCTCAAGACCTCAAGCGTTCATACGCTGGTATTTTGAGACCTCTGATTTTTGGCAATGGTTATTAATACAAATATGTACTTTAGACAATGCTGGTGGAAAAATGAAAACAAGCAAGTGAGAGCTAGATAGATTGATAGACAAATATAGGTGGATAGACCTCCTCTGACTATGTAAAATTCTTTGACTATTTGACTTCCAAGGTGGAGCACATCTTATCTCACTTTCCTTTTGCTGAGATCTCCATTTTAGGGGATTTCAATGTTCACCACCAGCTTTGGCTTTCATCTTCTTTCACTGACCAACCTGGTGAACAAACCTTCAACTTTGCTATCCTTCATGACCTAGAGCAGCTAGTGCAGTTCCCTACCCGTATTCCTGACCGCCTTGGAGACACGCCCAACATTCTTGATCTTTTCCTAACCTCCAACCCTTCTGCTTACTCTGTTAAACTTTCCTCTCCGTTGGGCTCCTCCGACCACAATCTAATTTCCGTTACCTGTTCTATCACTCCAGTGCAGCCTCAGGACCCGCCTAAGCGGAGGTGCTTCTGGCATTTTAACTCTGCTAAGTGGGAGGAACTAAGGCAGTACTATTCTGATTTCCTTGGGATGATTATTGTTTTCATGTCAGAGATCCTTCTCTTTGTGCCGAGCGCATAACAGAGGTGATTATCTCTGGCATGGAGCTATACATTCCTCATACTTTCTCTAACCCTAAAGCTAAAAAGCCTTGGTTTAACTCTGCTTGTTCTCGTGCTGTCAATGATAGAGAGGCGGCTCACAAACGGTTCCGTAGCCATCCAACTGCTGAAACTCATGCCCTATATATTTCTGCCCGTAATCATGCCAAATCTATTCTCCAACTTACTAAAACTCTTTCATCAATAGAAAATGTCAAAGTCTTTCCAATTCTAACTCCTCTCGAGATTTCTGGCATCTAGCCAATAATATCTCTAACAACTTTACTTCTTCGTCTTTCCCTCCTTTACTTCATCCAGATGGCTCTACAGCTGTCTCTTCTTTTCTAAAGCTGAACTCTTCGCTCAAACCTTTGCTACCAACTCAACTTTGGATGATTCTGGGCATATTCCTCCTACTCCTCCACCCTCTGACTACTTCATCCCTAAAATTAAAATTCTTTATAAAGACGTTTTCCTGGCCCTCTCTGGCCTTGATTCTCGGAAGGCTTACGGTCCGGATGGAGTCCCTCCTGTTGTTCTCAAAACTGTGCTTCCGAACTCGCTCACTGCCTGGTCAAACTCTTTCATCTGTGTCTCTACTTCTATTTATCCTTCTTGCTGGAAGTTTGCTCACATTCAACCTGTCCCTAAAAAGGTGACCACTCCAATCCTTCTAACTACCGCCCTATAGCTTTGATTTCCTGCCTTTCTAAAGCCTTTGAGTCTATCCTTAATAGGAAGATAATGAGGCATCTATCAGCTCACAACCTTCTCTCTGATTGCCAGTATGGTTTCCGTAAAGGCAGATCTACTGGTGATCTTCTTACTTTCCTAACTGAATCTTGGTCATCCTCTTTAGGGACTTCGGTGAAACCTTTGCTGTCGGCCTTGACATATCGAAAGCCTTCGATAGAGTCTGGCACAAATCTTTAATTTCTAAACTACCCTCCTACGGATTCTATCCTTCTCTCTGTACCTTCATCTCCAGTTTCCTTTCCGATCGTTCTATTGCTGCTGTAGTAGACGGTCACTGTTCTTCCCTAAAACTATCAACAGTGGTGTTCCACAGGGTTCTGTCCTATCACCCACTCTCTTTCTATTATTCATCAATGATCTCCTAAATCTGACTCAATGCCCTATCCACTCCTATGCTGATGATACCACCTTGCATTATTCAACAGCGTTCAACAGACGCCCAACCCAACAACAATTAAATGACTCAAGGCGAGATGCTATAGGACGCCTAACTTCTGATCTTTCACTTGTTTCTGATTGGGGCAGAGAAAACCTGGTTTTGTTCAATGCCTCAAAACTCAATTTCTACAACTATCTACTCGACATAACCTTCCAGACAACTATCCTCTCTTCTTCAATAACACTCAACTTCCCTCTCCTCTACATTAAACACACTCGGTCTATCCTTCACTAAAAATCTAAACTGGAAATTTCACATCTCTACTCTTGCTAAATCAGCTTCCAAGAAGTTAGGTGTCCTATGGCGTCTTCGTCCATTTTTCTCTCCTCCCAGCTGCTTGCTCTGTACAGGGCCTTATCCGCCCGTGTATGGAGTATGGCTCTCATGTCTGGGGATCCACACACACAGCTTTACTAAACAAGGTGGAATCTAAAGCTTTTCGTCTTATCAACTCTTCTCCTCTAACTGACTGTCTTGATTCTTTAAGTCACCGCCGCAATGTTGCATCTTTATCTGTCTTCTACCGCTGTTTTCATGCTGTCTGCTCTTCTGAACTTGCTAACTGCATGCCTTCCCCCTCCTGCGGCCTCGCTGCACAAGACTCTCTACTTCTTCTCATCCCTATTCTGTCCATCTTCCTAATGCAAGAGTTAACCAGTATCTTCACTCCTTCATTCCCTACACTGGTAAACTCTGGAACTCTCTACCTGTGTCTGTATTTCCACCTGCCTATGACTTAAACTCTTTCAAAAATAAATTAAATATTCAAACAGCCTGTAAAACTTTTGTTTGTTGTAGCATAGTCGAAGAATTATTGATAGCAACACTTGCTTGGTGCCAGGATGAATAAACAATGTTGTATTGAACAGTGCCGCAAGCTCCGTCCAGTATCAAGGCGGTGGTGGCCGGGGCCAACAGCATCGTGGTGGCTTGGTCATTGCCCGGCAGGACTCACGGCGTCATCACCAAGTACCTGCTGTATATTCGAGCACCGCCTGAAAGGGATCCCATCAGGCGGATATTACCTCCCCAGGTATGTCACCACTGTCTGTTACTTGTCTGCAGGTTAAGCAAGCACTGTTGGGGATTTAAAAGTGGAACTAATCCTTTCAGGTGATAGGATAGTAAGGGGCATTAACTATGTTAATAGGGAATGTTTTCTGAATCTTTTTATTGCTAATAATATACTAAGATATATTTTTTTAGAACTATTATTTGTCTAATAATAACCAAACTATATGCATTTGAATTTTGAAATATTCGATCACTGCTTTTACTGTCAGTCTCTTCTAAAACGATATTATTCAGCTGCACCCTTCATCTTACTAAGCTTGAGGGGAAACTATCTGTCGAAAAGTTAAGATCACGTAATGCTTCCATATAATTCGGGAAGGTAATTGCTGCTCGGAAACAAATCTGTGCAATAGAATCATTCACCTCCAAATGAGTGCCTCACAGCAGCATTTCACTGCCTCCACAGAATCGCTGGCTTGAAGTGACGGACCTGGAACCGAGGATGCGATATGAGTTTTGGGTCGCGGCGGCCACTAGAGTTGGAGAGGGACCCGCCTCGCCTGTGGTGTCCGCGACGCCTACAGATACAGGTAAGAAATGTTCGGAACCACTAAGTAGAGCAAAATACTAACTTTTCCTTCCCAAATAACTATATATGATTAGTTTTTATTATTTGCAAAAAGTAGGAAAAGCACAACTAATTCCGCTTCCTTGCCTGAATAACATTCCATAGTTTGTTCCTTTCCTTGACCAAATAACTGTGCAACAATATGCGAGAGCATAACTCATTCATCTTCCCCATAAAACTATAAGTGTATGATGACTTCCTAATATGCTGAAAAGATAAAATTTTAAACGAAATTAATATAAGGCTTCCTTGTTATAATTCGTGAAAAAAGTGGGAGCAGGAATACACAGCGTGGGAGGGGACGTGCGGGCCGCCAAAGGGACGGATGTGATATTGGTATGTCCTCACGTGGGTGAACCTGAGCCCACCATCACCTGGCGCCGCAATAACGCTCCCGTCACCAGGGAGACCAGGTGTGTGTGTGTGTGTGTGTGTGTGTGTGTGTGTGTGTGTGTGTGTGTGTACATTTACCCTTTACATTAATCTAACTACATAATATCCATAACATACCAGTGTTACATAGTTTGCCATACATACAAAACTACTATTCTTAAACATCACTCTCATAAGGACAGTTTTTTTTAAAGCCAACATAAAAAAAAATAGTCTGATATTCATGCATGTGTATTTTCATTTATTATTGGTGTCAAATTTTTCTTTGGACATTGGTAAAATCATAACAACACTCACAGAAAGTACAACCTCCTCTAGTGGCAGTAGTGGCACTAAATGTTAGAGATCACACCCCGTGAACCAATGGAATGAACCAACTTATGACAAGTTAATCCTATTACTGACACCCGATGAAGCACATTTATACGCAGCATTAAACATAATATGAGATAAATCTCTCATACTTTATTCAAAATTCCTCTACGTAGTGCGGGTCATTAGTACGTTTCTTTTAGCATATGTAAATAGTGAACTACATTGCACAAACTATCCTTTATAAAACTGGTGTGCTCTAAGAAATGGCAATTAACTATCATTTACATTTCTCCTTTTATTCTCCTAGGTCAGTCTCCCTTAAAAGCAAAGACACGACATGATTTCTCTCCTGAAGATGAATTTAGTATTAGAAGTAGTACAGCTATATAAACAATTTCATCCATTTCAATGTGTATACAGTTTACTTCCGTCTAATAGAATCACCAATAACAATTCATAAGATACCAATATAGCCACTGAAGCTGTCAATGTTCCTCCTCCTCCTGAAGGTACGAGCTGCAGCCTGACGGAGGACTGCTGCTGCGGGACTGTCAACGAGCGGACTCTGGGAACTACACCTGTCACGCCTCCAATAGACACGGCTCAGACCACATCCTCTACACCCTCGCCGTGATAGGTGCGATATTAACCATGGCTTCAATTATATTAGTGGGCCGAGAGAGAGAGAGAGAGAGAGAGAGAGAGAGAGAGAGAGAGAGAGAGAGAGACACTGTAGGTAAACTATAACCCAAAATCTATACTCGTCTGCCAGAATAGACTTAAATATCTTAACATGGTGAAGAAAATCATTTACTTCTTAGTTTTGCTCTGAGAGAGAGAGAGAGAGAGAGAGAGAGAGAGAGAGAGAGAGAGAGAGAGAGAGGAGATTATATGTTTCAATTCTCATTATGTTTTAAGCCATTTATAAGTTCTTATATAAAACATTTTGATGGACCATACCTTCCAAGTCCTGTAACTAAAATTTAGTTGTGTTCAATAAATATCTCTTCATCTCTCTCTCTCTCTCTCTCTCTGTGTGTGTGTGTGTGTGTGTGTGTGTGTGTGTGTCTACCGGGCCGTGTGTGTGTGTGTGTGTGTGTGTGTGTGTGTGTGTGTGTGTGTGTGTGTGTGACCATCCTCATGACACTCTTCCTTTACAGTTCCCCCTGGCGCGGCTCTCCTCCACTCCCTGGGGTCTACGTCCACCACGGTGACGGTGTCGTGGCGCTCCATGGATGACGGCGGCGCCCCCATCAGGAAACTAACACTCACGTGGCGCTCAGACCCGGGCGAGTGGCGGGAGGTGACCCTGGCGCGGCACCTCACACAGTACACGTTGCGGGACCTCACCTGTGGCACTGTGTATCACCTGTACCTCACTGCCCATAACAAGATTGGTGAGTTAGTCCCTTCAGTGCCATGACAGGTTTTCCTACTCATTCTGCTTACTATTTGGTGACTTTATACAGCTTCACAAACTTATGTCGGGATTTAAGACTGGGTATCAATCTTCTGACTTCCATAAATCCTTCCTAATGTCAATAAAATCGTCTACGCGTAATCATATTCCCAAACTCGTGGTAAAAATGCGTCTTATTACTGAAGAGGTTAATGGCGAGGTGGGCCAATATCTAGTGTACAGACATATACTTTGCCAGTATAGCTGATTGTAGTTAGGGTTTCTGTCGATCAATGGTCTTTTTTCTATGCAATCTGTAATAGTTAAGGCAATTATAAGGAAAGACCGAAAGGTGAGATGTGCCAAATAAAGGTGACTTGTGACTTATTTCCATCTCCCTGCGACTTGACTTCTTTTAAGAGGGAGTTTTCAAGACATTTGTCCTTTATTTCGGCTGATCTGTTCACCTATAAGGGAACTGGCAAATAAGTGGGCCTTTTTATATTTTCTGTTGCCCTTGGCCAGTTTCTACTATTACGTAAAAAAATATTGAGGGTGTTTGTCTTCCAGGGCACTCATGTAGGCTGATCATGACAAGGATGAAGTGTGCTTGTTGTTTTACGTCTCAGCAATTTCTTAAGACGCACGACTAATTAGTAACTGAGACATACTCTTTTATCATTGGCTGCTTAGTGAGCTCCTCGATTCCCTGGAACAGAATGCCCTTCATGTCTTTCTTATCTTTCTTTTTTTCACTCTTTTCTACGTCCATGTGGATTCATCTCATATATTTCACGGTTTTTCCATTTGATTCATTCGTATGTTTGTAACTATGAGTCTTTCACATATTCATTTCACTCTCTACCGCCGTGCATGTTGTCCCTGCAGGTCCCGGAGCAGCGAGTGACGTCATCACGGTGCGCACCAAAGGCAACAGGCCAGCCTCACCTCCCCAGCACCGCCTGGTTGCCGTTAACGCCTCGGCGGCCACCATACGCCTCTCCTCCTGGGCTGATAAACACTGCCCGATCACCGCCTTCGTCGTCAAGCTCAGGCCGTCCACGAGCAGAGAGTGGCAGATCGGTGTGTGCATGTGTATCTCTGTTTGGATAACTCCAGTCTTGCCATTATTTGCTTCATTATACATACTTTATACAAAAGAGACAGAAAAGAAAATATAATAATTCTGAAGTTTGACGGATACAATACTTTTCTTATAATACTTTTCCTTATGTAGTTGTCATTCATCGGCACTTTTGATAGCACAATGAGTTATACGGTACAGTCATAGGCACGAGATACATACTCTAGCTTCATAAACTTCATTTCACTGGTTTAAAAAAAAAAACTTTCCCTATTTCATTAAGAAGTAAATGTCAGTGTTTATTTACTATTTTCCTTTAATATTATTTAAACCTTACAATCCAATATCTATAAAGAGGATAAAAGACAACAGTTATGTCCTCATGGTACTGGTATTATCGTCATTAAACAAGCTGAAAGACGTAAAATAGACTCAATTATCATGCGGCTAATATCGAACCAACAGAAAACTTTAAAAAGATTAGATAGAAGGATAAGACTGAGAGGCAGATACAGACATGCAACTATGACTTCTTGTGGGATGCTTAATGACCTTTCGTTCAAATCACAACACTAAATAGAATCCCACACACTTCATATTAACCCAACCACGCCTTACCACCTTCCATCGCCCCGCAGTGAGTGGCCGCCTGCCGGGGAAGCAAGCCGAGTACACAATGGGTGACCTGATGCCCTCCACGCCCTACGAGCTCAGCCTCACCGCCACCAACCCGGCAGGAGACACCACCACCACCTACTCCTTCACCACGCACAGGATCATGGGAGGTGTGTGGGGGGGAAGGAGGTTTAAGGGAATATCAATGCCTTCAGTAATGACGTTTTCATATTCATTCTGCTTACTATTTGGGGATTTTATACAGCTTCAGAAACTTATGCGGTGATTAAAATAGTGAAGGTTCTGGCTATTAATCTTCTGACCTCCATAAACCCTTCCTAATGTAAACAAAATCGTTTAATCATGCCCAAAACTCGTGGTAGAAATACTTCCTGCTAGTGAAGAGGTTAAGTAGATAGAATATGATAAAAACACATCAAACAAGGCTATCTAAATTACATAAGGTCTCTCTCTCTCTCTCTCTCTCTCTTATACCCTAATACATTATAACGTTTTTCTTACTCCCAGACCGCCTGCAGGAGGGAATGGGACCTATTGGGGGTGGGATGCTCGGGTCTCCAGGAGGTCGCGGCCCATCACCAGAGGACGTGTTCACTGACCCAGCCTTCATTGTCCCCATCGTCATCTCCTGCATCGCCCTCGTTTCTATTATCATCGCCATCACACTCTGCCTCAAGAGACGTAAGAGCAGTACTATACAGTTTACCCGTTAGAATTGCAATTTTCTTTCACGAATACTTATAGAAAACGTGTACTTTCAATTGTAAACTGAGCTAAAAACGAGTACAAGTGGAATGCTGGTTCTGATCGCAGGGCCTATAACAGGGCACGAAGGTGGAGGCCAAGGCGAGGAAGGTGACCCGTCTCTCAACCCTGCAGCGGAGAATAAGAGCAACCTAGCAGCGCGGGAGCAGTACTACGCCACCGTCAGGAAACCGGCGCCCTCCCCCATACACGACGTCAACGCCTTGGAGAGGATACCAGGTTGGGGGTAGCTCTGTGTTTTGAAGTACCAGTGTGTGATTAAAGGGAGTGTCTTCAAGGAGCAGTTGGGAGTGTTGTACTATTTCTATGTGTTGTTATGAGAGTGTAGAAGTGTGAGTGTTGTGTTGTGTGCTGAGAATTGTGGGCGTGTGAGTGGATGATGGGTGTCATTGATAAGTACTTTGAAGTGTGTGAGTGTGTGAGTGTGTGTGTGTGTGTGTGTGTGTGTGTGTGTGTGTGTGTGTGTGTGTGTGTGTGCTAATATGATGAATGATTATAAGAATATGATTGGTTAAACAGAAGCATGACTAAATCTGCACTAAGTTATTTTCATTAGCCAGTAAACAAAGGATATAAAACAAAACATATTAGACGCAATTTAGCAATGAACGCAAATCAACTTCACCAGCTTCTTTTACGTAAAAATTTCACATATAGTGCAGCTTAATCCTTTCATTTTCTTTTTTTGAGGTGGCTTTAGTAAGATGTTCTCGCCTAAGGTGTGACAGTAGGCAGAAACTGCATCTTACTCTGCATCTTTTCTTATAGAATACGCAGAAGACATATACCCTTACGCCACTTTCCAAATCCAGCGTCAGGAAGACTCCATCTCCACGCACTTCCAGACCTTTGTGTATCAAGACCCCCGCAGGGCTACTGTGGAGACCCTGGCCTATAGGAAGGTACGTGTGTGTATGTGTATGTGTGTGTGCGTATTGTGGATGAGTGGCTGGAGGATGCTGGATGTGCCTCTACGCCAGCACGTTCATCTGCTTACAGTGCATTACGAAGGTTACATAAACAATATAAATTGACCATCTTTCAATATATTTTTCCTCAATCACAAACCACTCTTAGACATGTTTCTCATTATAGTGCAGTGCTTTTAGGATTGTAAACTGTTAGCACACATATTTACAGCTTATCGTTATTTCCAGCATATTCACTGGAAGTTTATTTGTTACCTAAAGCTGAATTCCATCATTTTCTCCACTTTACAGGGAGGTAACGGGAATGGCGAGGGAAGAAGTGGAAGAGAAGGCGGCGGTGGAGGAGGTGGTGGTGGAGGCGGAGCAGGAAGAGGAGGAGGTGGAGGTGGAGGAGGAACACCTGGTTTGGGAGGAAAGGGTGGAGGACAAGGAGGAGGAGGAGGAGGTGGTGGAAGTGGAGGAGGAGGTGGAGTAGGCGGTATTGGTGGTGGAGGTAATGGTGGTGGTAGTGGTGGTGTTGGCGGGGGAGGAGTTGGTGGCGGAGGCGGAGGAATGGAGAGAGACAGTGACGACTACGCGAGAGTGAAGAGGTGTCGTCTCAAATACGGCGGGGAGAGTGAGGACTACGACGACAGCTTCAACAGCGACACAGACACCGACCACGCCCCCTCGTCCAGAACAGAGAGCTCCTCCCACCTCGACGACGCCCACCACACGCCCCTAAACTCAAGGAACCACCACCACAGTAAGTTTCACACCTACCTCATCACACACACACACACACACACACACACACACACACACACACACACACACACAGGTAGACAGAAAGTTATTGTATTAACCACAAAATATACAACACAATACAATTTCAACACCAGATCTTACATTAAATACATTACACACAACTCAAACTGAAATACAACATACAAGTCACTTAGAGAAACACACACACACACACACCTACTACAGCTATCTTTAATTAATGTAGCGTTTCAGCAGAAGATATCGAAAGAATCAAAGCTAGACTGATGCGAGACTAGATAAGGCAAGCTGAGAAACGTAAGGAAGAGCAGGATAAAAACAAACAATAAAGGATGATTCAGATTGAGCCATGTTAACATCAATCGGAGTAAGGAAAACAAAATGAGACTGAAAATATAAGGAAAGCCAGACTGAGTAGTGTGTAAAGCAGGGGAAGAAAGACAATGAAAAAACACATGATGGAGGGAAAATAATGTTAAGTTTATAGTTAGCAACACAGGGCAAGGAAGGGCATGGATGACAAGACTATGAAGACAAGACGGAGGTACAAGGGGGGAGCAAGGAGGACACAGTGGAACAAGGCAGCGCAAGGAGGGGGTAAGGTAGGAAGAGGGGAGACAGGACAGAGTAATGAGGATGAAGACGAGACAGGAGATACAAGGCGGCAGGGAGGACACAGTGGAACAAGGCAACGCAAGGATGGGTAAAGTAGGAAGGGGGAAAGACAGGACAAAGTAATGAGAATGAAGATGAGGCAGGAGATACAAGAAGGCAAACACGGTGGAACAAGGCAGCGCAAGGAGGGATAAGGTAGGGAAGGAAAGGCAGGACAGACAGAGTAATGAGAATTGTACCACTACCGGCAGACCTCCTGTACGTGGCCTCCGACGCCAGCACGGTCGCTTCACCCCTGCAGGAGAGGAAGAGCCTCCCCCGCCGCTCCCGATCCAGGTACTCACACTGATTGTTTGAAGTGTCAGTTAACAAAAGCAAGGCATGAAAGGGCCAAGGTATTAATTGATATGCAACTTTTTTTATACACAATGTAGGAGTGACTGATGCTGAGTTATTGCAAATTAGTCAACTTTCTGAAATAGGTTTTTGGGAACCAGTGTTTTTCTGTTTCTTTTATTTTGTGCCCTGGGCAAGAATAATACTCTAATGTCACAATGTCAAGCAGAACCACGTGGGAACTTAGGCAGCGATGAAGCACAAAATGTTGATATAAGCCATCAAACTTATTCTCAGAGGTTAACACTCGTAACATGCATTTACACTGTATCAAATCCTGCTTCAAGAACATCCCCGCCTTAGTGCCGCCTCTTTCACTAATTTAGTCTCCACAGGTCCAGCGGGAGTGGGAACTACGCCGCGCTGGGTGCCGGCAACATGGGGTTAGTAAACTCCTGCAAGGGTGGCGCGGCGGTCGGCACAGGCGTCATGACAACGGGCGGCAAAGCTCGCTCCCACGCCCACAGCCAATCCGCTCACCACACCAAAAGTTCCGAGGGTCTGGAGATGAGTGAAACGGAGGTGGACCGAGACAACAGACGGCGAATTAATGACAACAGAAGACGCCACACTAGCTTCTCCATCGCTGTTTAGCGGCTCCGTGATGCTTTTCTAGCCTAGTTAGCTGGGACGTGATCTGTGTGTGTGTGTGTGTGTGTGTGTGTGTGTGTGTGTGTGTGTGTGTGTGTGTGTGTGTGTGTGTGTGTGTGTGTGTGTGTGTGTGTGTGTGTGTGTGTGTGTGTGTGTGTTCTAGGGATGCCGTGTATAACAGATAAATTAATTGAATGGATGAAACCAATTACTGTTTTCTTTATTTTTTCTTGTAAAAACTGCATAAATATTTTGGACCTAAGCCCCACCAAGGGGTCAGCCTGCCTCGTCCCAAGACAGGTCCCGTCTGCCTGACAGTCCAAATCGTCCCCAAGTGCCAGCAGCTTTACGGGGCTTAGTCTTGGTCAGATAGAGAATGTCGCGCCTCTTAGTCTTGGGAGAAGTGTAAGGTATGTGTTGTCTGTCCCTTCATGAGGCAGTGTATATACGTACGTGTGTGTGTGTGTGTGTGTGTGTGTGTGTGTGTGTGTGTGTGTGTGTGTGTGTGTGTGTGTGTGTGTGTGTGTGTGTGTGTGTGTGCGTGATTCCCTCGATGACGGGTGCTTTCTAAAGTGTATTGGGTATTTAATGGACGTCAAAGACGAAATGTTAAGTGTTCAGTAAATTAAATTTATATTTCTATTGTATATCCATGGCGTTGTCGGTGTCCTTGATGTACATAAGACTTTAAATTTTATCCGAAATAATATGAAAAATGTTACTATATACAGTATATATATATTATTCGCAAAAGATAATGGCTTCCATTGTACAATACTGTCGTTAATGTTAAGGACATGTACATAAATCTGAAATTAATCCAAATAAAATAAAAGATAAATATAATATATATATATATATATATATATATATATATATATATATATATATATATATATATATATATATATATATATATATATATCTTGCAAACAGTATCTGGCAGATTCATTAGATTGAAACTGAGTATATCATTAAAGACTGAAATTGACTTCACAGATCTATACAATTGATAAAACAATATCATGTATAAAATTATACATGATCAAAAACAGAAAGGAAACGAGTTGCCGTGTCCACAAATGGAAGTACTCGCGTGAGAATCATCAGTGCAAAGTGGAAGCCGGATGAACGACGAACACAGTGATGTCAGGCTACAAACAGATCAAAATGTTGATGCCTAGTTTATGTAGTAGTTAAGAGATCATATTTTGATTATTTCAGATGACGAGTTTGGGGCTAAAGGCAGTGATTAGAACTGAAACCTTCAGAAAAGTAGACAAGAATGAGCTGTGTAAGAGAGTGAAAGAAATCCTTCAAACTTGTGAACCGCAAGTGTGCTTTTCCTTGTGTTCCTTGGATGCTTTGTATTGTGAGAGAAGAGAAGACTTTGTACAGAGAGAGACACTGTACATAGCACTTTTTTAAGGTGTTACACTTAGCAGACTGTATCTCCGGGTGCATCAGAGGGCGTGCCGCGGCGACCCCTTGGTGTGCCCGTGGCTTGCCTGCGGTGGACAGTCACTACGAGAAATATATGTATACTCTGTGTCGTTCATTAAGAACAATTTGATAAAACATATGTGAATACTATTCTTTGATCCTGATTCTGTAATTCCGTGATGGGTGTGTTCCTTGGCGATCTGCCGCCGTGTGAAGAGGAGATGCGTGTGCCGGGAAATCTCTTGGAATACATTTTATGACGGAATATGGAGAGAGAAGAAGGATTACGATGAAATTAATGACATTCCATTGTATTTATGCCCTTAGTAGTGACTGCACCTGTAGGAAGGCCAATGGTTGTACCTGTGGGTGTTTTGGTGTCCAGGTGTGTTAAATTATACTGAACGTATCCCTGCCATATCGCCATTGATAAAAAGTAAAATGTTGGTAAATGATACAATATTTTATCATTGCCTTGTGAGTTTCCCCTTCCCCCACTAACTCCTCACTCAATGATCGCACAGTGCAAGTGAAATGCTGCTTAAAAACAAGGTCATAACGAGAGTATTATTTTCTATTCATTAATTAATTTTTAGTAATTATATTCACTTATTCATTTTTCATTTTCTTGTGTGTGTGTGTGTGTGTGTGTGTGTGTGTGTGTGTGTGTGTGTGTGTGTGTGTGTGTGTGTGTGTGTGTGTGTGTGTGTGTGTGTGTGTGTGTGTGTGTGTGTGTGTGTTTACTTCATACTCGTCGTCATCCACATTCCATAAACAGCACATCTGTTGCTCTTACCACGCCATTACATTTCCTCTCCTCTGTTTTCATCTGTAAAGAAAATTCCTTTATATTCCAAAACACAATTACATTTCCTTAGTATGGTTTGTGGTACCTTAAGTTTCTCTTCTTTCTCCTTCCTTAGATTTTATAAGAACTCTATCTTTAAATCACTACTCAACGATCATTATTTCATACTTCTGTAATTCCAGCGATTGCTATTTCCTTGCAGTTTCCATCCCGAGTATTGCATTTTCTTTTTATTTCTTCTTTTCGCAAACTAATTCTCTCCCTATTCAAAGCAATCACAATATTTTTTGCCGATATTCAATTTTGTTCCTTGTTATTTCCTTGAGATTTCTATTTTCAACATTTTTTTTTTCAATATTTCTTTTATTCTAATTTTTGCAAACCAATTTTATTCGTATGCAAAGCAGTCACAATATTTTTTTTCTACATATTTCATTTCCTAATTTCAAATCTATACTTTCTTCACGAGTAGATTTACCACTCTCTTCTCTCATTTTAGGCATCGTCTTTTCCTATTGATACCTACATTAACATAAAAATTTGAATCATTGTTAAAGCTATATCATGTTCTTCCATTATTTTTGTTAATTCTTGCATGTCCTCTGTATTTCTTTCATGACCATCTTCTCCATCCCTTCTTTCATCCACGTTCTTTTATTGTCTCCTCACTTTCTGCATTCTTGTCCTTAATGTCTTTAAGTCTTGGAGAAAAACATCACCCTTGTCTTTTCATCTTTTCAATTATAGTTTATATTTGTCCGTCCAAATCAAAGAAATCATTGCTTTAGAGTTTATTTTTTCTTTGCTTTGCTCCCTTGATAAAATCTCCATTCAAGTTTCTGTCTATTTGCCATCATATCCCTCAAAAATCACATTATTTGCATGTTTTCCTTTTCATGTATTTCTCATTTTTCTTCTCTGAATCAAAATGTTACACTGTCCCTTCTTTTTCTTGTTCTTACTATTGCACATTTAGTAAGTGTCAAATTTTTAAACATCCTTTCACAATTTCTAGGAATAATGAATTTTCTTTCTTTCTTTCGGTTTCTGGCATTATGTATTTTTGTCTTCTTTCTCCTTTCCCATGCATTTTGTTCAATACTTCTCTCATCCTCTTAAACTTATCTTCTTTTTATTCCTCTTTTCTCGACATATTCTCTTCATACTTAGAAAACTGCTCTGTTTATGTTGCATGGTTCCTGATATATCCCATCAATGTTCTTCAACTCCTAATCTATTCGTCCACTCCTCTCCCTCTCAACATCACGTTTCCTTCTTATACCACACTTCTTAGAACCAGATTAATCATTCTGTAAAACTATCCCACTTTTCCCTAAACATTTCGTGCATCGCATATTTAACTCCTATTCCTCCTTTCATAACCTGTTTAAAGCGTCCTGCACTCACGAAAGATATTGCATTTTCTTCATGCGCTTTTATTCGTAGATCTGTTCTTCATATTCGTTAATCTGTCGCATTTTTCTATGGTGTTTTTTGGTCCCTCATATTTCTATCGTTCTGGTTTATATACACTTTACCTCGACCTTGTTTTCCATTAATAGTTTGTGTACCTATAAAACAGCTTTATTTCATTTTTAAAAAGAAAACTACCTCTTCTTATTTCTTGGGTTTCTTCTTTACTTTGTTTCATAAGGAATGTTCATTTTATTTCCATTAGTTTTCTTGTTTATCTAATTGCAAAACAAGTTCATTTGTATTCTATAGACAAAGGCAACTCACATACTTATTTCTTTAATGTCTTTTATTTGTTTTCTTACTCATTCCTTTCTTTGGTTGATCTTTTCTTACAAAAACAAAAACAATTCTTCCTACTTATTTTGTGTTTGCAGTACTAAGTATTTTTTTTTTTATTTCCATAAACAATATTTCTTGATGTTTCATGTTTGCTTATTTTTCTGCTTTCTTCCTGCACCTCTTCTTTTGTTCTTCTATTCACATACGCAATGCAATCCTCTTTTTAAGACACATAACACCTAATATACACTGTACATTACCTTCCTATTAGTTTCATCAGTCAATTATTATTCATTCCATCTTCCACAGCCTGTACCATTTTCTAAATTTCTGAGATTTCACATTTATCGTGTTTTTCTCAGTAGTCAACATGGTCCGTGCTTTCTTAATTTTAATTACTCCTGTTTAGTATTATTTCTCCATTTCTGAAAACAAATTTTCCATCTTTAAAACATTCAGATAAAAACCAAGGAAAAGAAAGAAAAAGAAAAAAACATATTTCTCTAGTATACAAATTGAGATATTCACATTTTTTTGTTTCTTGTAGTAGTAGTAGTAGCAGTAGCAGTAGCAGTAGCAGTAGCAGTAGCAGTAGCAGTAGCAGTAGCAGTAATAGTAC